>NW_020838008.1:4784548-5197702 GCF_003676395.1 Aethalodelphis obliquidens
GGTGATAGTTTTTATTATCACATTTTTACAGATTACAAAATGCAGGTCAATCAGGAAAATCACTGTCTTCAAACAGTGAACTCATTGTTATTCCAGGGTAGTTTGGTTCCATGTGGCCATCTGCAAAGAGCTTAACTTCTCTGAGCTTTAGTTTCATTGTTCACTAAGTGATGATTTTATGTTTGCTGCCCTCTTCAGAGGGTTATTTGCAAGGCTTAAATAAAATGACTTAAAGCAAATCCAGTATTTGTACTCTGGTCATGAATATCTTTATCAGCATCACTATCAAATTTTGGTGACTTTCTATTGCCACTCAGATCCCTGACTTTTCGTAAGACTTTTCTCAAGACATCCTGACACCATTGTCAGTCTCTTCCTTTAGAATTCCTATGTAGGTTTTTGTTCTGACTACTGACTTGTCATTAGAAAAAGAATTTGAAGATAAAGCTGTTTTTAATGACATTCTTCTTTTCAGATGGTGAAAGAAGATTGGTTTCCTAATGATTTCATTGAATTTATACCTGAAGGATATTAATAGAAATATTGTGAAAATTTATTTTTATTGAATAGTTAAAGGGATTGAACCATGAAAGAAATTTATAGATCTTAGCATTAATCATATTTGTGTTGACCACTGTGCCTTTTCTTCTCCCTTGCTAGCTGTTGTTTTTCTAACAAAATTTAATTTGTCCTTTTTTTCCCATGAACCATAACTTTTTTTTTTTTTTTTTTTTAAGTACTTCAGGTTGACCTTTATTTCAGCAGGCTTTCTAACTAGAGTCAAAGATTTCAATTTTGGCAAACATCTGAATTGTAAGGTAATCAGAAAGCTTAACAATAAGAAGTAACTTTCAAAGATGTTCCAACAATAGTGCAGATTAAAAAAGAACTCACACGTTATAATTAACTCCTTTTTGCCTCCAGAACATATAGTCCTTAGCCAGCTTGATTTAGATACAGCTGCTGATTGCTTTTTACTAAATAAAAGTGAATAGACCTCACTATGCATATTTTGACCCCCATCATCACGCATATGAATATATTAAGAATTTAAGTATTTTCAGTTATTATACAAATATAAAAAAGGAGTTCAAGTGTTTGTATCCATCAAGGTTTATCATATTGTATTATTTAACTTTTATGTTGCTTCTTTCCTACTGTCCCAATCAAAATCTTTTTCAATTATCTTAACTATAGGAAAGCCACAAAATAAAATAAGAAAAAAAAATAGGTCATATAACAGAGTACTTCACCAAGAGCCCTTTTTAGCACAGAATGTTTTGACAGTTCCGTTTTTGAGATTACCAGTAAGGATAAAAGGGGGAGGGGCATACTGTTATCATATTTGAATGTCCTCATAATTGTAAAACTGTTGGGACATTTGAAAAATTATCATGTTTAACGTGTCAATCCCTTTCTTCACGTCAGTTGCTGAAAACGTCTAGGAATTTGTAGGTCGTAATACATTGTCTTTTGTATTTTTTTTTTTTTTTGTATTTAATCTTAGAAAAAAAGGTATTTTTAAAACAAAAACTAAAAACCAATGTTAGGGAGGGGGACATTTACCTCTACACTTACTGAATTCTTATGGCTGCACTAATGGTAATACTTAACACAAGACACATTAACAGGAGAAAACAAACAAATTTTAATTCATGCACAGAGATAGGTCTCATAAAAATGGGGCCTAAGGAGTGGCCGAATCAGGCAGCTTTTCTACTTTTTAGACAAACAATAAATTTGTGAGGAATTGACAGCCCAAAGAAATTTAGGATTCAGATGCTTAATTAGTGAAGAATCTAAACAGAGTTTGGGCTTGGGGTAGTAAATTAAAGAAGTAACAAGGTTTGTTCATATAAGATTCTAGGCTTGAATTCCTTGTCTCCAGTTTTAAGAGTATCCTTGTACCTCCAGATGCAGGGAATGTACCTTTCATATGAGAGATTTATTTCCTGCTTTCAGGGAGACAGAGAGGAGGGTCAGAGTGTCCCTCTTGCACTGGCCGTTCCTTAAGTAACTTTAATTCAAAATAATCAATAATGCCATTCAGGCACATTTTGGGGTGGCCAGCCCTGCGCCCCAACACCAGTATTGATGAGTATCATTCTCTTGGATTTTTGACCAGTTTCTCTTAAAGAAAGATCATTATAAAGCAATGGTATAATTCTTTAGCAAAATCAAAACCAGTATCAAACCTCAGATCTCAGAAAACAGAGAACATTCCGGTTCAAATGGACCTCATTGTTACCATGATGAATTTATTCAGCAGACAATGGCTCAATTACCGAAGCAATCTGAACTAATCTGAAATTGAATCACTTCTTGCACAAACATTGGGGAAATTGAAGCAATTTTAGATTAAAACATATAAATATCATGCTGTAAACTTTAAATTGAATTCAAAATAAATTGAACTCTTTATTGTCTTACTTTTCTTGTTTTACCTTGTGTATCCCTTTGTTGCAAAGAGCAAGTTACAGGAAGGTTTTTTTTTGTTTTTTTTTAATGTGTGAAAGTGTATACTGGAATACCAAATACAAATATCTAGAATAAAAGCTATATCATTTTTTAAACAATTGAAATTATTTCCTTCTTCTTTAATACAGAAAATTTCATTTTTATCATACTCAGCATGAAATTGTTTACAGCTTATTACAGAATGGAAGAGACATAAGCCCTTGACGTCAAAGTTATTAGTCAATATGTCAGTCAAAGTCAATTAAAGAAGATGCACAAAAGTAGGCATTTATCTGATGGACCCTCCTAGCTCACATTAGTCATTTAGAGGCTCTTTCTGAGAGACTCATTAGTTTTTCTATTGTGAATGACTGCCCATATCTGGGCATCCTGCCTTTAGGTTCTATTTTGCTGAAGGATAGTGTTCTCTTGAAAGACAGCCATGTTGATCAGCATAAAGCAATGTAATAGGAGTTGAGAGTCGTGTGTGGGACAAAAATGATTCAAAGAGAAATAAAACATGTTTCAGTAAACGAATTCAGCTACTTATTAAAAGAGTTGGCATCTTCAGAGAGCTAAATGTATTTTTCTCCCCAAACCTTCATGAAATGGAGCAGGGCCCTATGGTCCTTGCCCCCCATACCTCAGCCTGCCTTTGTGGAAAAACTTTAGCCAAAAAATAAGTTTAATCTTTCTCTCTAAGTGAGAAAATACAGAAGCAAAGAAAAGCAAACAGGACAAAACAACAAGAGTTTAGTCAGTAAGCAAAGTCAAGGACATTTAGTTCCTTCTCAAGGGCTCTAGACAATATTTGGAGCCATACCCTGTGAGCTGTCTTGTAGATACTGAAACCCCCGCCAGGTGGAAGAAGGTGATGACATGATGACCAGAGTGTAGCCATGACATAAACTGCCACCATTCCGAGAATTGGCCTCAAGGAAATGGGAACAAACCTACCCAGGAACTGAAGATTAACTGTACTTAAAACAATCAAGATGATGCTAACAGACCACCTGCAGGACCAACTTGACAAGAGGACTGTCAGAGCTGACTGTGCTGTTTCTGCATGTAGCCTCTCCCTCTGTCTGTAAGTCTATAAAAGCTCTTGCCCCCTTTGTCAGTGTAGGGGAGTCGGCCTTTGGACAGGAGTCCTGCCCGCCCCACCCCCTCTCAGTGGCAGGCATCCAAAGTAAAGCAAACTTTCCATTCCACCAACCTTGCCTCTTTATTGGCTTTCATTTTTTTAACATCTCTATTGGAGTCTAATTGCTTTACAATGGTGTGTTAGTTTCTGCTGTATAACAAAGTGAACCAGCTATACATATACATATATCCCCATATTTCCTCCCTCTTGCGTCTCCCTCCCACCCTCCCTATCCCACCCCTCTAGGTGGTCACAAAGCACCGAGCTGATCTCCCTGTGCTATGCGGCTGCTTCCCACTAGCTATCTATTTTACATTTGGTAGTGTATATATGTCCATGCCACTCTCTCACTTCATCTCAGCTTACCCTTCCCCCTCCCCGTGTGCTCAAGTCCATTCTCTACATCTACGTCTTTATTCCTGTCCTGCCCCTAGGTTCTTCAGAACCATTTTTTTTTTTAGATTCCATATATATGTGTTAGCATGCGGTATTTGTTTTCCTCTTTCTGACTTACTTCACTGGCGAGCAGCAGGGATGTCAACTTTTGGTTACATGCACATTGGCCAGGAAGAACTGTCACACTCCTGTCAGTCTTCCCCTTCTCTTCCCCCACAAAATATTTCTACATCCTCATAAAATCAGTGGTGCCTGCCTGTAGACCTACTCTATATCCCCATCAGACTTCTGTCCATGTAGCATATACTGTATTGTCTTCTGCTGTCATTTTGCTGATGTCTGCAAGCAGAGGAATAAATTCGTTGACACCAAGAAATATGTTTAGAGATGGCTAGTGATGGGTTCATAAAGAGTTCTTGTGCAGTTGGTGGATGAGGCTAGAGACTCAGGTTTAAAGAGAGCTTTTGAAACCTTGCAAAGGCATTTGGGCTTAAACTGAGGGCTTTGGGGGGGAACTCTGTGAAGCAGAGGAGTGGCATTTGGGAATTATTTTTTTAGAAAGACCCCTCTGGCAGTAATATGGGGAATAGTTTGGAAAGAGGTAACTAAAGGCAAATAAACTGTGTAGGAGAAAGTTGTAATTATGTATGTGAGAAGTAGTTAGGGTCTAAAGTAAAGCAATAGCAATGGAGAGTAATGAAGAGTAAATAATATTGTTGAGAAGCATCTGGGTGGTACATTTATGAAGTTTTGTAACAAGATGTTGGGCAGGCCGGTGAGGTAGGGAAAGAGAAATGGATCCCTGGTTCTTGATTTAGTTTAGAACTCTAGGAGGAAACACTATAGGCTTAGTTAGAGAAAGGTTAAGTTGGGGGAGGAGTTTGTTAAACAACTAGAGGAAATATTCTGGAACTCTGGAAGTTCTGAATAGAGGTGAAGATTTGAAAGTACCTATGTCATTGGATTTCTCTGAGTATGAAGTGTGATAATGTCTCTAACATGCTTAGCACGGTGTCTTAAATACAGTAAGTGCTCACTCAGTGGGATCTGTTGTTCCTGGTGATGAAATGAAGAATGTGAATATTTTGATTGGTCTAGGATGGACGTTTGTCTCCAGTACTGAATCAGATGGATGAGGGCTCTAGAGAGAAAGAGTGGAGGCTATAGGAAGGGATGATTAAAATGATGGGTTCTGGGAACTATGCTACATCATAAATTAAAGGAAAAATGGCTTCTAGACTGCCAGAAAAAGGAACGGGTGTTCATGAATACATCTTGAATATGATACATTCCTGCTTCATGAAAATCTATCACATTGCCAGGTCCTCCTCCAGCCTTTTCTTTTCTTAAGCACCTATTTGGTTTATATTGGCCTCATTTGTCAGCATTGCCTCAACATAAAAACATTTGTATTTGACATCACTGACCAATGATATACTTGGTAATCAGTTACATTCCAGCCCTATGTTTCCTCAACCTAACCTTGGGGCCAAACAATTAGCAAGTGATTTTATACGGTGCCATGCCTCTGACAGGAGTCTCCATTTCTCTTCACTTTAGCCTGTGAACTGTGTGACCACTGACAAAACACTAGGCTGTTAAGCACAGTCGTGTAAGGTGCAGCCCCAGACGACAGCAGCACACCTTTACTGGTGTCTTCTTGCGTTGCAAATTTGTGTGATGGCGATGAGAAACTCAGTAGCAGACAAAATGGATTGCACCTGCCCAGACGGAGTCAGAAATGCTCATGGAGGTGTTGTAAAACAAGCTTCTAAACAGCAGAGACACTGAGCTGTGTGCAGGGAAATGAAAGAGAGCTGCAGATTAAGCACGGCACAGTTATTCACTGTTTCATATTAGTGTCTCTGACTCCTATAAATGCTGTTTAAGGTTTTCCCATGCTCAAAACTGTCACTTAATCTGGAATGGTGTCCTTACATATTTGAGTCATTTTGAAAACTTACTGAAAAGGATCTGACATCCATACCGTCGTGTATATGTCTGGGGACATGGTGGCAGTTTATTTGCCACTGCAAGTTTAATCTAAATCACCACACATCTAATTTATCGTGCAAAATGAAATTCCAGGAGTTTTCTTCCTCCTCAGTGTTACTAAACAATCTGAGTTCTGCCAGAAGAGGGAATGGCTCATGTGGAAAATATTTAATTGCCTGCATTCATCGGACTGGAGTGTTCTGAATGTAAAACAACATATAATGAAAAGCAGTGGAGTAATATTGCCAAGAAACCTCTTCTCACAGGTGATTTTCTAATCCCCAGAGACTCTCTGAAAGCACACGGGGCTAGTGGTCAGAGGCAGTGAGGCCTGGTCGTAAGTCTGCCATTAGTCAACCGCATGAACTTAAACTCTCTCCCTCTGTTCCAATCTTCTCTCTCTTCTGCACTCTTCCCTTCTTTCCTTCCCCCTTCCTCCCATCTTCCTTCCCTCCCTCCTTCCCTTCCTTCCTTCCTCAGTCATTTCCAAAGTATCTGCTATATACTAACCTCATGTTAGCCACTGAGATACAAAGATAAAAGATACTTCTGCCTTGAAAGAGTATTGGGGAAGATTGGGTGGGCGTCTGATCCTACGACTCATGTCCCTTGCGGTTCTGATATCCCATGATTTTCTCCTGTTCAAAATCGTACCATACAGTCAGTGTCATTCTCTTATTTGATTACTTGGAGAAAATGAATCGTGAATCAGGGTCACATAGCTGGCTTACAAGAGGCATTAGAATATTCCATAAATATTTACTGAGCACTACTGTGTGCTAAGCCTTGTACGGGGCGGGGTGGGGATCATCACAGAAATAAGCACTAAGTGAAATAAGAGCACAGAGGAGGACCAGCCATTCTCTTAGGAATTCGAGTGAGGGTTTCAGGAGAGTTGAGGTCCAAGTCCACTTCTGAAAGATGAGTAGGAGTCAGGCAGACTCAAGAGCTGGCAGGCTGGAGAAGGAGTAGCTCTGGTGCATCAGAGGTAAGTGCAGGACCTTCAAAGCGGAGAAGAGCTATTGGGAGTGCAGATTGTGTTTGTCTTACCAGTCTTCTGGCATGCCTGCATCACAGAGTGAACAGAGGCAGCGCAGGGATGGATGACCTTGATGTTGATGTAGAGAAGAAGTCATGAGGAGCCATTCAAAGGAGTTTGGGCTTTATCTTGAGGACACGGAAGGATTTTAAGCAGATCTTGCATGATCTGATTTGCATTTAGAATAATAATTAATTTTAAAAAACCTATCTTATGAGAATGGCATTAAGGGAATGGGGTGGAGATCAGACATTTATAAATTAGTTCCTTCTCAGCAAGATAACCTTATGATTTAGGTATGGATCTTAGTCTCAATCTCAAGAATGCTAAAATTTACTTTTCGTAGCTCACATAATTTGTATTCTGAACTTGTATTTCCACAGCCTGGAAAAAGATTAACTTAAGTCATTGGTAGAATGTGAATCCTTCCTCGGCTCTGCAGGTTACACCACGACGCCCAGATTTCCACTGCACCATGCTGTCACAGGGGAAAGAAACGTGGCAGATGGCCGTTCGTTTGTGCAGATATTGAAATATCCATAGTTTCTTCTGCCTAGTTCCTGCAGTTTCCAGCAGTCGGACTTGGGGACTGAGGCTGTTTGCTGAGGCCTCGTGTTGAGGGCCTCTGGTGGGTCCTTGGCCATTTTGGGTAGCTGCCCACCTGATGACTCTGTGGGTACCTGTGCTCAGGATCTGGAGTCCTCTTACCATACCTCTCCTCTCTTCAGCCAGCCCAGTTGAAACACTTAAGCCTGAGGTTAACAACATTTTCTTCCTTGGTGTTTCTTCCACTCTGCTTTTTATGATACTCTTTTATCGTTTCTACATTCAGCAAACACTTTTAAGTCTCTTAAGTATTCAAGCTTTTGAAAAACAAAAGCCAGAAAGAACCGAATTCTACTTGGGCTTTCCCACGTGGCAGGTACATCCCCGAGTCAGTGAAGCGCAGAGAAGACAACCCACCTGAATTGGTCTAAAAGTAAGGGAAACACAGGCCGAAGAACACAAAACAAACCAAATCTCTCAAAAATCATGTAGCTTCACCTGCTTTGTACACTGTTTTCTCCCTTGCTTTCTAAACTGCTTCCACTGAATGTCTGTTTACAAACAGTCTTTGCTTTCAGTGATCTTACTTAATGAGTGTTTCCTTCCTGGAGTCCTCAGTGCTGGCCTATTCATATTTGCTGATTCAGTTTTTTGCTCTTCTCCCCACACCACAGGCTACCTCACAGAACCAGTCCCTAGTATTACAGAAGCTCACTTGAGGATAGCATGCACACAGGGCTGGTTGCACTGCCTAGAATTCACTGCACACCGAGGCGATTCTTAGTTTCTTCATCATGAAGTGAGGGGATTTCAGTATGTCATAGCAAAAGTGCTCTCTGGTTTGAAAAATATTAGGATTCTAGGACTCTCTTCTTAATGATTTCCCCACTGCCATGGAAACCCTATTCCCCTACCTACTCTGTTTTTCGCGTCCGGGCCAGCGCAAAAATCTAGGGAATGTAAGTTTGCACTCTCACACCTTTGTTTAACAGTGAGATAGATGTACTCAGTGTCTGAGTGAGGGCTTGCATGGGAGTCTCTAAATCTGTGTGGTGGGAAGTTCTATGGCATTTTCTGCTGCTATAGTTCAACTACTTTATGAACCAAACAGGCCTTTGCAACCGACCTAAAACTTAGGTACGACATGGTTTTTCTATGGAGAAATGTGTCTGTGTTCTGAATAATCACACTACACATTCCTTACTCAAGTCCAGAACTGCTTATACTTAAGATTCTCTGAACAGCTCTGCAGATTTAATGATGAGCCTACCTGTGTTTCCTGCCAGAAATAAGAAGCAGATTATTTTTGCCATTACTGAATATGTTTTCTTCCTTTTCCATTTTCAGTAGAATGTCCAATAAGTCAATCTGCTTTACAATTTAAAGTGGAGTGTTACTTTTTGAGAGCAAGATAAAAAGATCCACAAAAAACTTGCTCACCCTTTGATTTGGTGATCTCATTTCTAAAAAAAATCTATCCTGGGCTTCCCTGGTGATGCAGTGGTTAAGAATCTGCCTGCCAATGCAGGGGACACGGGTTCAAGCCCTGGTCTGGCAAGATCCCACATGCTGCGGAACAACTAAGCCCATGCACCACAACTACTGAGCCTGCGCTCTAGAGCCTGTGAGCCACAACTACTGAGCCCGCATGCCACAACTAATGAAGTCCACATGCCTAGAGCCCGTGCTCTGCAACAAGAGAAGCCACTGCAATGAGAAGCCCGTGCACTACAACGAAGAGTAGCCCCTGCTCGCCGCCACCAGAGAAAAGCCAGCGCACAGCAACGAAGACCCAATGCAGCCAAAAAATAAATTAATAAAATAATAAAATAAATTTATATATTAAAGAAATCTATCCTAAGAAAATAATCCCAATGTAGAGAAAGCTATATTTATCAAGATGTTTACCAAAACACCAAAGAAAGGACTATAATTTAGTTAATTATTTCCCAAAATAGGACAATAGGGTGATGGTAAAGTATAGCCCTTTACTTAATGAAATTGTATGAAATTATAAAAATGATACTTTAGAAGACAGTGATGTTATGCAAGGTCTGAAGTTGTATTCACATGATACAGTTACATTTTAATTTTAAAAAGACTGAACGGGGCTTCCCTGGTGGCGCAGTGGTTGAGAGTCCGCCTGTCGATGCAGGGGGCACGGGTTCGTGCCCCGGTCCGGGAGGATCCCACGTGCCACAGGGCGGTTGGGCCCGTGGGCCATGGCCGCTGAGCCTGTGCGTCCGGAACTTGTGCTCTGCAGCGGGAGAGGCCGCAGCAGTGAGAGGCCTGCGTACCGCAAAAAAAAATAATAATAAAAAAAATAAAAATAAAAAAATATAAAGACTGGACGGACATACTTCAAAAAAACTAAGTTACTTTACGATAATGGGATTATTAGTGTTTTCCCTCTACTTTCTAAATATTTCAGTATTGCATTTATAATTAAATATAAATAAATAAATGTTAAACATATTATAGCCAACTAATATTCACAAGATATAGAAATAACTGAGGCGAATTCACTACCTAGGGAGCAGTAGAAGCAGTTTGTGGATTACCACATATAGAGAAGTATCACAAAAATGTTCAATCCTCTTGTGATATGAGTGTTTCTGTCATTAATGTAAACTAGTGAATCAATAAACATAAGTTAATAAGTCACTAATGCTGTGGTTTTATAAGTTTTGTTATTGGTCTAAAAAAGATGATTATAACAAATACATTAGTTGTAATAAGATTTAGTACTAATCATTATTACTAATAGTAATACTATTATTATGATTATTTACAACTGAATAGGTATAGGGATAGGTATATTTTTCATTTAGACAATATTAATAACAATTTAAAATCAGCAGAAACAGTTATAACAGAATTTATTCAGTGAGTATATTACCTTTTCTTATATATATGAGGGTGTTTATGGGTGTGTGTTCCCTTAGAGATGTCTTGTAAGAATTAGTCATATGTAAGGGCTTTGATATAATAAGGCTTCAATGAAGTCTTGTAAGATAGCCAATACTTTTTCTGAAGTCTTGTAAGATAGCCAATACTTTTTTTGAAGTCAGAAATTTAACATACATTTACTCAAATTACAGTTCTGTGTCTTATGAGCTGAGAAATCTTGGATAAGTCACTGAATCTGTATGAGCCTCAAGGTCCTGCAAAATTGGAGTGAGGAGCCCTTACTTCATATTGCAAGGCCTGGGTGAGAGAATTACTAACCCTTGGCACAAAGTAGATATTTATTAATTATTAACTTATTTCTTGAAAAGACAACAGAGCATGTCGGTGAAGAGCACAGATGCTAGAGCTGGACTGCTTGGCTCTGAAACCCAACTCTGTCACTTATGAGCTACGTGGCTTTAGGCAAATGACTTAACATCAGTGTACCTCAGTTTCCTCATCTGTAAAATGGGGATGATAATAATAAGAGCACTGGCCTGACAGAGTTGTTAACATGAAATGAATAAACACATATAAATCCCCCATGGCAGCTTCTAGTGCTAAGCAAGTACTCAACAGGTATTAATTCTTTTTAATATTTCATAGATGAGATGGGGTAAAGGGAACTAATATTCATCAAGTAGATCGCACATGAACTATTGTCTTAAACCTGCTATTTATATTATCTTATAATCCTCACAGCAATCTTGAGGGGTAAGGATTCTTTATTTTTCAGACCAGGAAACAGATTCAGAGAACCAAAATCTCTCCAGTACACTAATGCACCAGTCTCAATTGTTTAAATCCTTCTCTCTCCTTTTCTCTTGTTAGATTGGTTCTCCTCCTAGAGAGTAGATGTTGTATGGGTTAATTGATTTACTGTGTTTTCTCAGCCTGTTTCGTGAGAATTTCTAGATTTAGTTGGGAAACTTTGGTCTTGTGCCCTTCTCTAATTTGGGTTTGCGATACCCAAATGCCTGAAAGCCCACAGAGAAGGCATGGAAAGAAAGGGTAATGTGTTCGTGACAAAGCAAATCTCTCTAGAGCATCTCCACCTGCTCAAAATAATTTGTGCAGGTACAGTGCTGTGATGAAGATATAATGCAAGCCAAAAAGACATAATCTTTAAGATATTAAAAAAACTAAACAGAATATAAATATAGATATACATGTTGTGATATTTGCTGTAAGAAGGAAAAACAGGGACGAGAGAAAAAAAATCTGTGCAGTTGGAGAGCAGTGCAATCTGGACAGGCAGTGAAGGAAGGCTTCTCAGTGGAAGTGACGTTTAAACTGAAACCCGACTGATGAAGAGAGAGCAGCCCTGAGAAAATGGGCAGGGAGTGTTAAGTGAAAGAGGTATCTCCGTTGCCTGGAAAATTAGAATAACAGAGAAATACAGTTAACTGTAGTTACCTTTTGGCTGAGCTTAGAGCAGGTGGAAATTGCACGTGTTCTAAATTACTCTTAGAAATCGGTTAGATAGCCCATGAAGTAAAATACCATGTATATAGTTATGCACAGTAATTCTTATGCATATTAAGAATAGATATAAATGAAGCTGTCTTATTATTTAAACCATTATGCCTTTAAGACAGATAACAAATCCCTATTTCCCTGTGGCACAGGTGAGAAATCCTAAACTTTTCCATTCTGCTCATAGGACTTGCTCCACTCTGTTTTAACATTGTCTTAGCAGCGTGGCTGTTAAATGCTAATGTGGTGAAAACTTCACTATAGTCATTATGAACTATGAATCCGATGGTTTCTTTTAGGGATATCCAGATAGAAGGTTGGGCACTTCAAGGCCTTCCTCACTTCACTGTCCTTTTAGGCTCCCCATTTCTGCTCGGGGATAAGTGTTTTCTCTGGACTCAAAGCTCTCTGTCTGGCGTAAGTGTACTGCTTGGAAGTGCAGGAGTTTTGGGTTCTTTAGCTGTACTTGGAGAGCCAAGCCACCAAAGCTTCTGAGGATGACCCTCATCTCCTTGATTTCTAAAACTGACATTAGAAAAAAATTATTCTTACAAAGTTCAGGGGTCCCAAGACCACCTTCAGGTTTAATAATTCCCTGGAAGGACTAGCAGGAATCATGAAAATCTGTAATACTTATGGTTTCTTACAGCAAGGGTGCAGATTAAATCAGCCACGGGCAAAGACCCATGAGATGGGGCATGGATAAGGAGGGTTCCAGATGTGAAGCTTCCATTTATCCTTTCCCAGCTGAGTCAGGGACAGCACTAGGTTTTGTTTTTTGGCAATGATCTGTGACAGTATTGCAGGGAGTATTGCCAACCAGGGAAGCTCACTGGAGCCTCGGTATCCAGAGATTTTATTCGTCCTTAGTCACGTAGACACGGTTGACTGCCTTCTGGGTGGACCTTGAGTCTCCAGGCCCCCCAGATGTCAAGCTGCTACTATGTGGCCCAAAGCTTCCCCATAAATCACACCTTTAAACTCTCAGTCTGGCCTAAGCCCCCAGGTAAGCCAAGAACACTCTTCTCAGGAAGGACATTCCAGGGATTCCAAGAGATCACCTCACAGGAGCCAACAGCAAGACCTCTTTTTGGACGAGGTTAATGCTTTATTGTACAGTCCTGCTCCAATATTTCAGAAACTTAAAAAGGTTTATATACAGCAAAGTTATAACAAACTTTCTTACTGTAATCTTGATTTAAAAAGGGGGAGGCATAACATATGTTGACATTATGTATTAGTATTTCCCTTCCAAGCATCTACAGTTAGGACGTTCCTAACTGATAGACTTGCCTGTCATACTGTACTGTAAACCACTTTTTGTTTGTTTTCTGAGAGGAAAAATAATTATCTGGGCAGAGCAGTTAGCTTGTGCAAAGGGCAAAGGTGAGAAAGAGTTTGAGGAATTAAAGAAAGCCAGGATAGCAAGAGCATAGAACACAAGGTGAGAACGGCCTTAGGTTGGCAGGGGTCAGATCCTAAAGGAAATGCTAAGGTGATTAAATTATATTCAAAGTGCAAGGTGACTCCTTTGGAGGGTTTTGAAAAGTGCTGTGGTGATCTGATTTACATTTGAAAACAACAATCTGACTGCTTTGTGCCTCTTTAATTTTTCTAGGCCAAGTGTGGTCATTTGAGTCTGTGGCAGTACCTACCTCTTTTTCCCAAGTACTTTCACTTGTTATGTCCTGTTCAGAACTGACCTTGCCAGGTTTAACAGCTATTTGTTCCTCTTTACTTTCAAATACTATTTGGGCACTTACCAGTTAATAATTGGCTTATTTTAGAGAATTAGCTCTGAGGCCTTTTTTGGTTCGGGCCAGAAGTTGTCTGGTTGCTCTTATAACTGGATCAAGTTTTCTCCTCTGATACTTCCTTCATTAGTAATTGTTAGTCAATAGCTCCTGAGTGGGAGGCTTCTTTCTAATGCCGTCTGTAGTTATTTGTCCCCTGAGTGGCCTATTCCTGTCCTGTTATATGCCAAGCAATTCATTTGTTTTTTCCTTCCAGGATTCACTCTTGTAAAGTGCCAAACCAAGTCCCAAACATATGTCTCTCTTTTTCAGATGCTAGGCAAAATATTTTTGGCTGATCAGTTTTTAGTGGTCCACAGGGGCTAAAAGATTTTTCCTCTTATTTATTTTTAAAGCTTCTAAACATAAATTTGTTCTGTGAGAGAATTCAGATTAGTAATCAAGAAACTAATGCTACTCCAACAGCAACCCAGCCATCAAAAACTTGGGTTTAAAATCTACTGGTGAGATTTGGAGAAGTCAGATCTAAGAGCTGACCTGAGCACTCATTAAGAGCTAGTGTCCCCAGGGAGCTCTGCTGGTAACTTTGCAAAACTAGTTAAGAGAATGTGATTGCCACCATCTAAGAATTTACAAGATAAAGGATACAGTGATAGATACACTTGCAAAGTGCCCAATCTCTATATATGCCATTATTTCCATATGTAAAGATGTGGAATGAATCACTCCTTGGTGACGTTTTATTTTCTTAGAAACTGTGATTGTAGATAGAGACATTTAATCCCTTGGGATTTAAATAGCCTATCAGTTATGTACCTGTGTATTAGCTTCCTATGGTTGCTTTAGCAAATTGCCACAAACTTTTTGGCTTAAAGCAACACATATTTATACTCTTAAAGTTCTGGAAGTCAGAAATCCAAACTCAGTTTTACTGGGCCGAAGTCAAGGTGCCAGCAGGACCGAGCTTCCTTAAGAGGCACGGGGAAATTTTCCTTTCTCAATCACATTATAATTCCATTTTCTATTATTGCTTATCACTGTACAAAATATGTGTGTACAGTTTTACATTTTCTCTAACAGTGTTCACATGTAATCTCATGACTATCTTATAATTTGGGTGGTTTACTTACACTTTACAGATTTGGAAATGTTACCTAAAAAGAGATTAAGTGACTTAATAAGAGCTTTTAAGAGCTTGACCAGGAATTTAAACTAAGTCTTTTCTGATCCTAGACATATGTGGAAACATCCAAGATTTGATTATGTAGATTCTAGTATGTGTGTGCATATGGTTGTGTGTAGATGACATAGCAAAGGCTAGAGGCTTGAACATTTTATAATTTCATAAGGACTAGCATTCTTGTTCACAAAATATCTTCCCTAGTGACCCATTACTACATATAAAATTTCCAAGGCATTCTTTATTAGGAATTTCTTTAAGGATGTTCTGTAGATATGTACATTTGAGTAAAGTGAAAAAGCATTAACTAGGAAAGGGTAATGGTATTTTCCACCATCATAGCTTCATTGACCAATTTATCGAACTAACTGAAAATTTTCTAATAAAAAATGAAATCCTGAGGGAATGTGACATAGACACAGACTTTTTATGAAAGAAAGATGTAAAAGGAAGTGAGAACAAAGACATTTCCCTGTTCAAAAGAGTAAATTCAGTTGAATTAATAGCAAATCTGAACTTCTGAACTTAAAAACCATAATAGATTGTACTAGCCCTCTGTAAATATGCAACTGTATTATGAAATCAAATTCTTTATTGATACTAGGCTTTATCAGGTGCTTTAAGAAAAGATATTCTGACCTGTAAGAGCAGTTGCCTGCAATTCAGCCTGTGTAGATCTGCTTTAAAATGCCCATGCCTTTGCGTAATTCAACTTCTGAGACTCTGTTTTAAAAGAATCATCTTAAATGTGAAAAAATATATATATACACACACACTTGCAGTAAAATTGTTAGTCATAATGCTCTTTATAATAGGAAAACTTGGAAATAAATGTTCAAAATAGAGGAGGATGGGTTAATACATTACATTGCAACAATTTGTTGTCATAGTATTTTTTCTGATCTCATGTAAAACATGAGAATATACTTCAATTTAAATTAAATGAGGAAAGCATAATAAAGTTACATTACAAGTCCCATTATAGCATAATACTTAAGCATATACATAATACTTAAGCATAATAAAGTACATTATAAGTCCCATTATAGCTATATAAAATATATGTTTAGCAAAAGAAGTCTAAAAGGACAAAACGTGAAATGTTAGCTAGCCGTGGATGTGTTGGGGTCCTGAGCTATGAATTTTTCCCCTTCTTTTTATTTTTAGAATTATCTGTAATATACCACTTTTATAAAGAAAATAGATAACTGTAATATACTGCAAAAAAAAAATACCTTCTTTGTCCTTCTGTATTCATATACATTTTGCAGAGTACTCCTGAATAAAAGAATTCCCGTGTTCCCTCCAACTTTGTGTCCATCGTCTAGAAATGATTTCTGACTGTGCCAGGTTTGTATAAATGATACATAGGCCTGGCTGTTTTAAGATTCATTGTAGATCCTTGTGTGCTACTGTCCCAGGACTTTGTCATGAATTGATGTTACTCATTCACAGTAATTCACAGTAGATTGCATGCCATGTTATATATCGTGCTTCTTGGGAAAAAATGTCAGTGGAAAGGGATTCTGTAATGATGGTTCCTGGGATTGGCATGTAGGCTTACCGACTACTGAGGCAGAAAATGTAGTGAATGATAAGAAATGTGCCCCATGATTGTCATCATCATTGTCACAGAGATTCATGGCTGAACCCTCAAGCATGACTGTAGGCTAGGTTAAATGGGAGTAAACTCATTAGGCACGACAGCTTCACTTCATTAGTAACGGGAAGTAGTTCAACCAGCGCAATTGCATGTCTGACCGTTTTCTGCGGCTCATGTATTTTGAGCTGTAGGAAGATAAATATCCTCCAGATGCCTGAGGGGAATGTAAGGTAAGCAACAGAGGAATGTCTTTCTTGAACTATTAGTTAGGTAATTCTTAACTATTTTTCATAGACTGAGGCTGGAGCTTTTATAGTTGAGCATATTAGAATGCAGTATATCCGTAGTGTTACTCTACTCAAATCTTTCCTTAGCTTAGTCTCTTAGTGGATTCCCTTGAATTCATATAGCCGGCTCATTGGAGTTTCCTTTGTGATAAAAATATATTTTGGGGCTTCCCTGGTGGCACAGTGGTTGAGAGTCCGTCTGCTGATGCAGGGGACACGGGTTCGTGTCCCAGTTCGGGAGGATCCCACATGCCACGGAGCGGCTGGGCCCGTGAGCCATGGCCGCTGAGCCTGTGCGTCCGGAGCCTGTGCTCCGCGACGAGAGGCCACAACAGTAAGAGGCCTGCATACCAAAAAAAAAAAAAAAAAAAAAAAATTTGTTGTAGTTTTGTTGTTGTTGCTTATGTTCTCATTTTGTTTTTTTTCCTTACTGATAACAAAATATACATGGAGGTAGGGGAAGAGAGAAAGTGTGCAGGGGCAAGGGTAAAAGAGGATTGGAGGGTTACTCTGTGAGCTGAAATACAGTTTTTCAGGTGTATTGACTCTGATGTCTCTATTTTATATGCATTTTAGTCAAATTTTCAAATCAGTATCTGAAAAATAGATGTATTCTTTTTTTGTAAGTTGACATACATATATGTGTTTATATTCGTACACATATTATATATACTTTTTCCCATATGATTTATTTTTTATCATATTTACATCCTCAGAAAGTTATTAAATCATTTAAATTCTCACAAAGACTGCCCATTTGTTATTTCCTTTTTATATATTTTCTTTTAATTATTGAAGAATTTTTAAAGACTAAATATTAGGGTGACTCCTAGAGATCATAAGTCTTTATATGAATTGTAGGAATATCTCCTGTGATATTCTTGGGAGGTGCTGATTAAGCATTTGCTTCCATATTCCAGGTAGCAAAAACTCACTACATGAGGGAGTAGGCTAGTCTGTTGTGGAATAGTCTACTGAAGGGTTAGTATCATCTCTTACGTACATGGGTTATAGTTTTATTCTATAAAGTACCTTTAAATAGTAACTATTTTTTTTTTTTAAAGATGTTGGGGGTAGGAGTTTATTAATTTTTGCTGTGTTGGGTCTTCGTTTCTGTGTGAGGGCTTTCTCTAGTTGTGGCAAGCAGGGGCCACTCTTCATCGCGGTGCGCGGGCCTCTCACTATCGCGGCCTCTCTTGTTGCGGAGCACAGGCTCCAGACGCGCAGGCTCAGTACTTGTGGCTCACGGGCCTAGTTGCTCCGCGGCCTGTGGGATCCTCCCAGACCAGGGCTCGAACCTGTGTCCCCTACATTAGCAGGCAGATTCTCAACCACTGTGCCACCAGGGAAGCCCAGTAACTAATTTTTTATGACACTTTCAAAAACCATGACAGATATTATGCTGGTCCAAATATTTCTTGAGTTAAAAATAATGCTTCTACCCCCTCACCCCAACATGTGACATGGGTTTCTGGTCCTTCAGGACTATTTTATGAATAGATGCACTGTGATTGGCCAGTGTGTTCCTTAAAATATTGCATGTAGACATGAGCACAGTTTTCCAGAAATAATCTCTCAGGAACATAGTATAAAGGAATTGTTATTTGATTATTTTTTGCGAGTACAATACCTCTTTACTACAGCCACATTTATACATTTTTTTGCAGCTAGATCATGCCGTTAACTCAGAGAGATTGTAATCATATGCTTTAAAAGAACAGAACTTCTTGATAGGGCAAGTGTTTCAATTTGAAATTGCATTCAGCCTCTATGTATGAGGTCTAAAATATAACAGCGACTAAAATACAATAGAAATTTATTTTTCTCCCAAGTCATAGAAGACTGAAATTAGGCAGCCGGGGATCAGTATGTCACAGAGACTCTGTGATGTCATCAAGGATGTAGGCTCCTTTTAACTTTGTGTTCTGCAGTCTCTAAGACCATTCTTCCATTCTGTCATTACAAAACAGTTTCTTATCTCTAGATATTATCATCATCTGGTCTATGCTTTCTAAATTATCTAATCTACCTCCCTTTGGATAGAATTGTTTTATCTTGTACATATATACTGTTTATTTGTACACACAAATCTACTTAAACCATAAAATTGGTTTTTAAGAATTAAAAACATTGGATTAATTTTAATGGTTTTCTGCTTTTTTATCCATTCATGTTTTAATGAGCTATGTTCTTGCTACAAGCAATATCACAGGAAAGTCAGCTTTCTTCTGGGAAGTGAGAGTAGAATAAATTGTGACCTAATTTTTTTCTTTCAGAAAAAATTGAACCTTTGAAGCTGATGTGACAGTATTTAAGACTACAGTTCAAAGACAGTGACTATCATATGTCTATATACCATTGTAAATTTAAAAAAATCATGTCCTAAGCATTTACTTTTTTTTGGGGGGGAATCTTCTTTACAAAGAAAATGTACTCACTATATTACTTTATTTGATTATCAGAATTAAATGTTTTTATCTTTATTTTGTGAAAGTAATGATACCTGTCCTGCTTATTTTCTCTTTTGCCAACTGTCAAAACTGACTATAACTTAGTCCTCTATTTTACTTCATCCTTTTAAGTCTTGCTTCTGACCTTGCCTACTTTCACTAGCTTGAAAATATTTGAGAGTAGATATATGTTCTTGGCATGTTTAACTGAATAGCTATTTCTGGCCTCTGATAATACTGAATTATATTGTTGATTGATAAATTTTCAAGCAATACCAATAGTAAACTAGAGTAGACTTCTATTCCTATCTAGTTAAATGGCTCATCTATATGCTTTTCCAAAGACTCAGCCAGCCTGAGGTCAACAACATGATGACCATCTTTGAGGTCTCAGAAGAAAGAAAGTAACTTCATGTGGTTATGAGAGAAGGCAGAAGAGATGGAGGTAGCACTTTGTTTTGCCCTACTGCCTTACGCCATATATCCATGGATGAAATTACCAGAGAGAGAGAGAGAGAGAGAGAGAGAGAGAGAGAGAGAATCAGTGTTAGTACATTTTGGAGCCTCTCATAGTTAGTTCCTAAAGACATCAAAGAAAGCCCTGCTGTTAATAATTGTTTAGTCAGAGGGCAACTCAGAATAAGACTTCTCAAACTATATTTCCTGAGACACCTGTATCCCTCAAGATAACAATAGATATTCCATGAAATTAAGAAAAAAATCCATGTTCAAATTCAAGGAAACACTGCATATTATATTTGCCCTTAATTCAGCACATATGTCTAGTACTATGATCCTTTGAATAGCAAAAACAGATCTA
Source organism: Aethalodelphis obliquidens (assembly GCF_003676395.1). Lineage (NCBI taxonomy): Eukaryota > Metazoa > Chordata > Mammalia > Artiodactyla > Delphinidae > Aethalodelphis > Aethalodelphis obliquidens. The sequence goes on from NW_020838008.1 coordinate 4,804,645, forward strand.
GATGGAATATTCTAGATTATATTGCCGTCATGTTGCCAAGTTGTACAATATGAGATGTAAAGTACAAATATCACCAACCTAGCTCTATAAAGTACATACTGAATAATGCACACACTGGAAAGAGCAAGTAATGTTTTCTTATTGTGATATTTAAAGGATTTGCTCCCAGTTTTTATCATTTCCAGCAACATAACATTTTATATTTCATGAAGAATATGGGGGTAGCATTTGTTGAAATTCTTGTTCTTAGAGATCCCCTTCTAGATTTTCCTCGTAAACTCCTGAAATGTGATTTACTATGTGTTTATCGGTGCTGCGTGTCTTGTTTACCTAGACATTGCAGCATGAAGGTTATTATGGTTTGGCTCTTCCCTTGAGTCCAGAATCAATAAACCAGGCAAATAGCAAAATTATATGCATCCTATTTTTTAAATAGTGAATATGTAAGAAGCATTTTAAAACAGTAAGTAACTTCAGATTACACGAGAAATGGATGAATTTAATATTGGAGGAAATATAGTGTGGAAGAGCGTGACACATCTCATATTGCACCTACTATATGGGGTACCCAGTATACTTTCCCAGTTCTGATTAAAGTTGTCTTTATACTGTCTATCCACTGGAGATTTAAATTGCACATTAGCACATTTAAGGGTCTGACTTCTTCAATAAAGATGCCTATATGATATTATACAATGTAATATAATCTAAATGTATTTGATCCAAAGTACTTTATCCTAGAAAACATAATTAACATCTTGTGGGACAGTATTCCTGTCATTGAATGTAGCTTGAGTAACATGGACATAGAATATGTAAATTACCCTGTTGATGCTATTGTTAGGCTTGCCCACTTAAAGATACTCTATTGGGTTCAAATCCACCTATATTAAAAAAAAAAAAGGAGAAATCATTTGTGTTATGCTATAAGAATTCAGCTCATCAGATGACAGAGGAAAAGTAACCTACTAACTGAAAATATTTGGTCAGGCAAGAGGAGGGAGGGAAGAGAGTTTGATAAAGGAAGAGTGGAAATTCACTGAATCTTCGTTAGACAACCACTCAGGCTGTGTTATATACCTTAGCAGTCACTCAGAGCTTTCCTTTGGTTTTCTTGTTGGGATCTTTAAATACAAGCTGTATGTGAGAAATCTATCTCAAGGGAGAAGAAAAAGACATCATTATGCTCTGGAAAACACAGGAGACAGTCTTCAGTGAATGAAATCTGCAGATATGCATTGCTTTCAAAATACTACAGGACAGGACAAAGAAACTTAGGATTCAGTCACTTAATTAGTGAAGAGTCTAAACAGACTTTGGGCTTGGGTAGTAAATTAAAGAAGTAACAAGGTTTGTTTATACAGGATCCTAGGCTTCAATTCCCTGTCTCTGGTGATAAGGGTATCCTTCTACTTCCAGATGCAGGGAGTGTAGCTTTCATGTAAGAGATTTATTTCCTGCTTTCAGGGAGACAGAGAGGAGGGTCAAAGTGTCCCTCTTGTCCCTCTTTTTTAAGTAACTTTAATTCAAAATAATCAATATGCCATTTAGGTACATTTTGGGGCAGCCTGCCCTGGGCCGCAACAGGGTGTGTGTGTCTCTATGACAGAAGTAGTATTGAATCAAGCAGAATTTCTACACAAACTCTTAAGTGGTTTGGCTTGATTTGTGTTAAAAATGAATTTCTGGCCTAATGAGATGTTTGCAAGGGAGTTTTCTTGGTTTGTATTTATACCAACGCTGAGTTTTAAGATCTTGGCTTTTTACCTAACTTGTTTACAGGAAAAAAAAAAAAAAAGAAGAAGGTGGGTTGGGAATGGGATATGCACCTGCCAGGCGTCATAAACTTAAACCTAATTTTAATCATCAAGCTTCTTAAAATTAAAATTTTAAGAAATGGAACTTATTGGGAAATACATTCTCAGCCTTTTGAACAGTTGAGGCCTAGGCTCACAGTCTAAATCAACTGTTCACACTGAGCATAAATGTGTTACATGTTCTATTTCATGTCAGTATGATTAGTGGCTCTGTTTTGTATTCACTCAAAGTTTTGTTACAAGGGTGTACACTATGCCTGGTGCTTTAACAAATATTCACCTTCTTAAGCTTAACAGAGAAATAAATTATTTATAAGCTAAAGGTCTATGATGATTACCTGATCTTCCAGTTGACTAAATAAGCATCCCATTTAATTCTAATTAAGCTTTTTAGGTTTTTGGATATTGTCATCTATACGTTTATATCCACTAGATGTTAAAGGCCATGGTTTTCATGTTAACTGCTATATTCCCAGGATCTCATATTTCATTGTCAGCATCTTTGTGCATTGCATATAATTAGTGCTAATTGTTGAATAGATTTATTTATTTATTTACATATGTATCTATAAATCTATCATTTATCTATCTATCTGTTGTATGTACTCTGCCATCCCTTCTTACTGTAAATCTACAGTTATGTTATATATTTTAGAATGCACAGGGAATATTTCAAACTTCTATGCTACTCTCCAGTACAATGAAAGTTGCCAAATTTCGAGAACTAAATTAAAATAGGAGTTATGAAGGTTAGTATTTTAGTAAACCTACTGGAAACCTTTCTTTTGCCTTAGTCTCCCTTCACAGACCAGATAATCCATGGTTTGGCTAGAATAAGAAGTTCTGTTTCCTTGCATTTTCCTTTATACAAATAGACATCTGGATAAATAAAATAATTTATAATGATTATTATGGCATATATATTTTTAAAATAATTACATTATTATAATGATAATGGAGTGATTTCCACCAAATTGGGAAAATATGTTTGAAATTTTATGCCTTAAAATATGGGTTATATTATGAACACATAATCCTGGGGAGGCACCTCAAAGAGAAAGATACTTGTTTAAGTCACCTGAAATTGAGTGTGAATTTTTACCAAATATAAAAGATATGTGTATTGGTCAGGATAGACTAGATTATTTTGCAAAATAGGCTTCCTCAAAATGAAAGAGACTGAAACAACAAAAATTCATCTCTTGTCCGTATACATACTCACTGTGGATTGCCTGCGGGGCTCTGCTCAGTTACTCAGCAACCCAGGCTGAAGAAGCAGCCACCATGCACAATGTTGCTGGGCACAGTGCCAGAAGGAAACTAGAGATGTGGAGGTTGTAGCATCAACAATTAAGTGGCAAACAGCACTTCTCGCAATTTACTAGATTCTACCCGACCTCAGAAAATCAGAAGGTGATGTCTCATCATGAACCCAGAGGGTGAGGAGTGGGAAATAGTTATATGATTATCACAGTATATTTGTTCCGATCTGACATAAAACAAACACAACATGGTCTACACATGGTATATATTTAAGAAGCACCTGACTTTTTCTTTCTTTTTTTCTTCCAGTTTTATTGAGATATAATTGATGTAGAGCACTGTATAAGTTTAAGATGTATAGCATAATGATTTGAATTACATACATCATGAAATGATTATCACAAAAGGTTTAGTGACTATCCATCATCTCATAAAGATGCAAAATGAAAGAAATAGAAAAAAAATTTTTTTCCTTGTTGTGAGAACTCAGGATTTAGTCTCTTAGCTTTCACATATAACATGCAACAGTGTTAATTGTATTTATCATGTTGTACATTACATCCTCGGTACTTATTTATCTTATAATTGGAAATTTGTACCTTTTGACTGCCTTCCTCCAATTCCCCCTCACCCCAAACCCCACCTCTGATCACCACAAATCTGATCTCTTTTTCTATGAGTTTTTTGTTTGTTTGGTTGGTTTTGAAGTATGTTTGATCTATAACACTATGTTAATCCCTGTTACACAACATAGTGATTCTATATTTCTATACATTTCAGAATGATCACCATGAAAAGTCTAGTTACTGTCTGTCACCATACAAAGATATTATATAGTTATTGGCTATATTCTCCACACCGTACATTTCATAACTGTGACTCATTTATTTTGTAACTGAAAGTTTGTATCTTTTAATGTCCCTCACCTATTCCTTCCTCCCCCTCCCCCTTCCTCACCTCTCATCTGGCAACCACCTGTCTGTTCTGTGTATCTATGACTCTTTTTCTGCTTTGTTAAGTTTGTTCATTTGTTTTGTTTTTCAGATTCCACATATAGGTGAAATCATACAGTATTAATCTTTCACTGTCTGACTGTTTCACTTAGCATAATACCTTCTAGGTTCATCCATATTGGAGCAAATGGCACGATTTCATTCTTTTTATAGTTGAATAATATTCCATTGTATGTGTATGTATATGTATACAATAATCAAGATACAGAAACAATCTAAGTGTCCATCAATAGATACATGAATAAAGAATATGTGATACGTGCATATATATGTATTATTGTGAATAATACTGCAATGAACATAGGGTTGGATATATCTTTTCTAGTTAGTAATTTTATTTTCTTCAGATAAATATCCAGGAGTACAGTTGCTGGATCATGTGGTAGTTGTATTTTTAATTTTTTTGAGGAACCTTCATACAGTTTTCCATAGTGGCTGCACCCATTTACACTCCCACCAACAAAAGGTAACATTTTCTCCACATCCTTACCAATAGTTATTTTTTTTATATAATAGCCATTCTGATGGGTGTGAGGTGATACCTTTGATTTGCACTTCCCTGATAATTAGTGACATTGAGCATCTTTTCATATATCTTTGACCATGTCTGTCTTTCTTAGAAAAATGTCTATTCAGATCTTCTGCCCATATTTTACTGGGGTGTTTGTTTTTGGATATTCAGTTGTATGAATTCTTTGTATATTTTGGATATTATCACATTATCAGATATATCATTTGCAAATATCTTCTTCCATTAAGTAGGTGGCCTTTTCATTTTGTTGATAGTTTCCTTTGCTGTGGAAAAAAACTTTTTGGTTTGATGTAGTCCTATTTTTTTAATTTTCACTTTTTTTTCCCTTGCCTGAGGAGAAATATCCAGAAAAATATGAGAAATACCGATATAAAAGAGTGTACTGCCTATGTTTTCTTCTAGAAGATTTATGGTTTCAGGTTTTACATTTAAGTCTTTAATCCATTTTGAATTTATTTTTGTTCATGGTATAAGGGAGTGGTCTAGTTTGATTCTTTTGCCTGTACTGTCCGGTTTTCCAACATCATATGTTGAAGAGGCTATCTTTTCCCCATTATATATTCTTGCTTCCTTTGTCACAGATTAATTGCCCATATAAGTGTGAGATCACTTGGAGTCTCTGTTCTGTTCCATTGATCTCTGGGTATGTTTTTGTGCCAGTGCCATACTGTTTTGATTGCTTTGTAATATAGTTTGAAATCAAGGGGCATAATACCTCAAGCTTTGTTGTTTCTCAAGATTGTTTTGGCTATTTGGGGTCTTTTGTGTTTCCATACAAATTTTAAAATTATTTGTTTTAGTTCTGTGAAAACTGGCATTGGTACTTTAATAAAGATGGCACTGAATCTGTAGATTGCCTTGGAGAGTATGGTCATTTAAACAATACTAATTCTTCCATTCCATAAGCACAGTATATCTTTCCATCTGTTTGTGTGATCATCAATTTCTTTCATAAGTGTTCTATAGTTTTTTAAATACAGGTCTTTTACCTGCTTAGTTATATTTATTCCTAGGTATCTCATTCTTTTTAATGTGATGTTAAATTGGTTTGTTTTCATAATTTGTCTTTTGAATAGTTTGACATTAGTGTATAGGAATGACACAGATTTCTGTATATTAATTTTGCATCCTGAAACTTTACAGAATTCATTGATGAGCTCCAGTAGTTTTTGATGGTGTCTTTAGGATTTGCTATGTATGGTATTATGCCATTTGCAAACAGTGACAATATTACTTTTTCTTTTCCAATTTGGATTCCTTTTATTTCTTTTTCTTGTCTAATTGCTGTGGCTAGGGCTTCCAGTACTATGTTGAATAACAGTGGGAACATTGGGTATCCTTGTCTTGTTCCTGATCTTAGAGGAATGTTTTCAGCTTTCCACCGTTGAGTATGATGTTAGCTGTGGGCTTATTATGTATGGCCTTTATTATGGTGAGGTATGGCCCCTCTGTACCCACTTTCTTGAGAGTTTTTATCAAAAATGGATGTTGAATTATGTCAAAAGATTTTTCTGCATCTATTAAGATGATCATATGGTTTTTATTGTTTGATTTGTTAATGTGGTTTATCACATAGATTGATTTGTGGATATTGTACCATCCTTGCATTCCTGGGAGATATCCCACTTGGTCATGGTTTATGATCCTTATAATGTATTGTTGAATTCTGTTTGCTAATATTTTGTTGAAGATATTTGCATCTGTGTTCATCAGTGATATTGACCTATAATTTTCTTTTTTTGTGACATCTTTGTCTGGTTTTGGTATAAGGGTGATGCTGGCCATGTAGAATGAGTTTGGAAGCATTCCTTCCTCTGCAGTTTTTTGGAATAGGATGAGAAGAGTAGGTGTTAACTCTTCCTAAATGTTTGGTAGAATTCACCTATGAAGCCACCTGGTCCTGGACTTTTGTTTGTTGGGAGTTTTTTCTTTTTCTAAATTAATGATTCAATTTCATTACTGGTACTTGGTGTGTTCATACTTTCAATTTTTCCAGGTTCAGTCTTGGGAGATTGTACAGTTCTAGGAATTGTCCATTTCTTCTAAGTTGTCCATTTTATTGGCATATAATTGTTTGTAGTAAACTCTCATGATTCTTTGTGTTTTTGTGGTATCAGTTGTATTTGTTCCTTTTTCATTTCTGATTTTATTGATTTGGGCCCTCTCTCTATTTTCCTTGATGAATCTGGCTAAAGGTTTATCAATTTTGTTTATATTTTCAATGAACCTGCTCTTAGTTTCACTGATCTTTTAAATTATATTTTAGTCTTTATTTCATTTATTTCTGCTCTGATTTTTATGATTTTTTTCCTTCTGCTAACACTGGATTTTTTTTTTCTTCTTTCTAGTTCCTTTATGTGTAAGATTAGGTTGTTTATTTAAGACTTTTCTTGTTTCCTGAGGTAAGCTTGTATTGCTATAAATTTCCCTCTTAGAACTGCTTTTGTGGTGTCCAATATATTTTAGATTGTTGTGATTTCATTTCAATTTGTCTCCAGGTATTTTTTAATCTCTTTTTTGTGATCCATTGGTTGTTACTAGCATATTGTTTAGCCTCCATGTGTTTGTGTTTTCTGCAGTTTTTTTCCCCTATAATTGACTTGTAGTCTCATAGTGTTGTGGTCAGAAAAGATACTTGCGAGAGGGAAGAGATATGGGAACATATGTATATGTATAACTGATTCACTTTGTTATAAAGCAGAAACTAACACACCATTGTAAAGCAATTATACCCCAATAAAGATGTTAAAAAACAAACAAACAAAAAGAAAAAAAAAAAGAAAAGATACTTGATATGATTTCAGTTTTTGTAAATTTACTGAAACTTGTTTTGTGGCCTAGCATGTGATCTGTTTTGGAGAACATTCCATGTGCACTTGAAAAGAATGTGTATTCTGCTGCTTTTGGATGGATGTTCTATATACATCTATTAATCCACCTGGTATAATGTGTCATTTAAAGTCAATGTTTTTTTATTGATATTCTGTCCCATATTTATTGTTTTTGACATCATATTTTACATCTCTTTGTTTCAAGTATCCCTTAACTACTTTTTTTGGACATAGATGATTTTAATTCTTCTGTCTTATAACCTACTCTTCTAAAGCTAAACCTACTAGCTTTATACATAGTTGATTTACTACCTTTACTGTTTGCCTTTACCAATGAGGTTTTTCTTTTTGCAATTTTTATGTTTCTAGTTGTGGCCTTTTCTTTTCCTCTTAAAGGAGTCCCTCTACATTTCTTATAAACCTGGTTTGTGATGCTGAACTCTTAACTTTTGCTTCTCTCTAAAAATTTTTATCTCACCATCAAATCTGAGTGAAAGCCTTGTCAAATAGTGTATTCTTTGTTGTAGGGTTTTTTCCTTTCATCACTTTAAATATATCAGGGTACTCATTTCCAGCCTGCTGTGTTCCTGCTCAAAAGTCTCCTGGTGGGCTTCCCTGGAGGCGCAGTGGTTGAGAGTCCACCTGCTGATGCAGGGGACACGGGTTCATGCCCCAGTCTGGGAAGATCCCACATGCCACAGAGAGGCTGGGCCCGTGAGCCATGGCCACTGAGCCTGCGTGTCCGGAGCCTGTGCTCCGCAACGGGAGAGGCCACAACAGTGAGAGGCCTGCGTACCGCAAAAAAAAAAAAAAAGTCTCCTGGTAACCTTATGGGAGTTCCCTTGTATATAACTTGTTGCTTTTCTCATGCTGCCTTTAATTTTCTCTGTTTGTCTTTAATTTTTGCTATTTTAATTACAGTGTATCTTGGTGTGGTCCTTTTGGGGTTGATCCTGTTTGGGTCTCTCTGTGCTTCCTGGACCTGGATGTCTGTTTCCTTTCCCAGGTTAGGGAAGTTTTCAGCTATTATGTCTTTAAATATGTTCTCTGCCCCTTTCTCTCTCTCTTCTCCTTCTGGGACCCCTATAATGTGAATGTTAGTACACTTGATGTTGTCCTAGAGATATCAAAACTGTCCTCATTTCTTTTTATTCTTTTATTCATTTTTATATTCAGATTCAGTGATTTCCACTACTCTGTCCTCCAGCTGTCTGATGTATTCTTCTGTATCATCTAATCTGTGTATTCCTTCTAGTGTATTTTAAATTTTAGTTAGTGTATTCTTTAGCTCTGTTTGGTTCTTCTTTATATTTTCTAACTCTTTGTTATAAACTTCTTACTTTTTCTGTTCATCCAATTTTCTCTCGAGTTCTTCCAACTTCTTTATAATCATTACATTGAACTCTTTATTGGGTAGATTGCTTAACTCTACTTCACTTACTTCTTCTGGGGTTTTATCTTGCTCCTTCATTTGGAACATATTCCTTATCACCTCATTTTGCCTAATTTGCTGTTTTTCTTTCTATGTATTTGTTAGGTTGGTTACATTTCCTGACCTTAGAGGTGTGGCCTCCTTTAGGAGACATCCCATGCATCCCATGCATCCCAGCAGCACAATCCCTTCTGGAGCTACGTGCTCTAGGGGTGCCCCCTGTGTGGGTCCTTCTGTTTTGGCAGGGTGACTATTATGGGTGGTGTGGTAGGCGTGGTTGGCCCTTGGTCCAGTTGGTTGCCAGGTCCTGCCCTGTGCGGAGGCTGGTGGTCTCTGGTAGGTGGGGCTGAGTCATGAGGTAGCTGGCTACAGAGCTTCAGGAGGTCCCATGTCTAGTGCTGGCCCACTGATGGGTGGGGCTGGTTCCTGACATGGCTGGCTATGAGGTCTGGGATGACCTAAATCGGGTGTTGGCAGGCTGGTTAGTGGGGCTGTATTCAGGGGTAGCTGGCTGAGGGTTCCAAGGTATCTTGGAGCTGGTGTTAGCCTGCTTGTGGATGGGGCCAGGCCCAAAGGTCCTGGATCTGGTCCCTGCATGCATGCCTGTGGGTAGGAAGTAGGGTGGGTCCTGACTCAGCAGGCTGCAGGGCCGTGGTGACCCTGGGGCTGGTGTCTGTCTGCTGATGAGTGGTGCTGAGGCCCAGGATATACTGGGGCTTGTGCACACCCACTGGTGGGTAAGGTTGAGTCCTGGGTCTAGTGCTGACCCACTGGTGGGTGTAGCTGTGTCCTGGCATGTCTGGCTGCAGGGCTGTGGTTTCCCAGAGCTCGTGTTGGCCTGCTGGTTGGGAGAGGTGTCAGAGCTCAGGTGGTCCTGGGGCTGGTGCCTCTCTACTGGTCAGTGAGTCTGGTCCTAGGGCTAATGTCAGCTCACTGGAGTGCAGGGCTGAGTCAGGAATTCTTGACTCTTAAGTCTGGAGCTAAATTGAAACCATACGTGTCTGGTATATATAATATGGTATTTGAAGTCATTAGCATGAGGGAATTGCTTGGTTATTGTCAGGAAAATACTGTTGGACCATATGGTTGAATAGACCATATGTCTCTCCCTATGTGGTATTAATTATTTTTGTTTAGTGAGTCTGTGTTTTTATACTGTACCTCTCAATGTTATGAATGGCTCTAACTTATTAATAAATTTGAGAAGAATAGTATACTGTGAAGTTGAATATTCTTTAGGACTTTGGAATACCGTCTGAAATCACTGGTCACATACTTGCTGTATATTAAATTTGAAAAGGTTGAGGCACTTTTATATTATTGCTGTTTGGTATAAGAAATGATGAATAATGGATCAAGGAGACTTTCATAGTTATATTTCTGTGTTATTTTCAGACCTGGGCAACCATACTTGTTGTATTCATAATCCCTTTCTTTCTATTTGTTAGTATAACAAATGAATATTGATCAAAAATATGAATATGATTCAGATCATGGAAAAATTTCCATATGTACCTGTAGTGAAAATATCTAAACATATATCAGTGAATGTTGAATGTATTTCTTTAAAGAAAGAAAAGGAAGTATCCTCAGCAAACTGGGCCAGATAAGGTTGAGGCACTTGGGTTTCGTTTATTGTATTCATTTATGGAAAATGCAATTACATAATAGATTTATATACATATATGAAGAATATACAGAGTTTAAAATTTGTATAAGTAATTAGTTATAATGTGAAATGTGTGGTCATTTGAATTGTTACCACATATGCTTTAACCCTTTATATTCTACCCCTTAACTGTTTTTACATCCTTTATTTACATGATCTACACGAACTCTGTTTTCCCTCTAGTGCTGTGTTAAATCTCTTCTCCCACTACAATTTTCAGTTCCCTCTGGCCAAGTGGCTAAGAGCAGGAAAAATTAAAGCAGATATTTTATTTCATGTGATTGGATGCTAGAGACACCAGTTCTTCTTTTTGCTTTATATCTTACTCCTGTTCTTCTCCATTTCTGTCTTTTTTTTTTTCTACATTTACTTTCCCATGTACCTGACTGATATCTTTAGTGTCTGAAAGGTATTCCTTTTCTACAGTGTTGTGTTTCTTGTTACTGATTTCCTTCAGCTTATCTAAAGAAATATATCCATAAGTCACATGATCTATATGCATTTATTCATTAATGTAGTTGTTTAAATATAGTTATGTTAAATATAGTTTAACATAGTTAAATACTGTTTTAAAATATAGGTATGTTTATTGGTAAATTCAGAAAATATTTGCTGAGCATTTATACATGAGAACTATTGATACTGTGCTAAGCATGGTGGGTAACATGAAGATAATCAAAATCTATGTTGGTCCCCAAAAGATCACCATTTGATAAAGAGATAAAAATATATTATTTACTTTGTTTTACATATATTATAATTTACAGTGTTTATATAATACCATATAAACATTGGTTGCAGCTACTCACAATAAAGGTACAGAATACCATTGTAGTTCGAGGGAGAAAAGGAATATAATTTTTAATTAATTTAGCATACAGTGGAGATAGTTCAATTAATGGCATGGCTTTGTTTAAATTAACATTTAACTTTGGTCAAGAGTATTGTACCATATAGAACTGACTTGCTTTTTTTGGTTTTTGTTATTTTTGTTTCCATATTATTTCATTGGCTTTCTCTTCCTTACTGCTTTCAGTGAGTAATTTGTCACACATGATGCTTTCTGAGTTTTAAAACAAAATAAAGCATCTACATACATTTTTCACTCTTGAATAATATGTTTTATCTTTCTGACTCAGAATTTCAAATTCAGTTGAAGTTGTAATTCTTTTTTTTGCGGTACGCAGGCCTCTCACTGTTGTGGCCTCTCCCGTTGCGGAGCACAGGCTCCGGATGCGCAGGCTCAGCGGCCATGGCTCACGGGTCTAGCCGCTCCACGGCATGTGGGATCTTCCCGGACCGGGGCACGAACCCGTGTCCCCTGCACCGACAGGCAGACTCTCAACCACTGCGCCACCAGGGAAGCCTAAAGTTGTAATTCTTCAGCAACTTCCAGTTCCTTGCCATTGTATCATCTCTTCAGGTGATACAACTACTCATAATAGGAAGAAAAAGTTGACAGGAAATGAGAGTAAATTAACTTTATGAGACTGAATTCAGCAGATGTCAGTACATTCATGAACCTTGTTACTAAGGCCAATGCATTGACATACATTTATAGTTATCCTTAATTTTGTTCTGAAATCAAGAGTCAGTGGAGCACGAGAGTTGAAGTACTCCATTTGTTCTTTGCAAATGTAGGCAATAGGCAATCACACACATAATACTCAGTAATCACTGTACCTTACATTAAAAAAAAACAACATATTACCAATATGCTAAGTAGAAATCAGAGAAAACTGATTATCTGCATTATAGAATTACTTTACATTCATTTCATCATTGTAATGATAGAATAGTAACTTCAGAAACAACTATGTTGATTTACTTAAACTAGAATAAGCATTACTACATAAAATGCTAGACAAACTCTGGGTGTGCTATGATCTAAATGATACGTGCAAGCAACATATGTCTTCGTTAAAATAAGTGACATATTTGCATATCTTGCTGTGAAAGATTACTACATACCACACATCTATTAGACAGAACAGAGTAGTATAATCAGGTATATTGTTTCTGCAAAGACAAAATAAAATCATACATAGATACATGATTTGAGAAGCAGAATTACCTGGGAAGATGCATGTAAATCTAGTAGTTACTCATTTGCTTATTTGTTATTCTTGCCCCAATTGCTTTTCCAAAGGACGTAAGTTAGATTATCACCTAAAATACCTATGTACCAAAAGACAGTTATAGAAGAAAATATAAAAAATGAGAAAAGAAGAATAAATATTCAAAAACATAGACCTATAATGTCTGTGATTCAGCAAGAAATTTAGTTTTGAATTCTTTGTTGACAAGGCTAAAAAGGAAACTTGACAAATGAAATTATTCTTTCTATGACCATAAATTAAAAAAAATAAACACACACATATATAATTGACATACCAGTTTTTACAGAACAAAGTTCATTTCAAAATAAGTTGGCTTGTGGATCCTGATTGTATAGAATCTGAATATTAACTGGCCATTTTAAGTCATTGTTCTCCTTTTAGTTTTCTCCATGTTTCAAACATACATATATCCTTATATGAATTTGTATTCATAGTATTTTTTTCTAACTTTTCTAAGCACTTTTCTTTAGATGAATTCTCGAATTTTGACTCTTTTGACCATAAGTGTCTTCCTGAATTTTTATTATGGGAATGGAAAGAGGGTAGACAGGCAACCAACATGGTATCTGTGTTTGTTTTCTCCCGTACCACTTTTTACTTGAGAGAGCAAAATTGAGGAAATAATCAGTCTTATAAAATTTGATGTTCTTTTCACAACAGCTCATTTCCACTGCAATAAAACGAAACTGACTTTCAGGAGAATGTGAAAGAGGTCGCCAGATATCTGCCCCACATTATCTACAGACCTTCCTTAGCACACTAAGTTGTAGGCCATTCTATACCGCACAGGATACTATACCTTTGATAATATAGCAGTCCCACCAGTTGAGAAGTGTTCTGTGTGTGTGCATGTGCATGCATGTGTGAGCGCGTGTGTATGTGTGTAGTCTCCCATGATTGGAAATTTAATGGTTTCTGTAAAATGCTGATACTGAATAGATTAATAAATTGGAAAGCAACGTTTAAGCCAGAACTATACCCAAATGTATTTTGGTGTGAGGTAATGCTAAAGGACACCTATTTCCTTCAGCCCCCTTGCAGCTTATTCCTCTTGTCCCTTGAATAAAACCATCCTATTTTCAAGTGTTCATTTATCTCCTCCATGTAGGTGCCTCCCAAATTACTAAAATTTATTCCCAGTTATCTAAGTCCACTTTAATTTAGAGCTTCTACAGTCATCTCAAATGCAATTTCTTCCAGAAGTAGTCCCTTTCCATTAGTCCCTATCAACCATATCTTCATTTTCCTGGTCACCCTCATAGGAAAATTCTCATGCATCTTTGCTTCTTCATTCTCTGTGCATTCATATACAGTTTGTCCCTAAATCTGGCCACTTCTGATTTTAGCCCAACCATACTCAGTTGGGCTAATATTGCCTTATGCCAGCACAATGACCATAATTTCCGATCTGACCTCTTCTCCTGTGTCCCTGCTCTCATATATCCTGTTGTTTTGTTTTGGCAGTACAGCAGATTATGCTTGGAGACTTAAGTTGTCTTTGCCAATAATTTATTTAACACAGGTTCACTGCGGGAATTTCACAAGCCAACGGCATGCAGAGTAATGACTCTTTAATAAGCCAGTAAAGAAATAACATACTCCAAACAAATGATAGATTAATTACATGATTGTTCCAGGAAAGGGAAGATGACAGAAATAAAGTCCAAATTCCGTTGAAGTGTACCTTTTCTAAGAGGTTGGCTCTCCAGAGAGATAGTTTTGCCAACCAAGAGCTGATGTCCAGGTGCCAGTGACAAAATAAAAGCTCCTTGTTGCTAGAGCATGTTGCTAGGGAACAAGATGTGGTGTTGACCATCAAGATGATCTCCTTTGTGGCCGCTTCACTGTTTGTCACCCCACTGCAGACAAAGGAGTCCCTTTACCAGGGCAGGAGCTAGTGCCCCAAGGTCTTCTGAGAGCTAGATCAGCAAAGAGCTTTTTCCCAGACCAAGGTCTCAGATATTCCTCACAAACCCTCAGTATTTATAGTCTAAGTGTCCCCTTGATATAGTTGCTTCTCCACCTGTTCTTATCCATAAGCCCCCAGTGGGGACCCCTCAGCAGCTGAGCTTATCAATGACAACAGATGACATGATGACACCCAGATTCCACTTACTTCATTCTCATATCAAAACAACTTTACCTCTAAAAATGCCTCTTTTGTGTCTTTGTCATAAACATGTGGATTAAAACAACTTCACTTGTCATACATAAATCAGTAGACTTGAAATATCAAACTGATACACAACACCTGTATCTGTCTTCCAGAGTCATCTTATTAAATGCTATTTTTATCATCTCACACCAATATTCAGGTTTTCAATTTCTCCCCATTGCCTACCAGGCCATTCATGATAACAGCAGTTTACCAGACTTACCTCACCTTCCTCTACAGCTCAGTAGCAACCTACTACTCTTTTTGATAAGTTTCCTTACCACCTGTGCAAGAAAAGAAAAAAAAGACTTTTCTCCTCCCCTTTCTACTCTACCCTACTTTCTACTATCTGAATAGCTTTGGCTACTCACACATAATATCTTTATACATCTGGTTACCATAATCCAGAGATAACAGAAAATCAAGAGCCCCATAGGACTAGAAATTCCACCAGAAATGGAAATCATGAAAAACGCCATCTGCCGGTGATTGCAATAAAATAGTCACTCATCAAGCTTTCTTAGCCTGTGCACATGCTGTGTCCTCGCTCACAAGATTTGCTTTAGATGAATGTTGGTCAGGCATGTATTAGTTCCCAATGGCTGGTGAAGTAAAAATAAACAAAAATAAACAAGCAAAACATCAGTTTTTCTACTGATGAGGCCCAGACACCTGGCATGAATATGAAAATCAAAGAATTTTTATTCAAAGAGTGTCTTAATATTGTTTTGTCTTTCATGTATATCTTATTTCCCAGTGGGGAAACTCCTTTAGGACTGAGACTCTATTTTATACCTCTTTTGTGTCCTTCACATTTGTGATGCTCATAAATGTGAAGGAATAAAATTAATAGAATCACCGTAACTAGAAGTTATAGGATTTCATTTTGAATGGTTTCGAAATTCTCAGCTAGATAACCATATGATGTTGGTGACTTTTGCACGTGGATTGTACTGATTAAGCACTCTCTCTGTGTTTGCCATTATTTGACCATTTAGAATGCAACACATATTTGTTGCAAACTTACTCTGTGCCTAAGCCTGTTTCACTTAATATTCCTTGCCAGCTTAACTAGTTCTGAGAAGAGTTTGGAAATGAGAATTTCTGCTCTATCTACATTAAGAAAAGATTGCAGTGATGGAATTTAAAAGTCAGAATTTGCATATTAATTTTGGAATATGTTAATGTTTCAGGAAATCGAAAAATAAAAACAAATATTTGGAAGAAATAACCCATATTCCTATAAATGTTCTCCATATCAAATTTAGCCTTCTTTTCTGACATATATTTATTAATTAATTATGTCTATTAATTATGATTTAGTAAATATTCACATTTAGTAAATATTCACATTTTCAACCAGTAGATAGAGAAAATAAAGTCTGGCTGAAGGATAGACTCAATATTAACCATGAACCTCTACCATGGGTAGATAGTGCTGTGATATTTTATACGTTTCCTCATTCTTTAACATTTTCATGAACTGTCAAATTTAAATTCCGAGTGTCAGTGCGTTAGTCAGTAAAACACCTTGTGCTATTCTTCATTGTTTTGATTTTTTCAGTGCTCTTGTTTCATGTTATTGCATATCTTATCTGGAAACCACATTTTGTTCCCAATTTATTTTAGATGATAACTGCTACAGAAAGTTTTACAGAGTATCCTTTTCATACATAGTGATTTGGTCTATTGTTTCATCAGTGAAGTTCGATGAATTATTTAAGAATTATTCAAAGCAACTTCTCAATCATTACAAGATAATTCTGTTCCTGTGAAAGGTAATTTTAAAAGTCAGGCAACTTTAGGGCAGTGCAAAGATACACAAACTCTTAGAAATGTGGATTTCAAAGGGTTCTTAGAGGCCATTTTTTTTTTTACACTTCCACATACGGAAACATCATTTCTTTACTATTACTGAGAGTCATCTTCCCTCTTCCAAATATTTCTAATGGTGAGGAACTAATTTCTTAGAAAGAGAGTACCTTCTAACATTGGACTTAATTATTAGAAAATTTTGTTTTTTAGTGAAACAAAACCTAAATCTAATTCCAAAAAAGTTCCATCCTTTATGCAAACAACAACAACAACAAAAATATATATAAGAATCATAGGAGAAAGTATAGAAAAATGCATGAGTGGGAAATACTAATGAAAATATTATAGTTAGCATTTTGAGTGTTTATTGTTTTCTGGCATTATTCTGAAAACTTTATACATATCATCTAAATTAGTCCTCATAACCCCTGTGGTGTAGAGAGAATTATTATTCCTATTTTACAGAAGAGGAAGTTAGGTGTAGAAGGTTATTATAGCCAGTAGAAAGTGCCAGAGCCAGAATTCAAAGCCAGGTACCCTGACTCCAAGCACACACTCTTATCCAGCTCTTTAAAGGGTAAAAAATATACCGCTGAGCAGGTAAAGAGTGAGTGCTGAGAATTAGGAAGGAGCTTTTCATTGCCTCAATCTAGAAATGGGGCATATCACTTCCACCCAAATTTCATTGGCCAGAATACATCACATAGTCCCAGCAAAGGGACTAGAAAGTATAGATGTCTTTGTGAATTGGAAGGAAAAATATCAAACACAAAATATGGTGTATGCCTAGCATTTTCTCTGTCATGTCTTTGTGGAACATTCCTCAAATACTCAAACTCATCTTTATATCTGCTCTCTCCAATCTCCTTTAGCCTCTATGTTCTAATCTAGATTATGTCCAGTTATTAATGGAGACGAGTTTCATTGCATGTGGATAGATCAATGTGCATAAGTATATATGATGGTTTAGTACTATTTATAGACCAAACTATGCATTAATACATTAAAAAAGATGGAACACCCTTCTCTCCCTATGTCTTCCTCTTGTCCATGGAAACTTTTTATTTTGGGATCTCCTCACTACCCACTAATACTTTCAAAAGTTAATGGGATTGTAAGCTGCTAATGAATTCAAAAGACTTGGCAGGGACATTTACATGAGTGATTTGATGTTTTCAGGCACTTCTCATTTATAAAGCCATCTTTGCTTTCTGAAGTCCTTTTATATGCTGTCTTAGGTAAGTCACAGAAAAGAGAAGATTATTTGTTTCTGTACATTTTATGTACTTGTATTTGTAAAGAATACAAGATAGGGCAAAGTAATGGCATTGCTTAAATCCCTAAATTATTTTATATAATAATCATATGAATAATATATGGGTATCATGTTAAAAATGAGCAAACTTAAGTTTCAGAAAAATTTAGCTGGGATTCAGATCTAAGTCTTTCTGACTACCAAGCCAGTGTATTTTTTTACTAAACCATATGCCTTTTTAGCGAAAGGTTCTATAGTGCATTTTCTTTTTTTTGTCTCATTTTTATTTTTTATAACACTTGAGTACAAGGAGCTAAATTTTCACTATTACACAAAAATAACAGTGCAGGCTTATAAGCAACTTGTTATTTGATTTTATACCAACATTCTCATTATGATATTTCTTGCTCATATTCTAGCTGTCACCTTATGCATAAATAGTCACATCTGTCTTGGCTCTGAAACAGTGATACATATTATAAAATTCATAACAGATCTTGGAAAATATTCTCATTTAATACAGTGACAACAAAACATGAACTAAAATAAAGCCACGTGTAGCATAAGCGTACAAATTACCGAGTCATTCAAATTTAATTTCTTTGGAACTGAGTGTAAGAAAAATACTCTAAATTGTGCTGGTTTTATAAACAGCTAGCCTGAATATCAACAGAGTTACCTGACATGCTTGCTTCCTTTGGCTTTCAGATCACACTCTTCTGCATTTCCTCTACCTCTCTGCTCTGTGTCCACTTTCCTTTTGTTTTTTTAAATGTTGGTGCCCATTAATATTCATTCCTGGGCTATCTTCTTTTTGCTATTCTGAATACTTAATGTCATTAACTACTAAGCATTTCATTAATACTTTATTCTGATAATTTCCAAATCTTTATCTCTAGTTTAGATCTTTCCTAAAATGGGTATATGTCTACTTGGGCACCTCTGTGTTTAAACGTAGATGACCAGCAGTCATCCTCCATGCCAACAACTGAAATCAATATTTTTATTCTTAGATCTGTTCAACATTCTTTGTCTCCGATATAAGTAAGTAGTATCAAAATTCACCCCATTATAAAGAGATCTGGTGTCACCCTTGGCTCTCCCTCCTATGACATCCAAATAATGCTCAGATTTTGTCAGTTCTGACTGCCTTATAACATCTATCAAATATCCACCTCTCTTTTAAACCATTTTGAACCATCAGGATTTTTCTCAAACTACTGCAATTAACTCCTGACTGATACTTGCCCTACCAAACTAAATATTTGTATATAGTTATGATAAGGAAAGAATTTGGTAACAGATGCAGCAATATCAAAGTAGATATATTTAACAATATAGAAGATCAAGGAAGAGATACATATATATACAGACATATAGAAATTACATTGTAAACTCTGTCACATCAGTAAGCAAATTATGTACTTCTAAAAAAATGCTGTGAAAAGCTGACAAAACTAGCTGTTGATTGACAAAAAAAAAATACCGTCACTTCTCACTATTAAAAGGTAATTTAAATATCTAAATGTAAAAAATAAAGTAAAAGAATAGAGGAAACTATAGCAGTCTATTTTGATATTAGAGTGAGAAAGTTCCTACTAAGCAAAGAAGTGAAACTCAAAGTCACAAAAGAACTGACAGATTTAATTATATAAACATTAAAAATGTCTACAGTGAAAGGCACCACAAATAAAGATAAATTTAAGCATGAAGCTAGAAGCAAATAATTGTAACATGTAAGACATATTCTTATTAACCATAATAAAGATATAAATAGCTCATAAAAATCAATATAAGAGCAACCAAATAGAATAATAGCAGAATTGTCAAAAGGTATGAATAACTTATTTATAGAAAAAACACACTAAAGGAAACATGAAATGTGCTAATATATGTCATTTTATTCTTTATCAGAAAAGTAACTAAAAATAATAAGATACAATTTTCTCCCCCCAAGTTTATAAAAATTAAAATAATAATAATATCTAGTGTTGTTAAGGTCACGAGGAAATGGTCAATGGTATTCCATGTTAATGGTAGTAGAAATTGCTTTTCTGGTGAACAATTTGTTGGTTTCTAGCAATTTAGGAAAAAATTGCATATAGTTTTTCCAAAAACTAATCAGACAATGTACAAAAGTAAACTTACTTAGATGTTAATTGTAGGATTGTAATGGGGGGAAAAAAAAACAACTAGCCATTGGTAGGGGAATAATTAACATTCACAAGTATCCATGTCAGGGAATATCACCCAGCTATTAACAACAGACATATGTTCTGACATTAAAAGAAGGCCATCATATGCTAGTAATTTGGAGGACTGAATGGATAGTAGGAACCTGGTTTGTGTGGGAAAAGCAAACTAACAAAAACTCATACTAGTAGGAAACACTCCGGAAGATTAAAGTGTTAAAAATATTCACTTTGAAGAAGACTGTTGGATTGGGTAGACAAGGGAAGATGTAAGGAGAGACTTTCACATTTAACTGTATATTCCTCACATTTAACGGTGTATACTTCTAAATGATTTGAATCTTTATATAACAGGTATGTATATGTTTTTTAAATTTAAAAGACAGGTATTAGGTACTTAAAATATTTTGAAAACACTCCTTATAATCATTATCAATGCAGTCACTGCTTGAATATAATCAAAGCCAACAACATTTAAATTCTGTGAAAAAAATAACAGGATTTTTTCATGGGATACTTGTATACGAATGAATTTTTTTTTTCTGAAAGTGTAATAATAATAATTTAATTTTTAACTATACCTGTCATCGTAGCACTAGCATAACATTCTTTCTGTAAACCAAAACTAGTTAAAACCTGTTGAAGAGACACTACTAGACAATAATATTTAATGTGTTTAAGTATTACTCAGCATAGAAACTTAAGTATCTGACAAAATAAAACTTAAAAAGTTACTGTTCCTTTTTCTTATGCTCTTGAGTTTGTCTAATAATTTTAAATAAGTATATGAAGAGAAAATGTCTTTTCAATATTTTTTCTTTAAATTTTAAGTTGCTTTTGTTTTTAAGATGTTTATATAGTATTTGTTCATTTATAGGAAACAAGTTATTAATAAAAATATGAGTGTGGTTGGTCAAAAATAATCTTTTTGTAGGTTTGTTTTCAGGAGTAGGCTAGAAAAATAAGTACAATTGCATTGGGGACCATTTTTACCAGTTCTGAACTTAGTGTCAAACTAGGTATCTTTGAAAGCATGAATGAATGGATAAATAAATGAATATTTCATCATGACCTTCACAGATTTTATCTAAAGTCTATGAACGCAATCCCAATCACTATGGAAAATAAGGGGGGAAAAAACCAAAGCCCTAGAACTTGACCTCTTAGAGCTCAGTAAACTCTCTATAAATGTTTTCTTATTTTCCAATGAAAAGCCTTAATAGTGTGCTATTAGATTTTGGCATGAAAGATGAATTTTGAAATTCAGATGTATCTCAACCTGTCTCAACCACTCAGTACATTTTTCTTGAACATGGTAATTTGCTGAGGTAAAAAATTCTATCAACAAAGAACAAGTTTGTTATTTCTTAAACTTTGTTCAAAGATTGGACACTGGGATAAGGATAAAAAATACTTTTCAACAAAAGGGTGATGAAATGAATAAGGTAGTAGTAATAGTAAAAAAGAAAAATTCCCTTACCATTGAAAAATTTAAAAAATGACAGCTTCAGAATTTCGAAGTATCCTACAGCTTTTATTTAGTCTAAATTCCCATTCTAGAATATGTTGCTCTGTGCTTAAGAAATATTTATATTTCTTCCTCTTTATTTGACTATTTTCCTTATTGTGACCTCATTAAGTGCATAAGTATTCCCTAGATAATTTCTTTCAGTATTGATGGTAAGTAGCAGAAAGGTTAATTGTCAAAGAGCTGTAATAATGTCAATGAAATATTTCTTTTAAATCATATGGAATGTGTATGATTTTGGAATGTGTATAATTTTTCATCATCTTAAATAACTTTTCAAGTTATTTAAGTAATTGGGAAACAATTCTCTGGGAATAGAAACCATATTCAACCCAAAGGTACAAGTGTTCATTGTAATAATAATGGTTTTTAATAGAGTTGCATGGCTATAATGAGTCAAGTGTTAATTTGACTGATACTCTTGAGATTTTTTTCTTCTCTATCAGTTCCTTTCTAGCTTCAAGATTTTAGCATTAATGTCTAAAGTCAGTAGCAGAGCTGTAGAATCCAATTTGTTCTCCCTTCCATTTCTTACCTTCAATAATGATAATGAAAATAAGAAGGACAAAAACACTATGAGATAGGTAATATTAGTATCCCCATTTGAGATGAACAAATTGAGGCTCAGAGATATTAACTATCATCCCAACACAAACATATAGTACGTGATGGTTCAAAGACTTGGGTATAGGTCTTTGACTGTAGAACCCTAAACCTTTACATAGTAAGACATATTGCTGCACTATTACTCTAACATTTCCTCCTATTTCTTGGCTTATGCTATTTACCCCCATTTAATGTTTCTCCTTGTTCATCTCTGCATATTTGAGTCTGGGATGTGCATTTGACACAATTAACCTATATCTTGCTATTAATTAAACCTTTATTGCCAGCAGTGTAAGGGAAGGAATTGGACCATATTTATTTGGCCATCTAGTCTAAATTTTGAAACAATTCAGTAAATGTTCTCTGACTTAGTGATTTATTATTTAATTAAAGTAAAGATGTCAAATACTAGTCAACATTACAGCTGACTTTGTTAGCTGCTGAAGAGTTTGCAGTTGTGGAAACTAAAGGAAAATGTGAGACGGTGCTTTTGCCCGGTGGATGCTTGTTCCTTAGATAAGGAATGTGATCTACTCTTATTTGCATAAGCTATTTCAAGTATTCTTGAATTTTAACTTGGAATTTTAATTGGAGACTTTAATTAAACTTCCCTATAAAGCATTTAACAGACTGGCTCCTTTAAGTGCATACAAGTAGTAAAATAAAGGAAACCTGTTTACTGTGCTGTTTTTCTTTCTTTCTTTCTTTTTTTTTTTTTTTTGCAGTATGATTTTTAATGGCTGTATCACATCCCAACACATATATGTGCCACACTTTCTTTACCTTATAAATTATCTTCTTTTAGACATTTAGGTTCTTTCCATATGTGTATATGAATAGTGCTGCCATGAATGCCCTGATACTCTACATGTTAGAGCACACTTCTGGTTCTTTGTGATAAATTCTTAGAGTTGGAATAAAGGTACATGCATAATATTTAGACTTTTTAATTTTAACATCTTTATTGGAGTATAATTGCTTTACAATGGTGTGTTAGTTTCTGCTTTATAGCAAAGTGAATCAGCTATACATATACATATATCCCCATATCTCCTCCCTCTTGCTTCTCCCTCCCACCCTCCGTATCCCACCCCTCTAGGTGGTCACAAAGCACCAAGCTGATCTCCCTGTACTATGTGGCTGCTTCCCTCTAGCTATCTATCTTACATTTGTTAGTATTCATAAGTCCATGCCACTCTCACACTTCGTCCCAGCTTATCCTTCTGCATGTCCTGAATTCCATTCTCTACATCTGCATCTTTATTCCTGTACTGCCCCTAGATTCTTCAGAATATTTCTTAGATTCCATATATGTGTGTTAGCATCTGGTATTTATTTTTCTCTTTCTGACTCACTTCACTCTGTATCACAGTCTCTAGGTCCATCCACCTCACTAAAAATAAATCAATTTCGGTTTTTTTGTCTACGTAATATTCCATTGTATATATGTGCCACATCTTCTTTATATATTCATCTGTCGATGGGCAGTTAGGTTGCTTCCATGTCCTAGCTATTGTAAATAGAGCTGCAATGAACATTATGGTACATGACTATTTTTGAATTATGTTTTTCTCAGGATATATGCCCAGTAGTAGGATTGCTGGGTCATATGGTAGTTCTATTTTTAGGTTTTTAAGGAACTTCCATACTGTTCTCCACAGTGGCGGTATCAACTTACATTCCCACCAACAGTGCAAGAGGGTTCCATTTTCTACACACCCTTTCCAGCATTTATTGTTTGTAGATTTTTTGATGATGGCCATTCTGACTGGTGTGAGGTGATACCTCATTATAGTTTTTTTGTTTGTATTTTATTAATTCTCCATATGCCTTTTTGTTTTATTTTTTTTATTTACTTTTTAAAAAATCTTTATTGGAGTATGATTGCTTTACAATAGTGTGTTAGTTTCTGCTTTATAACAAAGTGAACCAGCTATGCATACACACACATCCCCACATCACTTCCCTCTTTGGTCTTCCTCCCTCCCAGCCCTCTAGGTGGTCACAAAGCACTGAGCTGATCTCTCTGTGCTGTGAAGCTGCTTCCCACTAGCTATCTATTTTACGTTTGGTAGTGTATATATGTCCATGCCACTTTCTCACTTTGTCCCAGCTTACCCTTCCCCGTCCTCATGTCCTCAAGTCCATTCTCCACTAGATCTGCGTCCTTATTCCTGTACTGCCCCTGGGTTCTCCATGACCATTTTTTTTCTTTTTTTTTTTTAGATTCCATATATATGCGTTAGCATATGGTATTTGTTTTTCTCTTCTGACTTCACTGTGTAGGACAGACTCTAGGTCCATCCACCTCACCACAAACAACTCAATTTCATTTCTTTTAATGGCTGAGTAATATTCCATTGTATATATGTGCCACATTGTCTTTATCCATTCATCTTTCGATGGACAGTTAGGTTGCTTCCATGTCCTGGCTATTGTAAATAGAGCTGCAATGAACATTGTGGTAAATGATTCTTTTTGAATTATGGTTTTCTCAGGGTATATGCCCAGTAGTGGGATTGCTGGGTCGTATGGTAGTTCTACTTTTCTTTTTTTCCATAGTGGCTGTATCAATTTACATTCCCACCAACAGTGCACGAGGGTTCCCTTTTCTACACACTCTCTACAGCATTTATTGTTTGTAAATTTTCTGTTGATGGCCATTCTGACTGGTGTCAGATGATATCTCATTGTAGTTTTGATTTGCCTTTCTCTAAAGATTAATGATGTTGATCATTCTTTCATGTGTTTGTTGGCAATCTGTATATCTTTGGAGAAATGTCTATATCAGTCTTGTGCCTATCTTTGGATTGGGTTGTTTGTTTTTTTGATATTGAGCTGCATGAGCTGCTTGTAAATTTTGGAGATTAATCCTTTGTCAGTTGCTTCATTTGCAAATATTTTCTCCCATTCTGAGGGTTGTTGTTTCATCTTGTTTATGGTTTCCTTTGCTGTGCGAAAGCTTTTAAGTTACATTAGGTCCCATTTGTTTATTTTTGTTTTTATTTCCATTTCTCTAGGAGGTGGGTCAAAAAGGATCTTGCTGTGATTTATGTCACAGGGTGTTCTGCCTATGTTTTCCTCTAAGAGTTTTATAGTATCTGGCCTTACATTTAGGTCTTTAGTCCATTTTGAGTTTATTTTTGTGTATGGTGTTAGGGAGTGTTCTCATTTCATTCTTTTACATGTAGCTGTTCAGTTTTCCCAGCAGGCTGTCTTTTCTCCATTGTCTATTCTTGCCTCATTTATCAAAAATGAGGTGACCATATGTGCCTGGGTTTGTCTCTGGGCTTCCTATCCTGTATCATTGATCTATATTTCTGTTTTTGTGCCAGTACCATAGTGTCTTGATTAATGTAGCTTTGTAGTATAGGCTGAAGTCAGGGAGCCTGATTCCTCCAGCTCCGTTTTTCTTTATCGGGATTGCTTTTGCTATTTGGGGTCTTTTGTGTTTCCATACAAATTGTGAAAATGTTTGTTCTAGTTCTGTGAAAAATGCCAGTGGTAGTTTGATAGAGATTGCATTGAATCTGTAGATTGCTTTGGTTAGTAGAGTCATTTTCACAATGTTGATTCTTCCAATCCAAGAACATGGTATATTTCTCCATCTATTTGTATCACATTTAATTTCTTTCATCAGTGTCTTATAATTTTCTGCATACAGATCTTTTGTCTCTTTAGGTAGGTTAATGCCAAGCTATTTTATTCTTTTTGTTGCAGTGGTAAAAGGGAGTGTTTCCTTAATTTCACTTTCAGATTTTTCATCATTAGTGTGTAGGAATGCAAGAGATATCTGTGCATTAATTTTCTATCCTGCTACTTTACCAGATTCATTGATTAGCCCTAGTAGTTTTCTGGTAGCATCTTTAGGATTCTCTATGTATAGTATCATGTCACCTGCAAACAGTGGCAGCTTTACTTCTTTCTTTTCCGATTTGGATTCCTTTTATTTCTTTTTCTTCTCTGATTGCTGTGGCTAAAACTTCCAAAACTATGTTGAATAATAGGGTGAGAGTGGGCAACCTTGTCTTGTTCCTGATCTTAGTGGAAATGGTTTCAGTTTTTCACCATTGAGGACGATATTGGCTGTGTGATTGTCATATATGGCCTTTATTGAGGTAAGTTCCCTCTATGCCTGCTTTCTGGAGGGTTTTTATTATATATAAGTGTTGAATTATGACAAAAGCTTTTTTCTTTATCTATTGAGATGATCATATGATTTTAATTCTTCAGTCTGTTAATACGGTGTATCACATTGGTTGATTTGCGTATATTGAAGAATCCTTGCATTCCTGGGATAAACCCCACTTGATCATGGTGTATGATCCTTTTAATGTGCTGTTGGATTCTGTTTGCTAGTATTTTGTTGAGGATTTTTGCATCTATGTTCTTCAGTGATATTGGCCTGTAGTTCTCTTTCTTTGTGGTATCTTTATCTGGTTTTGGTATCAGGGTGATGGTGACCTCGTAGAATGAGTTTGGGAGTGTTCCATCCTCTGCTATATTTTGGAAGAGTTTGAGAAGGATAGGTATTAGCTGTTCTCTAAATATTTGATAGAATTTGCCCGTGAAGCCATCTGCTCCTGGGCTTTTGTTCTTTGGAAGATTTTTAATCACAGTTTCAATTTCAGTGCTTTGATTGGTCTGTTTATATTTTCTATTTCTTTCTGGTTCTGTCTTGGAATGTTGTGCTTTTCTAAGAATTTGTCCATTTCTTCCAGGTTGTTCATTTTATTGGCATAGAGTTGCTTCTAGTAATCGCTCATGGTCCTTTGTATTTCTGCAGTGTCAGTTGTTACTTCTCCTTTTTCATTTCTATTTCTATTGATTTGAGGCTTTTCCCTTTTTTCTTGATGAGTCTAGCTAATGGTTTATCCATTTTGTTTCTCTTCTCAACGAACAAGCTTTTAGCTTGTTGATTTTGCTATTGTTTCCTTCATTACTTTTTCATTTATTTCTGATCTGATCTTTATGATTTCTTTCCTTTTGCTAACTTTTCAGTTTTTTTGTTCCTCTTTCTCTAATTGCTTTAGGTGTAAGTTTAGGTTGTTTATTTGACATGTTTCTTGTTTCTTAAGGTAGGATTGTATTGCTATAAACTTCCCTCTTGGAACTGCTTTTGCTGCATCCCATAGGTTTTGGGTCATCATGTTTTCATTGTCATTTGTTTCTAGGTATTTTTTATTTCCTCTTTGATTTCTTGAGTGATCTCTTGGTTATTAACTAGTGTATTGTTTAGCTTCCATGTGTTCATAATTTTTACAGATTTTTTCCTGTAATTGATATCTAGTCTCATAGTGTTGTGGTCAGAAAAGATACTTGATACGATTTTAATTTTCTTAAATTTACCAAGGTTTTATTTATGACCCAAGATATGATCTATCCTGGAGAATGTTCCATGAGAACTTGAGAAGAAAGTGCATTTTGTTGTTTTCGGATGGAATGTCCTATAAATATCACTTAACTCCTTCTTGTTTAATTTATCATTTAAAGCTTGTGTTTCCTTATTTATTTTCATTTTGGATGATCTGTGCATTGGTGAAAGTGGGGTGTTAAAGTCCCCAACTATGATTGTGTTACTGTCGATTTCCTCTTTTATGGTTGTTAGCATTTGCCTTATGTATTGAGGTGCTCCTATGTTGGATGCATAAATGTTTACAATTGTTATATCATCTTCTTGGATTGATCCCTTGATCATTATGTAGTGTATTTTTTTGTCTCTTTTAATAGTCTTTGTTTTAATGTCTATTTTGTCTGATATGAGATTGCTACTCTAGCTTTCTTTTGATTTCCTTTGGCATGGAATATCTTTTTCCATCCTCTCACTTGCAGTCTGTAGATATCCCTTGGTCTGAAGTGGGTCTCTTGTAGACAGCATATATATGGGTCTTGTTTTTGTATCCATTCAGCCAGTCTATGTCTTTTGGTTAGAGCATTTAATCCATTTACATTTAAGGTAGTTATTGATATTTATGTTCCTATTATGATTTTCTTAATTGTTTTGGGTTTGTTATTGTAGGTCTTTTCCTTCTGTTGTGTTTCCTGCTTAGAGAAGTTCCTTTAGCATTTGTTGTAGAGCTGGTTTGATGGTGCTGATTTCTCTTAGCTTTTGCTTGTCTGTGAAGATTTTAATTTCTCCATCAAATCTGAATGAGATCCTTGCTGAGTAGAGTTATGTTGGTTGTAGGTTTTTCTCCTTCATCACTTTAAATATGTCCTGCCACTCCCTTCTGGCTTGCAGAGTTTCTGCTGAAAGATCAGCTGTTAACCTTATGGGAATTCCCTTGTCTGTTATTTGTTGTTTTTCCCTTGCTGCTTTTAATATTTTTTCCTTGTATTTAATTTTTGATAGTTTGATTAATATGTGTCTTGGTGTGTTTCTCCTTGGATTTATCATGTATGGGACTCTATGTCTCCTGGACTTGATTAACTATTTCCTTTCCCATATCAGGGAAGTTTTCAACTATAATCTCTTCAAATATTTTCTCTGACCCTTTCCTTTTCTCTTCTTCTTCTGGGACCCCTATAATTCGAATATTGGTGCATTTAATATTGTCCCGGAGGTCTCTGAGACTGTCCTCAATTCTCTTCATTCTTTTTTCTTCTCTGTGTCAGTTATTTCCACTGTTTTATCTTCCAGGTCACTTATCCATTCTTCTGCCTCAGTTATTCTGCTACTGATTCCTTCTAGAGAATTTTTTGTTTCATTTGTTGTGTTATTAATCATGGTTTGTTTGCTCTTTAATTCTTCTAGGTCCCTGTTAAAAGTTTCTTGTATTTTCTCCATTCTGTTTCCACGATTTTTGGATCATCTTTACTATCATTACTCTGAATTCTTTTTCAGGTAGACTGCCTATTCCCTCTTTATTTGTTTGGCCTGGTAGGTTTTTATCTGCTCCATCATCTGCTGTGTGCTTCTCTGTCTTCTCGTTTTGTTTAACTTTCTGTGTTTGGGGTCTCCTTTTTGCAGGCTGCGGGTTCATAGTTCCTCTTCTTTTTGATGTCTTCCCCCAGTGGCTAAGGTTGGTTCCGTATGTTGTGTAGGCTTCCTGTTGGAGGGGCCTAGTGCCTGTGTTCTGATGGATGAGGCTTGATGTTGTCTTTGTGGTGTGCAGGACGGCACTGGTGGTGTGTTTTGGAGTGTCTCTGACCTTATTATGATTTTAGGCAGCCTCTCTGCTAATGGGTGAGGTTGTGTTCCTGTCTCGCTAGTTTTTTTGGCATAGGTTGTCCAGCACTGTAGCTTGCCGGTTGTTGAATGGAGATGGGTCTTAGAGTTGAGATGAAGATCTCTGAGAGAGCTTTTGCCATTTGATATTACATGGAGCTGGGAGGTCTCTGGTGGACTAGTGTCCTGAACTCGGGTCTCCCACCTCATAACCACAGGCCTGACACCCTGCTGGAGCACCAAGACTCTGTCAGACACATGGCTCAGAAGAAAATGGAGAATGAAAGAAAGAGAGAGAGGGAGAGAAAGAAAGAAAGAAAGAGTATAAAAAGAAAGTTATTAAAATAAAAAAGTTATTAATAATAAAATAAAGTAAAAGTATTTAAAAAAAGAAAGAAAGAAGACAGCAACCAAACAAAAAAACAAATCCAGCAAAACAAGTACTAAAACTATACTAAAAAAAGAAAAAAAACCAAAAATGGACAGACAGAACCCTAGGCCAAATGGTAAAAGCAAAGCTATACATACAAAATGACACAAAGAAGCATACACATACACACAAAAAGAGAAAAAGGAAAAAAAATATATTTTTATATAAAAAATGTATTTATATATATATATTTAAAAAAGTAAAAAAACAACCAAATTAATAAACAAATCTACCAGTGATAATAAACTCTAAATACTAAACTAAGGTAAACATAAAACCAGAAACCAGTCAGTCGCATACAGAAAACCCCAAGTCTGCAGTTGCTCCCAAAGTCGACCGCCTCAATTTTGCGATGATTTATTGTCTATTCAGGTATTCCACAAATGTAGGGTGCATCAAGTTGATTGTGGAGATTTCATCCGCTTATCCTGAGGGTGCTGGGGGAAATTTCGCTTTCTCTTCTTTGTTCTCACAGCTCCTGGTTCCGCTTTGCATTTGGCCCCGCCTCTGCATGTAGGTCGCCTGAGGGCTTCTGTTCCCTGCTCAGACAGGATGGGGTTAAAGGAGCAGCTGATTAGGGGGCTCTGGCTCACTCAAGCCTGGGGGAGGGAGGGGTTTGGAGTGCGGGGCGAGCCTGTGGTGGCAGAGGCTTCTGTTACATTGCAACACGCCATGTGCTCCAATGTGAGGTGTGCCGTGTGTTCTCTCGGGGACGTTGTCCCTGGATCATGGGACTCTGGCAGTGGTTGGCTGCACAGGCTCCCGGGAGGGGAGGTGTGGATAGTGACCTGTGCTTGCACACAGGCTTCTTGGTGGCTGCAGCAGCAGCCTTAGCATCTCATGCCTGTCTTTGTGGTCCGTGCTGATAGCCACGGCTGGTGCCTGTCTCTGGAGCTCGTTTAGGTGGTGCTCTGAATCCCCTCTCTTCGTGCACCCGAAAACAATGGTCTCTTGCCTCTTAGACAGGTCCAGACTTTTTTCCCAGACTCCCTCTCGGCTAGCTGTGGTGCACTAGTCCCCTTCAGGCTCTGTTTATGCAGCCAACCCCAGTCATCTCCCTGGGATCTGGCCTCCAAAGCCCGAGCGTCAGCTCCCAGCCCCCACCTGCCCCGGCGAGTTAGCAGACAAGACTCTCAGGCTGGTGAGTGCTGGTCAGCACCGATCCCCTGTGCAGGAATCTTTGTGCTTTGCCCTCTGCACCCCTGTTGCTGTGCTCTCCTCCGTGGCTCCGAAGCTTCCCCTCCGCCCCACGTGTCTCCGCCAGTGAAGGGTCTTCCTAGTGTGTGGAAACTTCCTCCTTCAAAACTCCCTCCCCAAGTTGCAGGTCCTGTCTGTATTCTTTTGTCTTTGTTTTTTCGTTTTTCTTTTGCCCTACCGAGGTATGTGGGGTGTTTCTTGCCTTTTGGGAAGTCTGAGGTTCTGCCAGTGTTCAGTATGTGTTCTGTAAGCGTTGTTCCACGTGTACATGTATTTCTGATATATTTGTGGGGAGGAAGGTGATCTCCACATCTTATTCCTCCACCATCTTGAAAGTCTCTCCCTACTGTGCTGTTTTTACCAGCAATACACTTAGTTTGAAAGGTTACTGGAGACTCTGTGTGTGTGTGTGTGTGTGTGTGTGTGTGTGTGTGTGTATGTGGGTACATTTGCTTATACAGATGCTTTTTCATGGGTAGAGGGGTGCTAGAATATTTATTTATCCATGCTAAACCAACCAGCTGGGCTGAATTTTCTTCAACTTGAACTTCAGAAAACCTACAAAGATTACAACCTAGTTTTGAGCAAATGTTCACCTTGATGATCTGCCTCACCTTTCTGGTCAAGAACTGAGCCTACATTGTAATATACGAGCTAGAATCTAAGATCTAGTGGGGGGACTTCCCTGGTGGCGAAGTCGTTGGGAGTCCGCCTGCCAGTGCAGGGAACACGGATTTGAGCCCTGGTACAGGAGGATCCCACATGCCGTGGAGCAACTGGGCCCATGCACCACAACTACTGAAGCCCGCGCGCCTAGAGCCCGTGCTCTGCAACAGGAGAGGCCACCACGATGAGAAGCATGCACACTGCAATGAGGAGTAGCCCCTGCTTGCCACAACTAGAGAGAGCCCATGAGCAGCAACGAAGACAGGACAAAAAGCCAAAAATAAATAAATAATTAGATCTAATGGGGAAATTAAAGCCTAGGGAAAAAAAGTTTCAATGTTAGAAGCCAGTGAAAATGCAAATCAATGATTTATTTCCATATGAGGAAAATAATTTATGTGGTAGGTGGTAGAAAAACATACCAGTAATCAATTATATATTTAAACTCTATAGTGATTGCTGAAGCCCAGGTTTTTTGGTTTTTTTTCTTTTTCCTGAAAAAACAAAACTTCAATAGCATTGCATTTTATGTATAAAAGCTTTCATTCTGTTGCCTGTTATCTTATAATTAGACATTTATCAGTATATCCAGATTGGAAGTAACAATGAAATAGTCCAAATAGTCATTTGACAAATAAGAAAACTGAAGCCAAAAAGGGTTAAGAGGTTTGACCATGGAAATATTGCTAGGTTTTAGCTGCATATGGACTAGAATTTAGATCTCTTAGTCCCCATTCATATTTTCTTCCCATTGCACCATGAACTCTAAATTCCACATTTATTACAAAGGAAATTTTAAACACCACTGCTTGTCATATGGCATTGGAGACCTAAACTTTGACTCAAGCGTGATTGAAAATGAACTAGATTTTGTTCAGTAGAATTGCCATAGGGGCAAGAAATTATTCACTACTATGTGCCCAGAGACAAAAGCAGTGCTTAGCATAGGAGATGCTCAATATTTGTTGAATAGTTGAATAAAAGTGGCCAGTGGACGGTGATGCCCACCACACTGCTTGGACAGAATCACAAGCACCAGCCAAGCTGCTGAGGACACTCCAGGGAGGAAAAACACTGTATTCACTTGAAGTGGAGGAAATATCAGCATCTGCTTATCTGCCAAGGGTACCTGCTTAAAATAAGTTTGTGTGCATTTGCAGGAACTTGTGAGTCTCCTATTGAAATTGAACAGGAGACTGATGAGTTCCCGGGAACACCCACAAATCTTCCTACTCATTTCTGCTTTAAATGGACAGTATGCTCTCACTGGTGCTTACTGCTGTTCTCAGCGCCTCCACGTTTTGAGTCTAAGTTTAAGTTCTAAACAAAAAATGTAATGGAAAATAGTTCACTTATGCAAGGCTCAATTCATCAATTCATCATGGACACAGGTAGGTTTCCTTGATCAGCTCCTCAACTGAGGTATCCGGTCGAGGGAGTGTCTCTTCTAGAGTAAGTCTAGACAATATCTCTGTAAATTGAGCAGATAGTTTATAAGAGCCATTTTAAACGTTGTCCTTTTGGTTTTATAAGACTTAAATTATTCAATGAAATGAATGCCAGTGTTTATACGAATGAGAATTTTAGACCTTTTAGGAAAAGAAAAAATTGAAAAATTATATGCTTATATATTATATTAGTATTTCCCTAAACTTTTTTCCTGTTTATATTTGATCAGGACTTTGTTTAATGTTTAATCTATAAATGTCTAGACTGTTTCCAAGTTTTTTCTGAGAAACTATTTCCACTGTTCATATTCATTTGTAGTATCAAATTATGTAATTACTTGTTTGTACTTCAGTATTGTTTAATGGACTATATTTGGCATCAACATTTACAGCATGAATCTGTTCTTAAACTTGTTGAAGCAGTCTTTCATGAAACTACACAAAGGTGATCCTTTCTTTATAGTTACTTCTGGTACTTTTTAAAGAAGGTTGACAAACTCAAACATTTTGGAAGGCAGTGTGAAGTAAACAAAGTTGACCATATGTATGCAACATTAGGGTGTAGTAGAGACTATAACTAATATGGCCATTTCTAAAGACTTTCAAATTCACTTAGAAAATATATATACCTAAGGTTGTATTTCAATTAAATACTCTATAATAATGAGTGTTAAGTTCATCCCTGTGACTTTCTTTATTCCTCAAAATTTTATTTTCAAAAGATTCAACACAGTTCCTTACATTTAAGCTTAGACTGCAAACTCTTTTATTCCCCGTTTTCTTTCTAAAACAGCATGCTTCTTTTATTTATTTAGTTAGTTAAAGTCCAGATTTTGGAGCTTCTTTCTGTAGGATTTTTTCAGTTGATTTTAGTTATCCTGGCATAAATATGGACAAATATTTAATAAATTGAGAACATATTTTTCAGACGGAAGTACTGTCAATCACTGGTCAGTAGGCCGCCTTTTTCCACCATCATGATCTGGTATTACAGTTCTCATCATTTTTTCCCCATATATCTATACCCATAAGGTGATCGTTCCTGTGAGATAATATTGCTGACTGTGGTTTAGATAAAATAATTTGTGGGCCATGCTCTCTTGCTCGTAGCTTGGCTGTGAGATGCACTCTGAAAAGTTTATCATATCAGAAAGTAGCAAGGTGGCATAAGTATTACCTTGAACATGCACTTTGTTTTTAAAAGCAAATCGTCCACTAACACTGTTCTTTAATATTAGTAATAAATTACTGGTCTCTCCAACGTAATATCAGGTACAGTCAGGACATAGTGGTTGAGAACCACTTTTCTGGGGCATAGAGTTCGTCCTAATGCCAACAGCTTTCTTAGACCAGTGACAAATTATGACAGATTATTGCCTTAATCCAGGGAGTGCATCTGACCCTTGCCCTTAATAACTAGAGAGAACAAATTTTCACCCTCTTTTCCCAGGCACAGATCAATACCATGAAATTTATATGTCAGTTGACTTCAAGTCAGCAAACATCTGTTGAGCAGCTACTTTCAGGTGCTCTGCCAGATTTTGGAATAGAAATTGACAAGGAGAGTGTCTGTAAAACTGTGTACATTATTATGATAATATTACGTGGTGTATAGATCTCACTCATGGTAGATCATACATTAGGCTTTCTTCGTGTCCATACCCTGCCCTGTATTACCTTAATGCAATGTGGCTAACCCATTGGTGAACAAATCTTGTGTCTGAAATACTGTAGATCCTCTTCAGTTTAAAAGTCTGCATATTCTCTCATCTCTATCTGTAATATGAAGGAGCTCTGACTTCTACTTCTATATTATTTTTCCCCTCCCCTCTTTCTCTGTCTTTTAACGTTCCATTTAAAAGTATTATATTCAGTTTATTTCATGTTATCCAAGTGGTAACTCCTGAATGTTTCTTACATGTTATCTCATAAAAACAAAGCAAGTTGTTCTTTTATCTTTTTTTTTCTTGATACTGTTTAAATGTGTACTCATTGTCTGTCCTTCACTATCCCCTCCTTGAACCTCACCCCCCGCCCCCAGAACCTTTAGCTTCAGGAGAACTCTTCCTAAACTCTGATATTGTTTTTATTGACACTTCTTTTTAAGTAAGACTTTTAAAATAATCTGTTTTAAAGGCCCCAGCGATTATAGGCATTACAACCACCCCAGCAAGTAGGTCATGATGTGCTAGTTATATGGCATGCCCTGATTCTTCTTCACTTTTCCACAAGACCGACTTTACTTATCTTTAAGCAAAACTGTCATATCAAAAATAATTCTAATGATGAAAAGCTTTAGAAGGGCAATAATAATAATGAAAATGATTTTCATTTAGGTAAAATTATCTGAGTGTGAGGATATTGGGAGTGTCAGCAATAGAGGACTCTGTTCTTACAAGATTTCAGTTGCTGAAGTAGATATTAGAGTTGAGAGAAGAAACATCTCCCTGGAAGTACAAACTATTTGTGAAAAGTTTTACTATGGCCAAACGTATCAGAGAAAACCAGGGCATTTATAATAAAAGAGGGGACAAAATAAAACTTTAGGAACCCAGATTTTCTAATATCAACCACTTCTGATCTTTAAAGATGATCTTAGCCTCATCAGAATAAATTTGGGACATTATGTAGAGAGAAAATCAAACAAAGACCTACTCCTGTAAAAACAGCAAATCAAAAACGAAATCGAGCCATACGTCTTAAAATTGGAAGAAAGGAAATAGCAATAAAAGGAATTGCATGCGTAAATATGATGATATACCCTGTGCAAAAACCCAGTGGAACATACTTGTTCCTGGAAGCTTAGACTGTAATTAAGGCTTCATTTGTCATTGTCTTCAAATCTGAAGAAGCCCTGTCTTTTTAATTAAACTCCATTAACTCAGGCACTCCTGCCTACTATGAATTAATTCTCTCTTCCAATTGTTATTTCTAGGAGCACCATACCATTTTAGAACTGCCACAAAAATGTATGTTTTTCTCATAGTGCAGTTCTAACTTGGATTCAATTCTTTCAGTCTCTAATTTTCATCCTAATCATAAATATTAGCCAATAAAGTCTTTCAAATAATTCTAGAAATGCCATTGTTTATATTAATACTTGATCTTCTCTGCACTAAATGGGTTCTCTTTTCCCACTGTATATTTTACTTCTGAGTTTAACTAAAGGCTGTGTTAGTAAATTGAAAGCATGATAATCTAGCAGAATAATCCACCTTTAGGTTTATTTGTAATTGAAACATAACTCATTGATTTGGTAAATCTACGAGAATTTTAGCAAATTTAAAGGAACTCTAGGCTATTCTCTTGATTTGGATAAATACAAAAAATAAACTTTTAATGTCTTATTTACCCACCATAGACCCCCCCCCCAAAAAAGAGTCCAAATCTAATCACTATTTATCGGTAAGGTCACTCTCACTTGTTGCTCCAACATGAATTACCAAGATGCTAAGCAGATTGAATGGTGCTTCTAGGAACCTCAGTGGAATAGGATCCAGTGTATGCAGAACTGGAACTTCTTTGGGGAATTCAGTTGTTTGTACTGACCAAAAATAGTGATTCCAGTGCTGGCATGGTACCCCAGATGCCTAACCTGCATGCATCCCATTCAGAAATTCCACTTCCTAGGTAGGTAGGGTGCCAGTCTATTCCTCAGAAAGAGCACAATCTTATACAACCAGAAAGTCCCATTTTAATATTTGTTGTGTTCAGTTTCATAACACTCCAGTCCTTATAACAGTCTCCCCTAATGCAGCTACAACTTGAAATATATTTTCTCATAGATGGATTTTTATATTTGATTGCTAGCAATCAAATTCAGCTGTATAATTAAATAGTGCCACATGGGCCTAAATAGTAACATATATATTGTTTTGTATATTTTACCTAGGAAACCATATTCTGAGTTCTGAACCATTGACCTATGTATGTCTGAACTTCTAAACACAGTTAACTTATAATTTGGGAATTGTCCACAGATAGAGAAATGTAGATAATTGAACATCCCTTCTGGTCCTTTGAAGTACTCTAAATATTTGTTCTATTTAGATCGCTATTTTTAACATTTAAAAAAACCTAGCAGAAATCATGTACTTTTCTATAATAAAGCTCTATATATTAACAAAACCCAAAATTATATCCACTCACTCTGATAGTGATTTTTTTCATGCTGATCAGAAAGACTGTTGCTCAAACTGCAGAAACAGCTGTGATGTAGTTGGTTAATCAGACACAATTATCAAGGATCCATGATAAGTGGGCACAGTGCTTGAATTGTATACATAGGACATAATCCATCTTTGGAAGAGAAAAGAGCATACTGAGAGTTTGTAGAAAGAAAAAAAGTGTTCAAAACAAAAGCCATAGGGAAAAATAACAATGACAACATAATCCTTAATTTCTTTTTGTATTTTGTTTGACTAATTTTTCATTGTGTCAACTTTGGGTAGATACTGACTGTGCTATTCACTAAGAATATACAGTTGAGAAAAACGGCCTGATGCTTGTCTTCATGGGATTTACATTTTATGACTAATAAATTTGTTAATGTAATTAACAACACACTGAAACATATATGAATTACCCTGATATATTACCAATATTTATGCTGAAGAACAAAAGCAGGTGCCGTGAGAGCACAAAGAGAAAGGCCTAACCTATTCTGAGTTGGGGGTGTCACGAGGGCTTCCTTTAGGAAGGTATGTTTTATCTGGATCTGATAACTAAGTAAGGATTAACAGAGTGAGTGAGGTTAGAAGGATGAGATGAATATTCTAGACAGAAGGAATGGTATATGCAAATGCCCTGAGATTAAAGACAATAAGGACATTTACAGCAATTAAAGAAGACTAATATGAATTAAAGCATAGGAAGTAAAGGAGAAAGTAGCTAAGGTTGAGTTTAACAGGTAGATAATGGTTGCAGATGATGTAGTGTCTTGTGGGCTGTGTTATTATTCTAAGAGTTGGGATGCTTTTGATGTATTTGAAGACAAGTGGAAGACATTAAACATAATAGTATTTTAAAAAAAGATAACTACTGTATATATAACAAGTCAGAGGGACATGTGTGGACATAGGGGACCAATTTTAGGAATACTACAGGAGTTTAGAAGAGGGCCATGGCAGCAAAGATATTTTAAAAGATGGATTCATTGGAGAGATATTTTGCAAAGAAAAATGAATTTTCTTGGTGATGATGACTATCAGAGGTAAAGGACAGGGTGGGATGTCAATAAAACTACTAGTTTTCTAGCATGAGCTACTGAATATATCTTGGGTGTGTTTTGTGAGAGGAAGGACAATGAAAGAAGATGGAAAGGTTGAAAACTGCTCTTTTAGAGGAGCAGAACTATTTTCTAAAGCTCTCTAGAGTATTGACATTGATAATCTGCTAACCTGGTTCTGTAGAAGGTTTATTACCTGCTAAGCTGATAGAATTTTAATGCTGAAGTACTACTGAGGTTTAAAAATAATTACCATTTGTTCAGTGCCTACAGTGCTCTAACTGCACCAGACACTTCACATTATTATCTCCAAACTTCTCATAATCCTTATATAAGTATTATCCCTGCTTCGCAGATAAGCAAATGGCAGAGCTGGGTTCAAGCCCAGCACTGTGTGACCCCAGTTGTATACTTAGGACATGTTATTCTATGTTTCTTCATCCACTGTGAATACGCTGATAGAGAAATATGCCTTTCTAGTGGCTAAGTGAATTTAAGTTATCTCTACTGCCCTTTGGAAGCTTTTTCCAAGAATATAAAAAATTTAATTTCATCTGTGAGGGAGGAGAATTAGAAGTAACAGGCAGTTTGGGGAATTGAATGTATGGTGCATAAAGTGGTTACAGGTTTTTAATATTGTTATTATCATGATCACCCATGTGAAAGTTATTAATATAGTGGTGCACTGCTTCAGATGTTAAGTGCTATACAGATAGATTAATCCAAAATACAATTGGTAATATTAAAGTCTCAAAACCCACTGAAAATGGATGATAGTTAACATGAAAAAAAGGTTTTCAGTACTTTTAGCACTTTATACTTAAAATGCTGTCCAATTAGTAAATATAAAAATATCATTAAAATGACTGTCAAATCTGTATTGTTATGTGTTTCTGAAAAGTGAAATGCTTTCTTAGGAAAGTATCGGTGCCCTTTTGTGGACCACTGATGATTTTAAAATAGAATATTCCTCCAAGAGGAGAGTCTAATTTCTTTGAAGTTATTTACATTATCCCTGGTGTTTACCCAATGAAATTATTGGAGTTTGTAGCTGGTAGAAATCGTAGAGCTAATTAACTTCAATGGGCTTATTTTATTTGGATAAATAACTGTTAGGAAGATTAAGAAACTGGAGCACAAAGAAGTTAAAGAACATATCAGTTTCACACATAGTTATGTTTTCTGATTCTCAGTCCAGTTCTTTCTGCTACCCTTCTCTTTTTGAGTCCCTAGTCAATTGTCACAGCAGCAATTCCAGAATTGGTTTTTCTTCAGGAATTTCTGAGTTTTGCCCAGATCTGCCCACAGTGGTGTTACTGAAGTCAACCATCCCTATACATACTTAGCATGTTAGCACCGGGGGATCTCCACGGAGAGGGCTATGGGTCAGGGTGGTCATTTTCAAAAGTGCCCATGTGAGCCAATTAAAAACTAATGAGGTAGAAATGCCTTCAATCAATTGGAACTCAAAGCTGAGGTGAAAATGATGGGACAAAAAGGCACAAATTGCTGTGATAATTGGAAGAAACCTTGTGTGGAAGCTAGTTGTGTTTGAAATTCCCCAGAAAAGATTTTTTAATACACCTGACTTTCTAATGACATGTTTTGTGGTGTTGTTTGGGAAAAGTTCTAACTGATGTTATTCAAGGATAATGTAGTGTGGTAGAAGAATAACAACAAAGCTAGCATTAGCATGATCAGTCCTAATACTTCTGGTTAAGTTCGGTGTTGCTACTTATTATCCCTATGAGTTTGGGCAGGTCATTTTATTCTATTTATTTATTTCTATATAATCTTTATTTGGAGTGGACTCGCAGGATAGTAAGGATGAGGAAAGAAGGACAGTAAAGCAGAAAAAGAGGGTAAGCAAATATAAAGTGGTGTATTATCAAGCTGGCCACTGCTTCGCAAAGAGACACAGCTGTGCGCTCATCTCATGGGATGTCTGACAGGTAGTATAGATCCGCTGTGCCTCAGAACAGACTGTTAAGTTTGGGAAGGAAAAAGAGAAAAGGATGCATTCATCAGTGTTTTTTTTTTTTTATTAATTTATTCATTTTTATGTATTTATTTTTGGCTGTGTTGGGTCTTCGTTGCTGCATGTGGGCTTTCTCTAGTTGCAGCAGTGGGGGCTGTTCTTCGTTGCCATGCCCGGGCTTCTCATTGCAGTGGCTTCTCTTGTTGTGGAGCACCAGCTATAGGCAGGAGGGCTCAGTAGTTGTAGCACACAGGCTTAGTTGCTCTGCAGCATGTGGGATCTTCCCGGACCAGGGATCGAACCCATATCCCCTGCATTGACAGGAGGATTCTTAACCATTGTGCCACCAGGGAAGTCCCCATCAGTGGTTTCTTATGTCTCGCTTCTTATTGGCCAAAATTCATCCCATTATTTTAAATTTCCCTGACTTCCAGGTTGTGTTACCTGGCCCCTTAGCGCAGCGTTGGGAAAGCTTGAGCCATGGTGAGTCTGGTCAGGTAGAACTTGGGTGATGAGCTGCTGTGGTTCCTGCTAGGGAAGACTTGATGGAGACTATGTGGAAACCCAGCCCTCTGTCCCTCTGGAAGGCTGAGACAGCTGGTAGTGTGAGGAGAGGTATCAATGGCAGTGGCTGGCTGGGTCTCACTTGAGTAAGCAACCTAGGAGCGGTGGATGGGACCAGGTTGGGTCAAGCAGGTAAATTTCATCTGTGCTGTTAGCAAAACCCCATTATCTTCATCTTACTGATGAGGAAACTGAAATTAGAGAAACAAAGTAAATTGGACAAGTAATTTTAGAACACAGATGTGGTTCAATGTCCTTTATAAGAAGAATACTATATTTTAGTCTTAACTATCACGGCTGTCTTAAAGAACACTTGACATAATTTATATGAAAGCATTTTGAAAACCTTGAATCACTTTGCAGATATTGTTGAGTGAGAAAAGTGGCAATGCTATGGACCAGTGCTGTATTAGTCCATAGACTCATCAGAGATATGTTAATGACACATAAAATAGTAAGGGTAAAAGGGTTGGATATACTTGGCAGAATTTCTTTTTAGTTGATTATTTTTGGAGGGGGGGTGATATGAATCATGAAAGTTAGTTAGGGAGTTACTAAGTGATTAAGTTACTAGGTTGATTGATTAATAGCCCTTCTGTTACATAAAATTTGGACACTTCTTCGAAGAACATAAATACATAGAGCATCAAGTCCAGAGAACATGAAGACTGATTAGATAAGGGTGGCATTGAATCTGTAGATTGCTTTGGGTAGTATAGTCATTTTCACAATATTTATTCTTCCAATCCAGGGACATGGCATAATTCTCCATCTGTTTATGTCATCTTTGATTTCTTTCATCAGTGTTTTATAGTTTCTTTTGCCTCCTTAGGCAGGTTTATTCCTAGGTATTTTATTCTTTTTGTTGCAGTGGTAAATGTGAGTGTTTCCTTAATTTCTCTTTCTGATGTTTCAATGTTGGTGTATAGGAATGCCAGAGATTTCTGTGCATTAATTTTGTATCCTGCAACCTTACCAAATTAATTGATTAATTCTAGTAGTTTTCTGGTGGCATCTTTAGGATTCGCTATGTATAGTATCATGTCATCTGCAAACAGTGACAGTTTTACTTCTTCTTTTCCAATTTGTATTCCTTTTATTTTTTTTTCTTCTCTGATTGCCATGGCTAGGACTTCCAAAACTATGTTGAATAAGAGTGGTGAGAGTGGACATCCTTGTTTTGTTCCTGATCTGGTGGAAATGCCTTCAGTTTTTCACCATTGAGAATGATGTTTGCTGTGAGTTTGTCATATATGACCTTTATTATGTTGAGATAGGTCAGAAATAAAAACAAAAATAAACAAATGGGACTTAATTAAACTTAAAAGCTTTTGCACAGCAAAGGAAACCATAAAAAAGACAAAAGACCACCCTCAGAATGGGAGAAAATATTTGCAAATGAAACAGACAAAGGATTAAACTCCAAAATATACAAACAGCTCATGAGCTCAATATCAAAAAAAACAATCCAATTAAAAAATGGGCGGAAGACCTAAATAGACATTTCACCGAGGAGGACATACAGATGGCCAAGAGGCACATGCAAAGATACTCAACGTCACTAATTATTAGAGAAATGCAAATCAAAACTATAATGAGGTATCATCTCACACTGGTCAGAATGGCCATTATCCAAAAATCTAGAAACAATAAATGCTGGAAAGAGTGTGGTGAAAAGGGAACCCTCCTGCTCTGTTGGTGGGAATGTAAATTGATACAGCCACTGTGGAAAACAGTATGGAGGTTCCTTAAAAAACTAAAAATAGAACTACCATATGACCCAGCAATCCCACTACTGGGCATATATCCTGAGAAAACCATAATTCAAAAAGAGTCATGTACCACAATGTTCATTGCAGCACTATTTACAATAGCCAGGACATGGAAGCAACCTAAATGTCCATGGACAGATGAATGGATAAAGAAGATATGTCACATATATACAATGGAATATTACTCAGCCATGACAAGAAATGAAATTGAGTTATTTGTAGTGAGGTGCATGGACCTAGAGTCTGTCCTACAGGGTGAAGTAAATCAGAAAGAGAAAAACAAATACCGTATGCTAACACATATATATGAAATCTAAAAAAAAAAAAAAATGGTATGGGTGAATCAAGTTTCAGGGCAGGAATAAAGATGTAGACATAGAGAATGGACTTGAGGACACAGGGTGGGAGGGGGAAGCTGGGGCAAAGTGAGAGTAGCATCAACATGTATACACTACCGAATGTAAAATAGTTAGCTAGTAGGAAGCAGCTGCGTAGCACAGGGAGCTCAGCTCGGTGCTTTGCGATGACCTACAGGAGTGGGATAGGGAGGATGGGAGGGAGCCTGAAGAGGGAGGGAATGTGGGGACATGTGTATGCATATGGCTGATTCACTTTGGTGTACAACAGAAACTAACATAGTATTGTGAAGCAATTATACTCCGATAAGATCTATTAAAAAAAAAGATTGGGTTTAACTCTAAAAAAAAAAAAAAAGATTGACTAAAAAGGCCAAGGGTAATTTAAAACATACATATTCAGGCAAGAGAATCTTAGTAGATAAGTCAGTAACACCTTCCTAGGATTTTTTTTTTGTATCTCAAAATATTTAACCTGAATCTAATAATGAGGAATCAATCAGACAAATCCAAATCGTTGGACATTTTCAGAAACAACTGGCCTCAACTCTTTAAAGTCTCAATGTCATTTAAGTCAAAAGTAGCAAAAGGGCGGGGGAACCATTCTAGAATATAGATACTAAAGGGTATGCTGAGTGAATGCAATGCATGACTCTTCTTTAAATCTTGGATAAAAAAACAAAGACAGGGAAGAGAAAAGTAGCTATAATGAACACCAATGAGACAACTGGTAACTTTGGATATGTACTATATATTAGGTAGTATTATTATAGCAGTGTTTTTTCTTGAGATACTGGTATTGTTATTTTTCTTGAGATAGTGGTATTTTAAACATCTAACGGAATGTCCTCTTCTCTTAAGAGATCCATGTCAAAGTATTTGGGAAGATATTCCACGCTCTCTACATCTTGTTTTCAAATGGTTCTAGCACAAGTATATGCATATGTTTTATGCACACAGACTTGCATCAAATATTTAGAAAGAGAAAAAGAGATCAAGTAGATGTGTTAAAACGTTAATGTTGAAAATAGGTAAACATAGAGGGATGTCTGTTGTATAATTGTTTCACCTTCTCTGCAGGTTTGAAGTTTCTCAAAATACAAATATAGGAGAAAATTTAATTGAGATAAACCAGAATCTATTTTTGAGATTCTGGCTGTCAAAGGAAAATAAAGTCATGATCTCTATTTACATTTTGGGGCTTAAACTGTGTCAAATCAGTAGTTCAGCCCAGAATTCTCTGAGAGGTGAGAACATAGTGGGTATTTCTTTGGTAATACCAGCTAGGCTTACCATCATGGTTTAAGTTAAGCCTTAGAGTGGCATATTCAACCAGAGCAAACTCTTTGAGCATCAGAAGCCTATAACAGGGCATACCATAAATATTTGTTACGTAATGGTTACATAAATAAATAAATAAATAAATAAATAAATAAATGATGAATGATCAAATATCACATAAAGCTGTATGTCATTTAACTTCCAAAATCTAGAT
This sequence comes from Aethalodelphis obliquidens, assembly GCF_003676395.1. Lineage (NCBI taxonomy): Eukaryota > Metazoa > Chordata > Mammalia > Artiodactyla > Delphinidae > Aethalodelphis > Aethalodelphis obliquidens. The sequence goes on from NW_020838008.1 coordinate 4,849,174, forward strand.
TTGGGAGTTGGTAATAAAGTGTTCATGGAAATAAAGCACTGAAAGTCAGGGAAGGATGATGAGATTATCTAAAATGCCAAGTCCACAGAGTAGGAGGCAGTTTTATATATTTAAAATCATGGACTCTAGAGCCAACTTCTAGATCCAAAGCCTGATTTCCACCATTGAAGATTTTAATGACTTTTGGCTAATGTATTTAATCTCACTGTGTCTCAGTTTTGTATTATATGAAATAATATATGTAAGATTTTGTTATACAAATATAAATCACCCCCTAATAACATGTACCTTTTGCTATCACTGTGCAAATTAACAAAACGGTCCATGTAAAACACTTAGAACAATACCTTATAATTAACAAATGTTCAGTACATTTTAGTTTTTATTTTACATATGAAAAAATATTTTTCTCTTATTTATATTTTTTTAATTTTAATTATTTTTTTTACCTGATAATAAGTTACCTAGTAAGAAGTAAGACAGATCAATTAAGTAGAATTTATGACTACAGAGGCCAGAGTTTCTCAACCTGTCTTGCCTGCCAACATTAGTTTTCCATGAGCTAGTCCAAATGTTGGCTTTTAAAATTAAATAGTGACAGTTCCTTGATTTGCAGATAAAAGTAAAAATCCAATAATAGCTAGAATATTCTTAATTTTAAGCACTTTTCCCAAAAATCTCTCCTACATCTTCATGATACAGCCTCATCAGATGACAAAATTAATGTTTTTAATTGTCTAAATCAAGCATTTTTGCTTCAGTTGTCATCCTCAGCCATCACATTAGATTTAGTTAGTTGGTTCATGTTATGTATTTATAGATTTCTAAAATGTTATTATTTTCAATTAATATTGGGTATTTGTTGTGCAAAGATACTCATTTTTACTCTACTTTTTTTTAATTTTAGATTTTATGGTGGAATTTTAATAAAGCATATCATTGTGTTCCAGAAAGAGTACCTGTCTTCTAGGTATTCAGGTGCCTAAACAAATTTGATAATTAGTGAATGAAAGCAGTTAGTCTTTGTAGAACATTAGATGAGAAGGAAGACAATTCTTTCCTCAGTAAATTCAAATCAAAGTAACCCCAAGGTAGAATTTACTGAAAAGTTTGAGCAACTGCAATTTCTATCTCATTTTTGGATTGTAGCACTTAGTCACCTATAGCATAGGTAGGCTTGGTGTTTAGTCAGAACTTTCTTAGACACTAGCTTTGTAACTGAAATGAATTTGGAGAAAGTTTGCTTACTAGTAGAAAATACTTACCTACTATTGTTACAATTCAAAAAACAAAGATTATCTAATTTGACCATGGAATTTGGGGAGATGTTAAATATGGATTATGCTTAATTAATTTCTTTTGTCGTTGCTAATGGAATCCTAAGCCTCAGGTAGAAGGATATCACCTGATTTTCAATTAAAATGTTGTTATTACTCGGCAATTTTTTCCAGTTAATCTAATTGCCCTATTTCTACCTCTTGGTAAATATCTGCCTGGTTTTGCAAAGGTTTTATCAAGTAGAAAACTAAGTGTACACTGCCCTAGCAGTAAGATTGTAGACGCCTATCTTTATGCTACACAGTGTCAATCATTAAACTCTTCATTTATCTAAGAATTTTTATGGTATCTAGAACAAAGTATCTATGTACTCAAAACAATGTGGTCATGGCCACCTGCCAGAATATATTTGTTGTATGTTCACTATGGGACAGTTTTTATACACAGCCCCTTGTAGCTATATATCAAACAGTGCTGGAATCTTTTTGCCATGAACACTTAGTCAAGTAACTGATTCAGGAATTGTAACAGGGTGAACGCTGTCATGAATTTGCCATCATGTCTAGAATCATAGCCTATTTCCACTTGTTTCTCGAAAGATAGCATCATTTAATTTTACCCTCCTATCACAGTTTCATTGTTTCCTGCTTGTATATCTTATCTTTTCTGTTAAGTACTATCTCTTCCACTATTTTTTGATATAATAAGCAAGGGCAAATAGTTTAATTCCAAAGAAAAGGAATTTGTTTTTCCTCTTTATGTCTATTTCTCTTAACATGTTACTTAAAGAAAAGACATTAAGCACTTGATGGGTCAGTCATTCAAGCAAATGCTAGAATCTCTTTTTTGGGAGAAATGATTAAAACACAATAGATATTTAATATACCCATCTTGCCTGCAGGTTTGAAACCTGAGCTAAATGACTTTTTAACATTTCTTTTCCAGCTCTATGTTTCTATGAATTTATGAGTAAAAGCATAAAATTATGATGATTTTGCAGTTAGAGGCTAAAGGCAATATTGCATTATAAATTGAGAGGAAATCACCACATTGTTGACTACAGTGTGGCACTCCCTTCCAGTAAAAGACGTCTTGGTGCAAACCTAATCATTCATCTCCAGATAGGACAAGGTTTCTTATAGTAGAAGACAAAGAAACTAGAAATTATTAAGCACCTACTACAGACCACGCATTTTCAAAATCTTAGGAAATTTATCTGCAAGAAAGTAACACTTATAGAAATAACATCCACCCAGTTTAATGGTCAGAACTGAAATCTGAACCTAGATTCTCTAGTCTCTCATGCTCATTTCACTCCCCACGTAGGGTTTTTAAGAATTTGTCCTACTTTATCATCTTATGTGCTGCAAAGATAAAAGCCCCAGGAGTTTGAAGATGTAAATATGGGCATCGTTTGGTTACAATCTAGTATATAGTTGACAATGTTCTTGAGCTTAATATTTTTATATTATTATTATAATATAATATAACAAAATTATTATTATTACAAAAGATTTGCTTTCCTTTTTTGGGGGGTGGGGAGTTAATGCTGAATCAAGTACTATATGCCTAAAGTAATAACAGAAGTATATGAAGTAAACTGTTAAAGTCTCCTTCTACTTTGCTTTCCCTTCCCACTTCCCATTTTTATTTCCCAGATACAAATATTGATATTTTAAATAAGTTGGTATACGTCTTCTAGAGTGGTTTCTATACGTATATATATTTTCAATGAGTTTATATTATGCATTTTTTTCTGTAACTTAATTTTGTTTTAAATCTGTAAACCATTATGGTCATATTTTTATATGCTTTATTTTAAAGTATGTACGTTTTAATTGAGTAGCATAGAGATTTCCCTCATTATTATCTAGCTTATTTTAGTATCTATATAATATTAAAATTGTCACTAATTTAATCATTTTCTTACCGATAAATATTTAAGTTTCCAGTTTATCCGAAATCACCCATCACCAGTCTGTGGCTCCCTGAGGACAGGGACTGGCCAAGTCTTGAGTCGCCTTCATTAAGTTCTGCCTAGCACACCGTTCAAACCACTGGACTTTTACCTAATGTTAAGAGTTCTTTCTTGCTGCTTGCTATTTCTCTTGTCTTACAGAATTAATGTGTATTTTCTTAAATACCCCATAGACACTTTGCTTCCTGAATTTTGCGAATGTGATGTCCTTCACCTGGAATACTCCTCTTCTTACCACCCCCCTCTCTTCCTTAAGTTACCCTGGGTCGATGACTTTTTCACCCATTATGACAGAACTTGGGCTTCATCTCTTCTGGAAAAGTCCTTCCTGATTGATTAGCTCTGATTAGGTGCTTCTGCTCCTGTAGGATCCTGTGCTTGCCCATGGTGACAATTATCACTATAATAGAAATGTTTGCAGATTTGTCAGCCCGCCCATTGGCTCTGAGCTCTTTGAAAGCTGGGACTTCAAGTAATTCCTTTTTGATTCTGCAGTGTCTAGCATACTTTCTCCCACACAGTAGAGGCTCAAAATATCTTTAATGAACAGAAAATTAGATGTTTGTCAAATCTAAACTAAATTTGAATCCACTCTTTTAACTTTGCCTAATCCTTGATAGTTATAAACAGGTATTTAAGAAGGATATCATTTGTACTTATCTCATATTCAACACATAGCCCTGATTTAAATACAGATGTGGTTTGTTATATCATCAAATCAGCTTTACTTTACTTTAGGGCCAAATTCCATAAAAAATAGTATAAAAACATTATTGTGTAATATAGTCATTCAAACATTGCAAAAATTGTGAGTTGGGGGCTTAAATAATACATTCCACTTCTTTCTAACCTCATCTGCAAAATCAGAGTGCCAAACTTAATTTTCAATTGCAAAAACATAATCTTTGAGGTTTGGAAAAAAGTCAACCCACAGGAACCAAATTATGTTTGTAGTTATTCACTTGAACTGCTCTTCCAAATATGAGATTTTTATTAATGAGGGAGTAATAAGCACTGAAAATTTACATGCTTTTTATTTAATTTTATTTTACTTTTTTTTTTTTTTTTTTTTTGCGGTACGCGGGCCTCTCACCGCTGCGGCCCCTCCCGTTGCGGAGCACAGGCTCACGGGCCCAGCCGCTCCGTGGCACGCAGGATCCTCCCGGACCGGGGCATGAACCCACGCCCCCCGCATCGGCAGGCAGACTCTCAACCACTGCGCCACCAGGGAAGCCCTATTTTACTTTTTTAACATCTTTATTGGAGTCTAATTGCTTTACAGTGGTGTGTTACTTTCTGCTTTATAACGAAGTGAATCAGTTATACATAGACATATGTTCCCGTATCTCTTCCCTCTTGCGTCTCCCTCCCTCCCACCCCTCTAGGTGGTCACAAATCACCGAGCTGATCTCCCTGTGCTATGCGGCTGCTTCCCACTATCTATTTTACATTTGGTAGTGTATATATGTCCATGCCGCTCTCTTACTTCTTCCCAGCTTACCCTTCCCCCTCCCGGTGTCCTCAAGTCCATTTTCTATGTCTGCATCTTTATTCCTGTCCTGCCCCTATGTTCTTCAGAACCTTTTTTTTCTTAGATTCCACATATATGTGTTAGCATACGGTATTCGTTTTTCTCTTTCTGCCTTATTTCACTCTGTATGACAGACTCTAGGTCCATCCACCTCATTACAAATAACTCAATTTCGGTTTTTTTTTTGGCTGAGAAATATTCCATTGTATATATGTGCCACATCTTCTTTATCCATTCATCTGTCGATGGATACTTAGGTTGCTTCCATCTCCGGGCTATTGTAACTAGAGCTGCAATGAACATTGCGGTACATGACTCTTTTTGAATTATGGTTTTCTCAGGGTATATGCCCAGTAGTGGGATTGCTGGGTCCTATGGTAGTTCTACTTTTAGGTTTTTAAGGAACCTCCACACTGTTCTCCATAGTGGCTGTACCAATTCACATTCCCACCAACAGTGCAAGAAGGTTCCCTTTTCTCCACACCCTCTCCAGCATTTACTGTTTGTAGATTTTTTGATGATGGCCATTCTGACTGGTGTGAGGTGATACCTCATTGCAGTTTTGATTTGCATTTCTCTAATGATTAGTGATGTTGAGCATCCTTCCTTTCATATGTTTACTGGCAATCTGTATATCTTCTTTGGAGAAATGTCTATTTAGGTCTTCTGCCCATTTTTGGATTGGGTTGTTTGTTTTTTTGATATTGAGCTGCATGAGCTGCTTGGAGAGTAATCCTTTGTCAGTTGCTTCATTTGCAAATATTTTCTCCCATTCTGAGGGTTGTCTTTTTGTCTTGTTTATGTTTTCCTTTGCTGTACAAAAGCTTTTAAGTTTCATTAGGTCCCACATGTTTTTTAAATGCTTATTTGTTTTCGATCCACCCATACCCTTTCCAAAGAGGCACTTATTATTGCTCTTCAAATAAATGGACAATTGAATTGATATTCAATAAAGTTGGGTAAGGGGGGAATTTTAATAGAATGAGTTATCTCCAAGCTGACAGGTTGACTTAAGAACCCACAATGCCACTTTCTAAGGGCCTAAGTCTGTAAGTAGAGGGAAAGAAAAGGAAGCACACGTATACACACATACACATATGCATACACACACACAGATTTTATTCTAAGGAGTTCATGAGTAAATGTTGATGCCCACTTCATAAACTGGATCTCTAGATATCGTTCCTTAAGCTAATGATCTTTGACAGTGAGCTAAACCCATTGAATGCTGAAAAATATTTCCTACAGTGTAACGTAAGATGTCATTAATATGGGCTCATTCACACACAAAAAATTCCTCAACTCAAGGCATATAAGTCATAGTATGTTTTAAAGAAAAATGACTTTTTTAAGTATAAGCAAATTTAATAACACAAACTATTTTTTAAAAAATATTCTGTTAATCTTCTAGGGACCATCTCTAATGATTCAAAGAAGACACTTGATATCTGGGGTATTACCTATTCATATGTAAAGGAAGGGATAATTTATACAAAGTACTGAAAGCTTTGTCTTAAACTAGATATTCTCCCTGCAAACATTTTAATTTGGATATTAAGAATGAACTTTTATTATTTTTGGTCAAAGGAATCATTTCATTGTAGGTTTTATGCATATATTTCTTTATTTGATTCTGTATAGTATTTAGTATGATTGTTAACTCATACTTTATATTTTCACCTAATTTTATTTTCTTAATAGATTTTTCGAATGCTGCAGGTAGAATTGCATACTGCAGAACTATGGGGCAAGGGCAAAACATAAGCTTTTAGACAGATCTACCATTTAAATACCTTTTAATCTTGGACAAATTAGTCTTTTTGAGCTTCAGTTTCCACATCTTTAAGATGGGGATCCTGTCTTCTCTGTTATTACCAGAAATGAATGAATTAATGTTAAGTGCTTTGTGAGAGCTTGTTAAGTAAAAGTTCTTATTATTGTTCTTTTTAATAATGAAAATCCCAATCACTTTATAAGTCCCTGCAATTTATTTTAAACTTTACATTGATATGTAAGGATAAGTTTTTGATAAGGTTTGCTTTTTTTTTTAATTGAGAGACATAGATTATGCCAAATATTTAACTTAGGTACTGTTAACAATTACATTAATTGATCATACAAATTAATAAATTATAACTTTAATGTTTTGAGATGTCACTTTTATTGCCATCACCCATGTGCAATATTATTCCTTAGTGACTTTTCTGTGAATACGTTATTATTCTTTAGTCAGCAGTCACTTTTTTTTAAATCCCTGATTTGTACTGTTATTTTAAATATTTAGGGGCAAAAGAAAGAGTTTTTGAGAGAACAGGGGAAAACCCAGCCAGCAGGAGGATTATATTTACAGTGCATGCATTTTTCATTTCCTGTTCTATTTTTGTTTTGTATTATTTCACTTGCTATATTATTTCCATTCTTTTTAACTTTCATCACCAGGAGAGGATGCAGGCTTCCTTTGGAGCTATGCTTCCCACTCAGTTTACCAGCGGGGAGTGTCATATTAGCAGTGTGATATAGTCCTTAACTGCAGATTCCTCTGTCAGTTCTGCAGCTGTTTTACTTCCTTTCAGCAGCACTAGTTATTTTAAATAGAGTTGATATTATGGCTTGCATTGTGATATTAGCCCTACCTTTCCTTTGGTTTCTTTTATTTCAGTTTTCTTGTTTGCATGGTTGAAAGATGTGAAAAATATAAGACTAAAAATCAGGATGAATCTAGCAGGTAAACTATAGTACAGACTAACTGTCTGTTTAGACTTCTGAATTGGAACTAAGAGACTTGTTTTAAGACACCTAGTTGGCATTTGTCCTCTGATAAATCTGTCAAGTAGTTGGAACCCAATTAAAAAAATGCTCAGTTACCTGGAATTTTCCTCCAGGTGTTAGAGTGGAGGAAATGAAGTTAATCATATGAATTCATGCTAACATTAGTGACTTGTCTCACAAACAACTGTCAGGATTTGTTTATTGTCAGAACACAGAAATATCAGTCTGCTTCATTGCATACAGCGTGCCATATTGTGTGACGCATTAGCCAAACCCACATCACTCTTCCCCCTCTGCCCTGGAGGACTTGAATGTTTGTTTCACTCCTCTCTGCAAACTTAGGACCTTAGATATGTTCCTTTCATAACATTTGTCAAATGTTTTATGCTATAGTTCCTAACTGCAGATGCAGAGTCCCTTTGTATACTCCATGGTACTCTGAAATCCTTGGATTAGGGGCTTTATTTCTCCTCAACTTTTAAGCACTGGATGAATAACTGAGGCATTGTGAGTACTGACGAAAATGTTGAGTGTGAACAGAAAGTGTCACAGGGATTCTGAAGAACATTAGAAAAAGACAATAAAGCAAGTGCAATAAAGCACTTGATTATTCATCAAGAAACAATAAACTTTACCTATTTTTGAAGTCAAATAGTGCAAGAGTTGGAAAAAATGGTGTTTTCTAATTAATCAGTGTGCCAGAAAATTAGTTCAACCAGAACATTTCATTCTCAGAGCATATCAGTTATCCTCTTATATAAAATCAGGAGCATATTTGACAGAAAAACGTGGGAGGATTTTTTTTTAAGTAGCTGAATGCAGTCTAAAGAGGGGCATGCTTAAAGTTTTCTTGCATTCAAATTCAGAAGTAAAGCAGTGTCCAACTAGTATATACTACCAGTTAAGGTGAACATACTTGTCTTATTTAGAGAAAGAAGGGCAACAAGAGGCATGGCATATTGTAAAATCACCCTGAATTATTTCTCTAACGTTACTTGATCAGCTTGATTCCACATTGGGATGGTTATTCACAGTCATTTAGATCTCTTCTTCAATCAGGTGATCTGTTTTTAAACCTATATCGATCTCTGAGTATATCTCCTCAACCGCACCGGTAAGCTTGAACATCAAAAAAAAAACTGGCCTAATTTTTCAAGAGGCTTTGCTGGGCCGGTTTGGGACTGAGTGTGACATTCTTCATTAAAATCTGGAGAGGTCTTCTGCAACTGCTCCTTTACCCTGTCCATATTTTATTGAGGCTGTCTCATTCCACTGTGGTTCTCTTGCTTCCAGTTTGTCTGTCCATGCTGCTCCCCATCTAGTGATGCTCACTTGTTTTCACGCAACTTTTACGTATAGCATAGACTTTCCATTTCATCTAGTGCATAAAAATGAAGATCACATTCCATCTCTCAGCAGGCAATGGGTAAGTTTTCTCTTCTACCTGGGAATTGATTGCCCCACTCTTCTCGTTGCTAACCCCTGCTACTCCTCCAGTTCCCTTTTACATGGTATTGATGCTTCCTTAGTGAAGCTGTCTGTAACCCTCTTCCAGCTGGATTAAGTGGCCAATCCATGTGGTCTCTGTGGGCCCTATGTGGTACTTTCTCATGGCACAAGTCACCCCTTCTTTCAGTTGTTTGTTTTCTCCTCTGTCTTCCTGGAAGACTGGGTCTATATTCAGTTTGCTTTTCTTTTTTTTTTACATCTTTATTGGAGTATAATTGCTCCACAATGGTGTGCTAGTTTCTGCTTTACAACAAAGTGAATCAGCTATACATATACATACGCCCCCACATCTCTTCCCTCTCGCGTTTCCCTCCCTCCCACCCTCCCCATCCCACCCCCGCAGGCGGTCACAAAGCACCGAGCTGATCTCCCTGTGCTATGCGGCTGCTTCCCACTATCTATCTATTTTACGTTTGTTAGTGTATATATGTCCATGCCTCTCTCTTGCTTTGTCACAGATTACTCCTCCCCCTCCCCATATCCCCAAGTCCACTCTCTAGTAGGTCTGTGTCTTTATTCTTGTCTTACCCGTAGGTTCTTCATGACATTTTTTTTTCTTCTTAAATTCCATATATATGTGTTAGCATACGGTATTTGTCTTTCTCTTTCTGACTTACTTCACTCTGTATGACAGACTCTAGGTCCATCCACGTCATTACAAATAGCTCAATTTCGTTTCTTTTTATGTCTGAGTAATATTCCATTGTATATATGTGCCACATCTTCTTTATCCATTCATCCGGTGATGGACACTTAGGTTGTTTCCATCTCTGAGCTATCGTAAATAGAGCTGCAATGAACATTTTGGTACGTGACTCTTTTTGAATTCTGGTTTTCTCAGGGTATATTATAGCCTCAGCCTCTCACCAGAAGTGTGTCGGGCACGTGATAGGCATATAATAAATATCTTTGAATATATAACTTTACAATTTTTCTTTGCATTTAATTATTTTTCATTGTTTATTACTTGGCAAGTTTGGCCTAGTTGTTGGATGTGTGGTCTGGAGGAAATGAGTAGGGGAGTGCTAAGTGATGACCAGTGGTGCCAGTGGTAAACTGCTTGGGACCGTGTATTCATAAGTTTCTGCATAACATAAACTTTTAATTAATGTTACCATTTGATGGTATTCTTTGAAAAATGTTGAAATTTTCATAGCCATATATTACCTGAGTGATACTGTGTTTCCTGGGCCAGTGAGATTTATAGATCCTTTTATTTTCATTAATTATTAGGTTTCTTCCAGTTCTTTAGATACACGTCATCATTGGGACAAACACAGATAAAGGGTGGTTGATTTTAGTGATTTTACTAAAGATAATCCCTTTATTGAATATTTTCTCCATTTTTTTATTGGTGTAATTTTATTTCAGTTTTGGATCTAATGTGTATAACATAGCATTTGGTTTTATAAACATTCTTGATTTTCAGCAAGTCACTTGAAAAGATCTTCATTTGAATAAATATAATAGATGAACACTTAGCTTAAATTCACTTAATGACTTTTATAAAATATAAGATTATGTGATTATAAAATGTGAAGCCTAGTAACTAAGGATATTTATAGAGCAAGTTATCTCAGCAACAACACTTATATACTGTGATATATAAGTGAGAATCACATATACTTTTATTATTTATTTTACTCTCTACTTCTGCAAATATATTAGGAACCATGCCTTTTAATTCTATGAATAGGACTTTGTTTTATCATCCTGCATAGTGTAATGCTAGTTGTTGCATTAGAAATTATTTTAAATGAAAATTGGTTGTTATATGATACCGAAGGCATACATTTTGTTTTTAAGTTGTTTACTTTAAATAAATGATCAGTGTTTCTTGTATTTTTCAATTAAAAAGGATGGTTCAAAGTTGGACATAGTCTTCAACCAATTGTGAATATTACTCTATATAGTTCATCTGCTATAATTCTATTTTAATGTCTTATAAAAGGGTGTAAAAGTAGTTGAAAATACTCCGTCAATTATTGGTGGTATAAGGGTACCGTTTTTATTGGTTCATAGGTTCCAAGCTTTACCCAAACTGTGAAGTGCTGTGGATTTCTTTGTGAATCACCATATCTAAGCTAATGTGGTGGTGGTTTACAAAGTAATTCATAGTGCTTCACAGGTGCTTCTGCAGTTGATCTACACCTCGAAGCCTAGGATCCCTTTACTGAGCCATTGAGAACAAGCTACTTTGTATTACAAGACTTACAAGGTCAAGAGATCCCTGGTAAATATACTCTAGAATCCTTCCATTTGGTACTTATGGAAGCTGTGTCAAATGCACCAAAATTATGGTTTCTTTACCTAAATATACATGTTTTTCATAGTTGGTATCTCTTGTCTCTCCTGGTATTTTTCTGAAAAGTAATTTGTCATACTTCTTGGTTAAGAAACATGATACATCAGAAACAGATCAATTCAATGAGTATTCTCACCCAAAATCATAAATATGCCATTTTGAAATTTAAAGATTTTAATTTAATTGATTATATACAAATTCATGTAAAATTACATAAAGTCTATACCAAATGAATGAACTCATTAGATATTTTTAACTGCTAAGTGATCAAGGGCTTATAAACATCCTTGTTATGCAGTACTTCTGTAAGTAACCAAGATTTCATTTTATTCAAACCAGAAAAACATTGTTGGTGTAGGCAAAGAAATAACCTCAGTGTGTGAAATTGTACATTATGATGGAGTACGTTAAATTAGGTATCCTTTGGACACTCATTTCCATCTACTTTCTTGTGGGACCAGTTTTCTTTGCTCCCATTTTATGATTCAAAAGATTGAGTTACCTTCCCAAGGTCACAAAAACCTAATTACCTGCTGACATGTTATTATTAAAACCAAGAACTTTGTGGTCATTTCAGCCATTAGAATTACTTAGTCTGATTGATTCATGAACCATTAATCAAACATTTGATGATTAACTATTTTACTAATTGACTTAGACTCCAAATAGTTATGTTGACCTTACCACGTCCTCTTTATTTACAGGGCTAGAACTTAGATCTTGCCTAAGTTCAGTGGTATGACCATAAGACTTTCGTAACTATGAATACTTTTGGGCTTCTGTTTCTTAAGTGGCACTTCTGCCTGCCAAAATGGCAATGGTACAGGTTTCTGAAATTACTTCTGAATCATCATTAAATATATCTATTTTATTCATTATGACAATTTTTGTCTTATGTTTGATTCTTTAGAAATCGGTTGTGAATATGCTCTGTAAAGTTGGGTGACTTGAAATAAATTATTGCAGTAAACCATTAAGCCCTTTTTTCTAATAGATAACAAAAATAAACATATTATTTTAAACGTATATATAACAAAAATAATGAATGTCATATATGTGTCTATGATGATTTTAACATTGAAATATATCTTATACAAATATAATGAGAATGCTTTATACAAGAAACACCTTGCTACTCTAATTTTAACGTATGATACAAATATATTCTAATTGCCTAGACTTTAATTTGTCAATATTTTTAATTATCATACCTTCTCTGAAAAATATGTATTCTTGTTTCTCTTAGGCCTCTGTGTTCATAAGCAAGCTCCTCAGAGCTCTAAGATTCCATTTGCTTTCATTGGGAGCTCCATTGCTAGTGGGTGTGGATGGGTTTGGAAGGAGACTGAGAAGACAGGTTTCTGAGATTCTGTTGACTGAGAACCTACTGATTTTTCTATTTTATATGTCTATTCTCTGAGATAAGGATGCTATTTTTTTTTTTTTTTTTTTTTTTGGTTGTTGTGCCGCTCCCTTTTTTGGGGACAGGCTCCCGACACGCAGGCTCAGCGGCCATGGCTTACAGGCCTAGCCGCTCCGCGGCATGCGGGATCTTCCCGGACCGGGGCACGAACCCGTGTCCCCTGCATCGGCAGGCGGACTCTCAACCACAGCGCCACCAGGGAAGCCCAAAGATGCCATTTTTAATGAGAATACTTACAACTGTTGGTTCATAAATTTAGAAGAAATTAACAAACTTTGTTTCCTTGAGAGAACTTTAGTTTACCAGAGATAAAATGGGGTTCATTCTCACATCTTACAATTATGCACCTATACCTTGCATCATCATTCTAGTCCCAAGTTGTCTATATTTATTTAAGCCTAGCAATGCTAATTTTTTTTCATTTTTAAGATAAATGCACACAGTTTTACAAACACTATATTAATTTTGGGTGCAATTTTGGGTAGAACACATGTTCCAAATGGATTTACACTTTCTTGCTAGGGACAAAGGCAGCATTAAGCCCTTCTAACTTCTGTGAAACCTATATGAGAATAAATACTAGAAAGTGAGTATGTTTGTCAGGGTTCTTCAGAGAAACAGAGCTAATAAGATATGTGCATGCATGTATATATATGGATAGAGAGAGGGAGAGAGAGAGAGAGATTTATCTAAAGGAATTGGCTCACATGATTGTGGAGGTGTGACAAATCCAAAATATGATGGGGTAGACCAGCAGGCTGGAGACTCAGGAAAGAGTTGCAGTTTGAATCCAAGGCAATCTGCTGCCAGAATTCTTTCTTGCTCTGGGGAAATCAGTCTTTGTTCTATTAAGACCTTCAACTGATTGGATGAGACCCGCCTACATTATGGATGGTAATCTGCTCTACTCTTCGTCCACTGATTTAAGTGTTATTCTGATCCAAAATCACCTTCACAGAAATATCCAGAATAATGTTTGGCCAAATAGCAAGTCACCAATGTACAGCCAACTCCACACATAAAATGAATCATCACAGTGAGAACATAAGTTTTTTTTTCAATGAATTACATTTTTAGTTTTAAAATAATGAATTGATTTCTAATTTCTTAATTATTTAGTACATATAGCTCTGCATATGTGAACTTTAATATATTTATATTTCATTTAATTAATATGAAGTTTAGTTGTGGACATTCCTTTGGGTCAAATTTCCAGTAAAAACATTCTTCATCTGCAAGAGTAGCAGAGATAAGTGCAACCAAGGCATGTCTCATTAAATGTTTAGTTTCATTTTATAGAAGTTAATTTTTTAAATAAATTCATACATTTTAAAAACTTAAGTTTAAACATAAGTTTAAAATACTTTTTCTTTTTTATCTTTCTCTTTCATTTTTATAGAATTCTTACTTTATGTATTCTTTCGTGAACTTACAGTACCTGATGTACTATGGATACCAAATAAATATATGCAGAATGAATGAATGAAGTTTGAACATTATAATCTTTAAAAATGAATTTGAGCAATGGTAAACATTTTTTATGATGACCAGCTTCGTCTCTGACCCAAGCTTTTATCTCTTAATACATCTTCCAAACTCATGGCAAAATTCCAACAGAAGTAAACAATCATTTCATCTAAAAATTAATGAAGTGGAGAAAACAATAGGAAATCACAATAGAATAAATGGATGTAATATTAAATGTGAGTGAAAATTTTAGAATAAAAGAAGGATTTAGCCTATTAGGAATATATGAGTTTTTAAAAGTTCCAGTTCATTTGAGTGCTTACTTTGGAAAGTACTTCAGCTGAATTACTCAAATTCTGAAGATATAAGCTGTGTACTGATTAGCAGTTAGCAGAATATCAAGCTTTTATTTTTATGTGGGTGTACTTAAGTGATGTAAGATGAGCACTCCTGTAATCAGTGTCCTAATTTTGTCTCCTTGAGAGACTTTACTTCTGTAGCCTGTTCCCCAAATAATAATTAGAGAAGTAAATTAAACCCCTGCAATTCTGCTTCAGAAAATAATGTGGTGAACTACAGAGAGAAGAATTGGAAAAAGTAAACAACCTTAAACTCTTAAAAATAGCTCTGCTTAGAGAAGCAACTAAGATTTGTAGAGATCTCATTTAATCACTAAATTGACTATTGTTGCTCCATTTTATGGATGAAGGAATGAAAGTACCCTAACTTGTAAAACTCTGCTCTTTCTACCATATGACACACTACCTATGTACAAAATCCTCACAAGTTACATCCATGAGGCCTTACAACATATGAGAAGAAATTTCAGATAAGAAAAAAATTATAAAAGCTACATTTGGAAAATATTTGCCTCTATTATTTTCCCTAGTACCTAAATCATAATAATTCCATCAAATTCCTTTCTTATGCAGTTTTTGCCTGTGAGGAAACTTGCTTCTTTGTTTTACCTTGAATGGTGTGTTACAAAATATTTATATGCTGATTTTAGAAAAGTTTTCTCTAAGTAGATACCTGTGTCTACCAGAGGTCTCTTAGATAGGCAGGTGGATATTTTCATGTGAACTGGATGTGTGAACCTGAGGTAACCATTATCCTGATCAGACCCAGTGTCGGCTTTCCATAGCCAGATGACCCCAAATCAGCACTTCAAAGTTTGTGATGTAGGACCTAAAGGGAACCCTTTGGTTACTAGCAGGTGAACAAAGTAGCTATGATATTGGAGAGCTGAAGAGCTGACTGAGTAGAAAGAAGAGGACAGGGAACAATTGAGAATATAATAGTTATAGTGTAGCATGTTCCTTTATCAGACACCGGAGAGATTAGAACTCTAGCCCTTCACTGGAAGTAGGGAGCACAATAAAATTTTCCAGGGTGATAGCCTTGTATAATTTGAGAAAACTTCTCAAGTGATTCTTAAATGTTCGTCTGCCTGAGAACCACTGAACTAAAATTCCATGAGGTCAGAAATCATACAGACTCTTGGAGAAGAACAGAGAAGATAACCATATAATCAGGATGAAGTGACATAAAGCCGGAGTAGGGAAATCCTTACTCAGATTCAAAAGCATCCTAGAGGGTTAGGTTAAGGAGGGTGGGAGGGAGACACAAGAGGGAGGAGATATGGGGATATAGGTATATGTATAGCAGATTCACTTTGTTATACAGCAGAAACTAACACACCATTGTAAAACAATTATACTCCAATAAAGATGTTAAAAAAAAAAAAAAGCATCTTCTCTTCCTAAGGCAAGGTTACCATGGAAACACCACAAAGGGCAGGGCCTGAGAGCCTGGGGCATAAGCGTGGAGCTCAGGTCTGAATGGAAACAATGCCTTAAAGAGTGCATATTTGATAGGGCCTATCTAGAGCTAAGAATTCAGAGGGCAAATAGGAGAAATATCTAGAACAGTGCTGTCCAATAGAAATATAATGTAAGCTGCATAGGGAAGTTAAGGTTTTCTAGTTTAAAATTAAATTAATTTGAAACATGAACAAATAGAATCACATGAAATTAAATTCCATAATATGTTTCATTTAACCCACTGTTTCCAAAATGCTATAATTTCAACAAGTAATCATGTGAGAATTATTAATGGTATATTTTACATTATTTTTGGTAATAAGTCTTCAGAATTTGATATATATTTTACACTTACAGTATATCTCAGTTTGGACTAGCCATATTTCAAGTGCTCAGAAAGTCACCGTGTAGCAACTAACTATGGCACTGGGTAGTGCAGATCTAGAGGACAAATACAAATATGAGGTGAAATTCTTACATGCCTAGCTAAGGCTCTTTTGTCAGTTTCCCTAAAGAAGCTGGCAAATTGTAGTGGTTAGAAGGATGGGTTCTCAAATGAAACTGCCTAGATTTGAGGCTTATTTCTACCACTTAATAGCTGTGTGTGTGAGACCTTTGCCTGGTCATATATCCTCCATGTACCCCAATTTTCTCACCTGTAAAATAGAAAAGTATCATTTTACTCCTAAGGTTATTATGATCAATACATAGGTTAATATAAGCAAGGACTTAAGTAGCACATAATAAGAGCTCAAAACTGACTGGTTCTGATTCTTTTGGTTGTTGTAACCTGGCTTTTGAATGTTGGAATTCCTCAAGACTCATTTCTGGGCTCCTTTGATTTTTTTCTTATTTTCTCTGGGAAATTCCATCTATGCCAAGGACTTCAGTTCCTATCTCTGTGACAATAATTCACAGATTTTACTCTTGGGCTCAGACTTTGCTTTTCCAAATCCGGATAGCAAATAGAATCCTGGACAGATCTACTTAGATTACTCAAAAATATCTCAAAACCAACATATTGGTACCAGAGTTCAGAATCACCTCCCTTGAATTCTGTCTTCATCCAAATAAACAAACCAAAAGAGAGATCATCCTTTTCTTTCTAACAACTAATAACTGTATAGAGGTACAAGCCTGAAATTTAGAAATAACTGTTGATCCATTCTCCCTCTTTTCCCATCACCAAACCTATTATCAAATAATCTCCTCTAAGTTTCTTAAATCCATCTTCATCTTCTTTGTATTTCTACCATCACCAGTTTACCTAGGGAACACCATCACCTCCTGGATTATTGCAGTAGCCTCCCATGTACTCTGACTTCACCTGTTTTACTTAAGGTGCCAATCTGATTGTTTTAGTCCCCTCCTTAAAAAGCTTCAGTAATTCCCTCTGTGTTCCAGAGTTAATGAACACAATCTTTTATGTGACCTAAAATTTAGCACCACCTGCCTCCAGCTCTTCCCTGGGCTCTAGTCACAGTGACTTACTTTCAGTTTATGCTTCCTCTTGTCTTAGTCTCAGGGCATTTGCAGAAGTTAATCCATCTTTTCGGAATTCTCTACTCTCACCTGGTCCTCTAGTTAATTCCTGCTCATCCTTTAGTCATCGGGTCAAATATCACCTCTTGGGGAGCAGTCTAGGTAAGCCGTCTCTGATAATCTAGTCTCACTGCACACACAGCCCCATTGTAGTTGGTAATGTATTTGTGGATGAAGTTACTCATTAATATTAGCCTCCCCTACTAGACTGTAAGTTTCATGATGGAAGGGACCATTATTTAATTATATATCATCATTATTTTCAGTGAGAAATATAGTTCCTGCCACACAGAGGGTGCTCAATATATATTTTGGAAAAGAGATCAGGAACAAGAAAATATTAGGTTAGAGGTAAAGCACAAAATCTTCATAGAAATGAAACCATTTTTCTTATTATGACAAAATTCTGTTTTCATGAAGAGCAGAGGAATATTACTCTTACTATTACCTCCTATTCATTGAAATTGTTACAATTGGTTCCATCCCCAAAACTTAGCAGGAATATTGCTAGGCTGCTTCACAAATCTTGGTCTATCTCCAAATAACCATCTTATAGATTTGCTACCTCCCAGTTCCCTTGTTTCCATCCTGATCAAAATCCAAAAGAGAATGCTTTATTTGTTTATTTTTTTATGTTTAATTGAAATATAGTTGATTTACAATATTATATTAGTTTTGGGTATACAGCATAGCAATTTTATATTTTTATACTTCACACACCATACTAAGTTATTACAATATTATTGACTATATTCCCTACGCTGTACATTACGTCCTTGTGACTTTTTTATTTTATAACTGGTAGTTTGTACCTCTTAATCCCCTCCACCGATTTCACCCATACCCCCAAGTCCCTCTCCTCTGGAAACCACTGGTTTGTTCTCTGTTTTGTGGGTCTGTTTCTGTTTTATTTGTTGTTTGTTTTGGTTTTTAGATTCCACATATAAGTGAAAACATACTGTGTTTGTCTTTCTTTCTCTTAGGTCACTAAGCATAATACCCTCTAGGTCCATTATCATTGTCTCAAATGGTGCGGTTTCCTTTTTTTATGGCTAATATTCTTTTGTGTATATGTACTACATCTTTATCCATTCATCTGTCTGTAGACACAGGTTGCTTTCATATCTTGGCTATCGTAAGTTGTTTCAATGAACATAGGGGTACATACAGCTTTTTGAATTAGTGTTTTCATTTTCTTCAGATATATACCCAGAAGTGGAATTTCTGGATCATATATGGAGTTCTATTTATTTTTTTAATTTTTAAAATTGGTTTATTTAGTTTTGGCTGCGTTGGGTCTTTGTTGCTGTGCACAGGCTTTCTCTAGTTGAGGTGAGGGAGGGCTACTCTTCTTTGCAGGTCACGTCTTCTCATTGCCGTGGCTTCTTTTGTTGCAGAGCACGGGCTCTAGGTGCACAGGCTTCAGTAGTTGTGACACAAGGGCTCAGTAGTTGTGGCTCATGGGCTCTAGAGCACAGGTTCAGTAGTTGTGGTGCATGGGCTTAGTTGCTCCGCATCATGTGGGATCTTCCCAGACCAGGGATCGAACCTGTGTCCCTGCATTGGCAGGCGGATTCTTAACCACTGTGCCACCAGGGAAGTCCTGGTAGTTCTATTTTTAATTTTTTGAGGAATCTTCACAGTGTTTTCCACAGTGGCTGTACCAATTTACATTTCTATCAACAGTGCAGGATGGTTCCCTTTTCTCCACATCCTCTCTAGCACTTGTTATTTCTTGCTATTTTTTGATGATCGCCATTCTGACAGGTGTGAGGTGATATCTCATTGTGGTTTTAATTTGCATTTCCCTGGCAATTAGTGATGTTTAGCATCTTTTCATGTGCCTATTAGCCATCTGTATGTCTTCTTTGAAAAAAAATGCCTCTTCAGGTCCTCTGCCCATTTTTTAATTGGATTATTTGTTTTTTCTGATACTGAGTTGCATGAGTTATTTATATATTTTGAATACTAAAAGAGAGTGCTTTAACTCTGCTTCTGCCTAGAACTGTCCTATGCAGTCCAGCTAGAAAGCCAGAGTATTGCCCTAGGCAAAAATAGTCAGAGATTGGAGGGAGGAACCAAAGAGGTTGATCCCTAAAGTCTGAGAGCAAACTAACATTGCTTTAACCAGTCTGGGACTGAGAGATCCAGTAAATGGCATCTGGGACAGAGTGTGACTGACACAGCTGCAGGCATCTAGGGTAAAATAAACCTTTGAATATTTTCCTCTCATGAAAGAATAAAAAGTTAAAGGAATCGCTTGTGTGTGCTTGTGTGTGTCTGGGGCACCAATCTTGTTACATTTTCTGTGGCATATACATGAATCATAAACTTTGCAACAGTGAGAGGAAATATTTTAAATAGCTAAAATACATGAAAATGAATAGCATGCAGGAAATTTATATATATTGTATAACCTACTTGATTATTAAATGTTCATGTAAGGATAAGTGTGAGATATTTGCATTTTATAAAGACCAAGATCCAGATATATTGGTGATAGAAGCAAAATGTACGTAAACAGCTGGCTTCTAGTTAAGGATGCATTTCTCTGCTGCCACTTCTCATTACAGCAGGTTTCCAACGCGGTATTAAGGATAGCTGTTTTTAAAAACCCTTTCGCCTGTATTCTAAATCCTATACCAAGGAGTGCTTTCCACTGTCCCTTTGCATTGCCGCAGTTTGCAATTTCCTGCTTCCTATTCACTTCCTTGGAGGACTTCAAATAGGCTGCATCAAGTCAATCAGGTGATTTTTAAAAACCACCTTGGAAAAAAGGCAGTGATAAGGAATTGCATCCACTAAAGAGCCACTGTTTATCAATATTTGAAGGAAATTCAAGACTATACAGTCAGTCCCAAGACCTAGTCAGGAGCATGGGTGGATTTATATTTTAATATCATTCGCAGTTCCATTAGTAGTTATAACTTGAAACAGAGAATTTACTTAATATACACAGAGAATTACTTAATATACACTAATTTGGGTCCTGTATTCACTTGGAAATAATTTTAAAATTTTTTGCAGTTTAATAATTGAGGATTTAAATTTTTTAATAAGTTCCAGAAACAATTTTCTATTACTGGCTCCAGTATGTGGCTCTGTTAATTCTTTGTGCCAAAAAACGTAAGGTTGAATTTGCAAGCATTGGCAACAAACAGTTCTTTTTGGTATTCGATAGTGTTGAAGTTCTGGGATTGAATATATCAATATTTATTCTTAGAAAAGTCATCAACTAGATTTTGCCCCAAACCTGAAGCATCCTTTGATATACAAAAAAATAAATAACCTAAATTCTTAGTCAAGGGCTTATAGTTAAATAACTTTATTCTTCTTTAGATGTATAAAAACCATGCCTACTGAATACTACCTACGTAATTCCATGAGAGGTCAGGAAATTATATTGTAACTCTTACGAAATTCCTTTTATCAATCAATGATTTTCTGTTTTTAATGTATAATCTCAGCTACAAATAACCTCAGTACAAAGACATTGACACATGCATAATTTCTCTCAAAATATCAGTTTTGCTGTTTTATATTCTTTCATACTATCTTGTATTTGTCTAATGATGTCTACTTGGCTGTCCAGAACAGGGGTACTGTGGCCCAGTATTTAAAGCAGCTGTGGTCTTTCTCAACTTTCAAATGGTAGCCAGGTTCTACTGATTCTACCTCTGAACCTTCTCTTAATCTTCTCTTATTCCTTTATCTGCTGTTCCCACCCCCAACTCCCTATGTTGGTTTAGGCTTATATCTGGATTCTCACCTGTTCTCTCTGTTTCCAGCCTCTCTTCACAGCCCATAATCGACTATAGAATCATACCTACATCCTAGTATATTCTTTACTCACCCTACTGTAGTCATCATATCTTGAATATGACAAACTCTGAAGTCTTTTTTTTGGCTTTTGCAAATATTATACCTTTTATTTCTATAACATTTTTAATACCCCAACATCTTTCCCCTACACAGAGACATAACCTTCACACCAACAACACTTCTATCCATTTTCTAACTGTCAAATTCCTATCATATTTAAAGCCCCAAGGGAAATATTTTATTCTCTGTGGTGCCTTCCCCAGTTCCCCCAAACAGAACTAATATATACACCCTCTCTATTGCTTTGCAAATGGTGACACTATGAGTGCAAGGTATTGCATAGTAATTATGTACACTTAAAAATTACAGCTAATGGGCCCCTCAAGGGCAGAGCCATATCTTAGCCAACTGTGGATCACTGATTCACTGGTACTAGGCTGTTTAGTAATTGTAATAATAGATAACAATTTTGAGCACTTGTGAAGCATGAGCTTAGACTGAAGTGTCTCAGCCTCAGCACTATTAACATTTTGGACCTGTTAATTCTTTATTGTGGTGTGGTGTCCTCTAAGGTATGGTAGGATTTCTATCAGGATTATTGTCCTTTCCCCATAAGATGCCAGTAGTACCTTCTCCCAAAATGCTCAAAATTGTCTTCCATCATTGCCACACGTCCCTTGGATGGGAAGAATTGTCCCCAGTTGAGAACAGTTGACTTACATAGCTTATGTCATTTAATCCTCATAATTACCTCAGGAGGCAGCCATAGATTTTTTTTTCTCTTTTCCAAGAGAGGAAATTATGGCTTAGATGATACTGGTAGGAGATGGTAAGACCTTGATTTAAACCCCAGATGTCTCTGGAACATGTGTTCCTGATCACTGAGCTGCATTGTATTCTAATCCATAGCTGCTGAATTCTTTAATATTTGACAACTAGTCTCATTTCTTCATGACATGCTTACTATTAAGAGAAATTTTAATTCACTTCAAGATTTGGTGAGTAATGAGTCTGTGAAATGTTTTCAAGTGTGTTTGAGTGAAGGTAAAATACAATTGTGGGGACTTCCCTGGTGACACAGTGGTTAAGAATCCTCCTGCCAATGCAGGGCACATGAGTTCGAGCCCTGGTCTAGGAAGATCCCACATGCCATGGGGCAACTAAGCCCGTGTGCCACAACTACTGAGCCTGCACTCTAGAGCCCGCGAACCACAAGTACCGAAGCCCGCGTGCCTAGAGCCTGTGCTCCACAGCAAGAGAAACCACCACAATGAGAAGCCCGCGCACCGCAAGGAAGAGTAGCCCCCGCTCACCACAAATAAAGCCCACGTGCAGCAACAAAGACCAAACGCAGCCAAAAAAACCAAAAAACCCAAAAAAAACCAAAAAACACAATTGTGCATATGTGCTTGACTAATAGACATGCAGAATTTGCAGGAATCCTTATAGGCCTCCAGCCCAAACTCTCGGTCCCCAAAGGAACCTCTTCTGTTCCATCCATACACAAAGATGTGGAAACCACAATAATGATAATTTAATTTGAACGTCATTTGTAAACAAGTTGCCCTCTTGGAGACAAGATAGTTTTCTGAAATGAGCACGGGACTAAGAGCTGGGAGCCATATGGTTCCAGGTCTGCCACACACCTGCTCATCAGCCCTCATCCTATGTTAGACCCAGCTTCATCCTCTGAGAAACGGAAACAATAATTACAGCCCTGGTCATCACATGTGAAATTATTCACGTGTTTCCTCAAAAAGAGTACTAGATAAACGAGGAACATTGCTATTGTTTTGTAGGTGTACAAATATTTTACTTGTTAAGCTGAGAAGGCATGTATCCTCTTAAGATTATTCTTACAGGAAATGTTGGGCAACCAACTGGTAGAAGAGTGATATGTGGAAACAATCTCTTTTATTCCATCTGGAGGCATCTTATTCTGCAAGCCAACCTCACATTAAGAATATCAGTACATTTCCTTTGGGTCTTAATATCTAACTTGTCTTTTTTTCAAGAGATAGTATGGTGGTACCAATGATTTGTTTATTTGTGTAGTGCCTTCCCCAGGACAGAAGCTCAGTAGCCATGGGACTGTATTTTTAGGGGTGTGTGTGTGTGTGTGTGCGTGTGTGTGTGTGTGTGTGTGTGTGTATGGGATTAATATCTCCTAATCCCTGAACTATGATATTTCTTGCCTTTTGAAAAATATGTCCTGGTGCTACTTCAAAACTTCTACTTTGGTACTCGTTAGTATTTGTTGAATCCATACTTTGAGAGGGAAAATGCACGCTCACGTCTTTCTCTTCTGAATTATCAAGGCTTTATGAATATTGACTGGCAAGGAGGCTATAGGTGGACCCATCCTTATATTAATACATACATCCATACCACCTTGATCCTACATCTTGTGATCTATAATGAACAGATAATCTTAGCATTTAGGCATGGTTATTCATTTCTAACACCTTCCTCTCCTGTCCATTAAAGATAAGATAGAATAATGTACCTTCAGCGTATGTTCTTTACCTCTTTTTGTGCTCTCAGGGAATGGTGATGTACAGGTACTTTTACCAATCTTTTGCCAGTTTCCTGATAGCAATTGGAAGTCAGGCTTGTGGGGAGGGACCTTCATGATTTGGGTTAAGCCTTTCTGCTGTACCTACTATACTTAGTAGGACTATTATTGTCTCTTCTCAAGTTTGTAAACCTTTGATATTATCTTCAAATGTGATTAGATATACCTTCACACATTATTTTCCTTAAAAGTATTAATTAATTCAATGTAAATAATTAAAGCCCTATAAGTTTTCATGGTTTGCTGTTATAGGGGCCTCAAAAACTAGAAGTGGTTTGGGCTTCTTTCAGTGTGTTTCTCATCCTGTATATGAGAATTAGAATAACCTACCTCATAGAAGGTATTTACAAACTATATTAAATAAGGTAAAGAATGGCCACTGTGTTACTTTGGATATGAAGCTGAGAAGCTGCAAATGGCCTCCAGTGAGTTGCAGGTTAAATTCAAGATGGTAAGCAGAATAGTGATCCCCTCCCCAAAGATGTTCACATCCTAATCACTGGAATCTATGAATTTCTTAGGTTAAATGACATAGCGGAATTAATGTTGCAGATGGGTTTAAGGTTGTTAGTCATCTGCCTTTAAAATAGGGAGATTATCCTGGGTTATCTGGGTAGGCTCAGAGTAATCACAAGGACCCTTACAAGTAGAAGAAAGGGGCAGAAGAGATAGAACCAGAGAGATGCCAGTGTGAGAAAGACTCCGCCCAACTTTGCTGGCTTTGAAGATGGAGAAAGGGATCGTGATCCACAGATTGTGGAGGCCTCTAGAAGCTGGAAGGGAAACACAGAGCTAGATTGTTTCCTAGAACTTCCACAAGGAATACCACCCTTTAACAGCTTGATTTTAACCCAGTAAGACCCATTTCAAATTTCTGATATTCAAGACTGTAAGATAATAAATGTTGTTATTCAAGTCAATAAATTCATGGTAATTTGTTACAAAAGCAAGGAAAACCTAATATACCAAGTGAGCGTTGGGTTAACATTTTGTTAATTGTTTCAGATCTATGTTAATATGACTCCCTCAAGAGATAAATCATTACTTCTGGGACTTCTGAGTTTAGGGGCTTGGGGGTTTTTTTGGACACCCTTAATGGAGCTCCCCTGAGAGTCATTCTGAGAGACTTCTGTCCTGCCTCGGGGAATTCATGCTTTAGCTGGGGCGACAGACAAGGAAGTAGACACAAATGTCATTTATTACAAGAGGTGTACCAAGTGACTGTCTTTAAAGACATAATGAAACCTGTCTCTGACATGTGTGCAAGATGGGCATATTGTTGAGAATTTCCTATCTGATCTAATTTCCTCTCTTTCCAGAACCAGTCACATTGGGTGCTCTTATTCAAACAAGAGCATGAAGAGGAATTCAAATAGTCAGTGTAGGCTAGGTTATGACACAGTAACAATAAGCCCTATAACAACAGTTTATTTCTAACTGATACTATGTTTCCCAGTTGTGGACACTGGCAGGAAGTTTGTTGCATATTGACCTTGTATCAAGACTCTGGTTAATACGCACTTCATCCTCTGGAAAGTCACTGGTGGAGGTGGCAGGACAAAGAGAAAGCTGGAGGTTCTCAGACTAGCAATGAACCGCTCTAGTTCTGAAGTCAATGCATGCCACTTTTATCTACAATTCATTAGCCAGAAATAGTTACATGGTCCAGTCCAGATGCAGACAGCAGGTGACTGGGGGAGGGGGCATCAGGCAGGGTTTACTGTGGAAGGAATACAGGTACCCAGAACAAGAGCAGCACTGTCACAGGGATCAACCCCTGTACTGAACCAGGATGTACATTTTTCACTTTTCACTCAGCTGTGTGTCTCCATCTGAATATTATTAGTAGATTTATTATTACCCAAACAGAATTTCTAGATTATTCCTATTAGACTACAGTTTTTTAATTGCCAGTATTATATTTTTCTATACCTGGCTTACTACTGTTTTGAAACTGCTGAAATCATGGCTCATGTAATGTGTATCACAATTATAAGAAGAAACCAGATGTAAAACATCAAATTTCTGTTGCATCAAGTATCAAGATGCCTTCAAGGAAGGAGCAGTTTGAAAAGGAAACCATAGAACCAAGATAGGTCTTAGAAGCACTCATTCATTCATTCAGTAAGCATTTACTAAACCCTTACTGTGTACCCAGTGATGTGCTAGGTGGTGGGTATTAGCACAGAAAAAATAGACAAAGTCCTCACTATTATAACCTAGTAGAAGATTAAAAAAAAAAGTTACAAGTTACAGAACACTGTGATGAATACTAAAGCAAGAAAGAGTACAGGGTGCTCTGGACACATACAAGAAACTTGCCTAACCCAGACATGATAACAGGTCAAGGAGATTTCTTGGAAAAATTGTGATCTAAGCTAAGCGCTAAGGGATAGGTAGAAGTTAGTTAAGTAAAAAGGAAGGGAGGGTTAGCTTGGATACAGAATGAGGAGGGGAAGAGTATTGCAAGGCTGGGGAGCTAGTGTTAAGTGTAAAGCCCTAGAGGCTAGAGATATTGGGGCTTGGCAAGTGTGTAGTATCTACCCTCACAGAAAAATAATGAGCCAGCTTTCAGCACTATAGAAGTCTCAGCTTCCTCTGTTACTTATGCACTGTGCCATATGTGGGCATAGTTGTAAAGGCACGCGATGCTATTAGATCAGTTTTCGTTGTCTGCTTAACTCTACAGTTAGAAAGGTTTCTTCATCCAATTTAGATCCTGTTTCAAATTGCAATGGTAACTTGGAATGGATTGCATTTTACTTAACACAGGTGGTATTTTTCTGGGCTTGTGTGGTACACATACAGAGCTGCAGGCTGGTTTTTAGTATTTTTACATGCCAATTCGGTGTCGTACTAGGGACTGATTTATTTACAACAGGGAGGAAAAGAGGTGCCTTAGGTGTTTGCAATTTGCTACACGAAATTTTTTTTTTAGATTAAGCCCAAATTTATGCATTTTTGAAATGAAAGTTACTAAACCATAAACCAGAAGTGTTTTGCTAAGTGTGTTTTAAACAGAAGAGCTTTAAAAATGTAAGGGCTACAAGATATTTTTGACCAAGTTTACCCATTGGTGGTGGTAGAAAAATCTAAGCATAAAACGCTGGTGTTTGAGCTGTATTTTTTCCCCTCCTATCTCCTAAATATGTTTTCTGTCTTATGCTCAGAATGGGGGGAGGAATCAAGCAAAACAATTTTATGTAAAGAATGAGTTGCATGATCTGCATATGACTATTTAGATTTCAACTTTGCAGGAAAGTACTGTAGAAACTCCCAGTAAGTCATTTTCTCTTATTACCTCAGTTTCCTGATCTCTCCCTACTATTTTGAAAGAATTACAAATGGAATAATGGCATTTGCAGCAACATGGATGGACCTAGAGATTATCATACTAAGTGAAGTAAATCAGAAAGAGAAAGACAAATACCATATGATATCACTTATATGTGGAATCTAAAAAACGACACAAATAAACTTATCTACAAGACAGAAACAGATTCACAGACATAGAGAATAGACTTGTGTTTGCCAAGGGGGGGGACGGGGTGGGGGGAAGGATTGGGAGGTTGGGATTAGCAGATACAAACTGTATATAGAGTGAATAAACAACCAGGTCCTACTGTATAGCACAGGAAACTATATTCAACATCTTGTGATAAACCACAATGGAAAAGAATATGAAAAAGTGTATATATGTATAACTGAGTCACTCTGCTCTACAGCAGAAATTAACACAGCATTGTAAATCAACTATACATCAATAAAATTTAAAAAAAAGATTGCAATGCAGACAAGTAGAGTCAATTTGTATCGACTTAACAAAAAAATGAGGGCTGTGCAGATTTACAGTGGTGTTTTGTTCATTATTTATTTGTAGTATGCAGAATCTGGGGAGGCGTGAGAATACAATAATTTGTTCATGGAATGAGGTCTGAACTTGGAAGTATCACTGGGATGAATGGTTGAAATGAAAATGGCATCCAGATGCCTGGCAAAAGGGCCAGGTGAGGGATTAAAGAAAAAGGGGATGACATAAGGTAGGATTTTGAAACCAGGAGTGTGGCCGTTGGAAGTTTATTCAGCAAGTTTATAGGAAGCACCTTCTATGAGTTAAGCACTGTCCGAGGCACAGGGGAGACACAGGAATATGGCGTGATTTCTGCCATGAAGAACTTCATTTTCTAATGAGAGAGGAACAATAACAATGCAAGGTGAACATAATGGAAATGGAGACATTTCTAAACTGCTCTCCAAGCCTAGGGAATTGAGAAACCCCATGGACAAATTCCCCCAACAGATAAGGGGCACTGGGAATCGTTCTGGAGTTTCCTAACTTCATTTTCAGAAGTTTATGTATAACTAGAACTACTTCAGTATTTGGTGATCGGAAAAATTGTAGACTTTGAAGATGAGCAAAAAGCAGGGAGTATCTGTGGAGCTGGGAGATGAGGGTTATAGGGGAAGGTAGAATTCAGAGAAGAGAGACAGGGCAGTGAAAGTGGGATAGGGATTTCTTCCCTAGCACTTTCCCTTGTCCCCTCTGCCTTCTTTCTGAACTCTTCCTAGTGTACAGAACCTTACGCAACCTGGAATTTAGCTTGAGAAAGACTAGAGATGTTGGCTTTGGCAAGTAAGGGATTATATTAGAGTTCTCTGGAGAAATAGAATCAGTAGGATAGAAAGATATAGATGTAGATATGTAGATATACAGACTTACTATAGAAATTGTCTCTCACAATTATGGAGGCTGAGAAGTCCCATGATCTGCCGTACACAAGCCTGAGAACCAGGAAAGATGGTACTGTAATTCAGACAGAGTCCAAAGGCCCAAAACCAGGAACACAGTGTCTGAGGAAAGGAGAAGATGGATATTGTACCTCAGCCAGAGAGATCACATTCACCTTTCTCCACCTTTTTGTTCTATTCTGGCCCTCAATGGATTGGATGATGCCTACCCACATTAGTGAGGGTGTATTTTTCCCCAGTCTACTGATTCAAATGCTAATGTCTTCCAAATACACTCTCACAGACACACTCAGAACTAATATTTTACCAGCCATCTGGGCATCACTTACCCCAGTTGAATTGACACATAAAATTAATCATCACAGAGATATACAATATTGATCTGAACAGAAAGAGGGGTGATGGTAGGATTTCAGGTTGAGATAAGGACTCCTTTTCCTTCCCGCATTTTCTCATCACCACTCTCCCATGAAGGTTACCAATGGGAGGAACACCATGGGAGGAACAACAGAGTCCAAGTCATGATAAGGAGCAGCCAGATAAGGGTAGAAGGATGGCTTCAGTCAAGGCAGAAGAGGTGGGTTGAGTCTCCAGTGGTTAAGGGAGTTAAGTTATAGCAATAGAAGGAGAAAAACCATATGATCATCTCAATAGATGCAGAGAAAGCTTTCGACAAAATTCAACACCCATTTATGGTAAAAACCCTGCAGAAAGTAGGCATAGAGGGAACTTTCCTCAACATAATAAAGGCCATATATGACAAACCCACAGCCAACATTGTCCTCAATGGTGAAAAATTGAAACCATTTCCACTAAGATCAGGAACAAGAGAAGGTTGCCCACTCTCACCACTATTATTCAACATAGTTTTGGAAGTTTTAGCCACAGCAGTCAGAGAAGAAAAAGAAATAAAAGGAATCCAAATCGGAAAAGAAGTAAAGCTGTCACTGTTTGCAGATGACGTGCTACTATACATAGAGAATCCTAAAGATGCTACCAGAAAACTACTAGAGCTAATCAATGAATTTGGTAAAGTAGCAGGATACAAAATTAATGCACAGAAATCTCTGGCATTCCTAAACACTAATGATGAAAAATCTGAAAGTGAAATTAAGAAAACACTCCCATTTACCATTGCAACAAAAAGCATAAAATACCTAGGAATAAACCTACCTAAGGAGACAAAAGACCTGTATGCAGAAAATTATGAGACACTGATGAAAGAAATTAAAGATGATACAAATAGATAGAGAGATATACATGTTCTTGGATTGGAAGAATCAACATTGTGAAAATGACTATACTACCCAAAGCAATCTACAGATTCAGTGCAATCCCTATCAAACTACCACTGGTATTTTTCACAGAACTAGAACAAAAAATTTCACAATTTGTATGGAAACAAAAAGGACCCCGAATAGCCAAAGCAATCTTGAGAACAAAAAATGGAGCTGGAGGAATCAGTCTCCCTGACTTCAGACTATACTACAAAGCTACAGTAATTAAGACAGTATGGTACCAGCACAAAAACAGAAATATAGATCAATGGAACAGGATAGAAAGCCCAGAGATAAACCCACGCACATATGGTCACCTTATCTTTGATAAAGGAGGCAAGAATATACAGTAGAGAAAAGACAGCCTCTTCAATAAGTGGTGCTGGGAAAACTGGACAGGTACATGTAAAAGTGTGAAATTAGAACACTCCCTAACACCATACACACAAAAAAACCTCAAAATGGATTAAAGACCTAAATGTAAGGCCAGACAGTATAAAACTCTTAGAGGAAAACATAGGCAGACCACTCTCTATGACATAAATCACAGCAAGATGCTTCTTGACCCACCTCCTAGAGAAATGGAAATAAAAACAAAAATAAACAAATGGGACCTAATGAAACTTAAA
This sequence comes from Aethalodelphis obliquidens, assembly GCF_003676395.1. Taxonomy (NCBI): domain Eukaryota; kingdom Metazoa; phylum Chordata; class Mammalia; order Artiodactyla; family Delphinidae; genus Aethalodelphis; species Aethalodelphis obliquidens. The sequence goes on from NW_020838008.1 coordinate 4,879,851, forward strand.
ACCTTTTGCACAGCAAAGGAAACCATAAACAAGACCAAAAGACAACCCTCAGAATGGGAGAAAAATGAAATGGGAGAAAAATTTGCAAATGAAGCAACTGACAAAGGAGTAATCTCCAAGATTTACAAGCAGCTCATGCAGCTCAATAACAAAAAAACAAACAACCCAATCCAAAAATGGGCAGAAGACCTAAATAGACATTTCTCCAAAGAAGATATACAGACTGCCAATAAACACATGAAAGAATGCTCAACATCATTAATCATTAGAGAAATGCAAATCAAAACTACAATGAGATATCATCTCACACCAGTCACAATGGCCATCATCAAAAAAATCTAGAAATGATAAATGCTGGAAAGGGTGTGGAGAAAAGGGAACACTCTTGCACTGCTGGTGGGAATGTGAATTGGTACAGCCACTATGGAGAACAGTATGGAGGTTCCTTAAAAAACTAAAAAGAGAACTACCATATGACCCCACAATCCCACTACTTGGCATACACCCTGAGAAAACCATAATTCAAAAAGAGTCATGTACCACAATGTTCATTGCAGCTCTATTTACGATAGCCATAACATGGAAGCAACCGAAGTGTCCATCAACAGATGAATGGGTAAAGATGTGACACATATATACAATGGAATATTACTCAGCCATAAAAAGAAATGAAATTGAGATATTTGTAGTGAGGTGGATGGACCTAGAGTCTGTCATACAGAGTGAAGTAAGTCAGAAAGAGAAAAACAAACACCATGTGCTAACACATATATATGGAATCTAAGAAAAAAAAAAAAGGTCATGAAGAACCTAGGGGTAAGACAGGAATAAAGACACAGACCTACTAGAGAATGGACTTGAGGATATGGGGAGGGGGAAGGGTAAGCTGTGACAAAATGAGAGAGAGGCATGGACATATATACACTGCCAAACGTAAAATAGATAGCTAGTGGGAAGCAACCGCATAGCACAGGGAGATCAGCTCGGTGCTTTGTGACCACCTAGAGGGGTGGGATAGGGAGGGTGGGAGGGAGGGAGACGCAAGAGGGAAGCGATACGGGAACATATGTATATGTATAACTGATTCACTTTGTTATAAAGCGAAAGTAACACACCATTGTAAAGCAATTAGACTCCAATAAAGATGTGAAAAAAATACAATAAAAATAAAATAAAAACAAAACCAAAAACAAACAAACAAAAAAAGTTATAGCAATAGACTGCCTTGAAAGGGAGAGGAGTCTTTTTGACAGCAAAGGGAGGGGGAAAGAGAGGCGTAAAGGTAGGGGAGGAAATGGGAATTTCATCAGTCATCTTTAAATAAAACTGAACAAGAGGTGACCATTGGTATGAGAGAGATTTTTATAACATGATATTTCTCTATGGTAGGTGTAAATAATCTTAGCTGGAGGCAGCAGTATTCAGAACAAAACCATATATGTTTATTTTGGACAGCTTTATTAAGGCATAATTTTCATTCCATACAATTCACTCATTTAAAGGGTATAATGAAATGGTTTTTCAGTTTATTCACAGAGTTGTGCAGCCATCATCAAAATTTATTTTACATATTAGCATAGATCTTTTTCTATATATCCACCTCATTTTACCTTGTACAAATAGTCTCTCTTTCTGTGACCTTTCACTCTCATGGTATCATCTTAGCATGTAAGGATTAAAGAAAAGCTTTGTAATCCTATACTTGATATAACCTAAGATCTTACAGACTACCAGAAAGCAAAGGATCTTGTTGAGGTGAACTGTTTTGTTTAGAAGCAGACCAAGCAGAAAAGTTGAATTGTATTATGAGAAGTATGACATTGTCCATTTCAATTGAATGACACGTATTTCACAATTATGATTATAGTTTCTGAACTATCCTTACAATCTACATGGGACAAATAATATATAGGTTTAGGTAAATAGCTATATCTGGATATGTAAATGTTCAGTTACTAGATTTTGAAGTTGAAAGAATGAGCAAGAATGCATAAGGGACTCATTTCATTTAATATTTTTCTGGTCGTGACATGTGACTCTTGGGACTTCCTTCCAGAGCAGAAAATCACTTCAACCAGAGCTGTGGGCTTGGCTAGGCTCCACGGGGATGAGAAACACAGGAAAGAAGAAAAGACAGATCATAACAGATAAATGGGAACTGACAGCACTGCCCAAGAGTCTCAATGTAGCTTAGATGAAATGACACGCTATAAATTAAACCCTGTGATTCCTGTAAAAAATCTGACATATAAGGTTGACTGAATTGGGAAAAAACTGGGTTAAGTCAAAGCGTATTTCTGTAGAAGTCAGGGCTGCCTTCAGTTTCAGGTTTTCCTTCTTACGCTGTGCTGGTTTCATATTAACAATAATGGGAGTTGTTTCCTTATCAAGTTACCAACGTCTGTAAGCCTGGGATTGGAGTCCTGGGGGCCCGAGGAGGGTCCGTAGTTGAGCACAGTGGCCACATCTGCCATGAACGGTGGCATCGCTGTTTACTGCTTTTCCACCCCTCCATGTGGGAGGATTATGCTTACTCATCCCACTGACCTTTGGCTTGGCCATGTAGCGTGTTTTGTCTACTGGAATATATGTGGCCCTGGTATTGCAACTCCTGGAAAGAAGCTTTAAGAGCCCTGACATGGGTGTGACGTTGCTTTTTTTTTTTTCTCTCTGCCGTGGGAACAGCTGTGCATAAGATAGAGATTTTTTGGCATTGCTTTTTCTTTATCCGAGACTTCAGACTGTACGAGGAGCACAGCACTGCTAACCAGTAGTCAACATGTAATATGAGAGAGAAATTGCCTTGTTTTTGTAAGTCATCGAGAGCGATTTTCATTGTTACTGCAGCATAATCTAACAAAAACTGACTAATACACCTCACATTCATAGTATAGAAACAAGGAAGTCAAGTGCAATGTGAGGAATACATTGGGTCCAGAGATGGTAATCAAAACTGTTTGGTCAGGAGCTGGGCAAACTCTGGAAAAGAACGGAATCAGAACAAAGGTGAAAGCAAAGCCAGGGGTCCCTCGATAGTTTCTGTGATCATAGATGAAATTACCAAGGCTTACTTATTTGTGTTTGCTTATGTCTTTAGCTGCAGTGTTATCTGGTAGGTGAGCTGATCATTCTCAAACTAACCCCATTTCCATCTAATATTTTACTTTCTCTCAGAAATTCCCAGAAACTGCAATAAATTCAATACTCTCAGGAGCAGTTGCTCCAGAGCAGAGATAGGTTTATGGCAAAACCATTCTAGATAAATTAATCTCTACTTGGCCTCTTCTGTCCCATTTTGGGAGTGACTGGCTCAAACAGGGCAGGAATATATCACTCCAGCTTATATTAAGAGGTTCTTGAGTGGACAAGAATCAGGAATATTGACTACAAGGGAAAGATGAGTGAGGGCTGTGCTATATCCTTAAATTCACTTATACCAGCATGGAAACTGCCACTCATTCTCTGTAGACATCCATCCCTGGGGACTTCGTCACTGGGATGAGAAAGGTAAATGCACCATGAGTCTTCTGCCGATGTCTCGTGATGGGTAGAACTAGACTGATGATCACAGTTTGTTATTATTTCTTATGGTTGGAGTGTGTGTGTGTGTGTGTCTGTGTGTGTCTGTGTGTGAATGCAACATTATTTTCTGGAATTTTGTCATTACAACCCTAAATGTCATCAGAAGGATGCTGTACCTCTAGAGGGCTAATTTAGAGAACATCAAAGGACACTGTCTCTGACTTTAATAAGATCTTATACATAGACAAAACTTAGCAGACAGCCACATTCAAGCTTATTGTTTTCAGTTTAAAGAAATTTCTTATCTGAAATATTTCATTTTGTCTCACACAAATTGAATTTTTTTTTTAAATAAGAGAAATTACCTATTAACTATTATTTCTCAGACTGTAAAATCCAAAATCAGATTTAATATAAATAATGAATACTTATATATATGTATATAAGCTATTAAATTTTAACAGAAATTAAACTCTAAGAAAGGCACTGGTTAATTTTTAAATGCTTCAGTTAATTTTTAAATGACATCATTATCTCTTCACTCCCTCACACTGCTTTTAATTATTCCCCTTTGAATTGAAGACATTGGCTATAATTAATTTTTTGAAAAGATGTTATGTGGGAAATAGAAAACATCAATGTATAACTTTTGCATCGCGTCTGTTCAAGGGGTAATTAATTTTCATAGGACATAATAAGGAAATTTAATGAAAGGCAATTCTTACTTTATTCCCACTTTAATCCCAAAGGAAATCCGGATGTTAGGAACTTACTATTTTCTTGCTTTCACAGAGTATTCAGAGATTTTTATTAGGGGAAAACAAATGAATCTTTCATGCCAAAAAATATTCCGTAGTGTATTACAACCATGACTATTCCTGGACCCCCAATTTAGAGAAATTCAGAGAGCATCTGGACATATCACACTCCCAAGTACATCTTTTCCATACTTTTTCCTGAGGCTTAGATTTTATTGCTACCGTAAATGATTACACTCTGTGCTTAAAGAGTACATTAAAGAAGGGAAATGTGTTGGTCTGATGTGTTTGAGGCAAAGGATTTCAAATATTCCTGACTTGTTGATGCACAGTGAACTCTCACCATTTGAATGATCCCTCCAGGGAACTTGTCAATCCTCAGATTCTTGAATACCTATTTAGCATATGATTTCCTCTGTAAAACAAATAAATGATAACAGAGAGAGAACAATAACACTGTGTTGAATGTGCCTCCAGCTTGAAGTACTTGTAATAATAATCCAGGTCTCAGCAAAATGACAAACTGTCTATGTATCCTGGAACTTTGGGGTCACTCCTGAAACGTAAACCAGGAACGTTAAATCTACAATGCCAAGAGTCTACTTTATTTTTCTGTAAAAATGCATATAACTGCCTGGTAGATATTTTGTGTTCAAATAGAAATTTTGGCGCTGCAAAGTGTAGGTAAGAGCTTTACATTCCTGGAATGTAATACAATGTTTCCATCACATAGTAGGGATGGGCAGTGATTAAAAAAGATCAGTTCAGAATGGAACCTGAACAGTGTTTTGTGATTTTGCCTTTTAAATAATACAAATAACTTGCAGTACTGAATATTTAGATTAAATATTTTATAAATGCATGCACTTTCATAATACTAGTAGTGTAAGCTTATTACCCCAAACTTAAAAAATTCTCCCAAGTCAATAACACTGCAGCTGTTCTCAGGTTGGATTATTTCCTTTTGTCTTTTTCTTTAGGCAGAAATGATTTATTTTAAATCTAAGGTGTTTATATTTATATAGCTACATGTACATAGTATTTACTGATGTTTTATCACCAAGGTCGATTGTATAATTAAATTTATCTTAGAGAAGAAGAGACTAAGATACAAACTACTATGTATGAAATAGATAAGCAACAAGGATATATTGTATAGCATAGAGAATTATAGTCATTATCTTTTAATAACTTTTAATGGAGTATAATCTGTAAAAATATTGAATTGCTATGCTGTGCACCTGAAACTAATATAATATTGTAAATACTATACATCAATTAAAAAAAGAGTAGTTACCCTATTTGGTCTAATGAATATAGCCAGTAAGAAGTAGAGTTGGTAATTTGAACCTAAATCTTTCTAATATCAGTCTCCTATGCTTCCCTTTATATCTAAGCTTAGTGAAACAATATATCTAAGCTAGGAAACAAAATAAGCAAAAATACATTTCTTTTTTCTTAATAGGTTGAATATAACAAGAACATGCAATGACACCACTAACAGTATCAACAACAAAGCTTATTGAGAGCTTGTAGTTGCTTACAGTTCAGCATACTCTCAGAGGTAATTTCCTGAGCAAAGATAAATCCATTCTCTCCTCCACATTTTCCTCCTCCTCTTTCTTTCTCCCTTCTCCTTCCACTCCTCCACTCTCCATCTTTTCCTTGGTCTCTCTCTTTATTCCCTGGATTCTCTCTACATTCTTTCTCTCTGTTCTCTCTCTCATGCAGATTTTTTAGTGTGTCTCCTCTGTCTCTTTCTCACTCTCTTATTTTTATTTTTCCCTTTCTATCTCTTTGTCATTATTTTAAGCCTGATGCTAAAAAAAACAACAAAGAGAGACAAAAAATCCATGTGACCTAGGTTATGTGATCATTAAAGTTTCTAAACAAAACAAACATAGAACAGGCTATTGAATTATTTTAAAAAATATATAGAGAGACCCATGCCTCTGAGGTCAGAAAAATTGGAAATAATTTGATTTTAAAATGTAAGCTTTGTTTTCAGGTTGAACTGTATGAATTACAGTTTTATAGATCATAAAGATCAAATAGTGCCTATTGTTGTTCAACCTAGTATAATTCTTGAACTTTGAATTTTTGTGAAGAATTTACTGACTGCTTCCTAAGGTGCAGCATATATTTTAGTTTCTGAAGATATTCAGAGGATTTGGAGGAGCCACAGTACAATAGCCTTAATCAGAATTTGTCTCCCTGCTGTCATTAGTTGTCGAAGTTCAGTTTCATAGTAGCATTTATCATGTTCCTTTAAAAAAAAAAAATCAGCCATGATATCTCACTAGAAACATAGTAAAATATTAGTTTCTGTCTTCTAATTGTCACACTTCTGAGAAAAATAACTACGAAAACAGCCAAGAGTCAATAACAGACTCTTTTCTGTAATTATTCCTTATTTCATCCCAGAGTAACTTAATAGACATAAATCAAATATCTATAGAGAGATGGGACTGGTGTTCCAGAAGAGGGTCAGGATTGCAGAAGTATGTTTAGTTAGGCTCAAAGATGACAGTTCCCAACTAAGGGTACCACTTTCTATTTCCCTCCAACACACACACACACACACACACACACACACACACACACACACACACACACACACACACACACACACACACACTACACATACATATTTTTCATTCCTAATTTCTGCCCTAAGGTAACTTGAATTTTGTTGGAGGATATAGACAGTAATCAAGCAAAGTATAGGTAAGTAAGATAATTAAAGGACTGTGATAAGTAGTTCTGTAAAAGAGTAAACATTTGAGAGTGATAGAGTAACTTAGGGAAGCCATTTTTTTTCAATGGAATGGCCAAGAACAGCCTTTCTGGAAAACATTCTTGAGACCTGAAAGATGAGAAATAATGCACTCCAAGAAGAGTTTGGAGAGTATTTCAGACTCAAGGAACTAACTGCACGTGTCCAAACTCAGAGGTGGGAGGGAGCTAGCCAGGTACTAAATGAGATAACCTCATGAGTGTTGTTAGATCCCAGTAAGTGGGAAAATATATGAGATGAAGGTGGAGAGATAGGCATGAACCAAATACTTCTTTTTCTAGAGATGTTATCCACATCTTATCATGCATATTAAACTGCACCCGTAACCCTAATTAAATATAACTTTTCCACAATTAATTGTGTTGTATTGCTAGTTGACATGGCAATCTTAGACTTTAAAGTAAACATGAATTAATTTTTATTTTGTGTATTTAAAAAGATTTTTTTGCATCAATGATTAATTTTCTTAAGTCCCAAACATTGTGGCACATCCTTGAAAGGTTCCCAGGATCTGGACACTGCAGCTTTAGCATCTGTTGGATAAAATTGCCTTGTTGAGTAAAACAGTGGATTGGAGAGAGGCAAGAGGCAAGGATGTCAGCAAAGGTGCCCTTGCCACCTCAGAGAAGATTGGGCCTCAGGTTATGGTGATGGAGTTCAGATAGAAATATGGGAGCAGGTCAGAGATACATTTTAGTGGTTGAACTTACAAGTTTGGTAAGAGCTGACATATAAGGAAATGAGTGAAAGAAATGAATGAAAGATTCCTATAAGATTCTTAGCTTGAGCAACTGGGAGAATAATAAAGTCATTTACTGAGATAGGGAAGATTGTATAAACCAGTAGTTCTTAAACCTTTGGTCTCGAGACCTCTTTGAATGTTAAAAATTATTGAGGATACCCAGAGCTTTTGTGTGGATAATATATATCAATATTTACCATATTCAAAATTAAAACTGAGAAATTTTATAAATATTGATTCATTTAAAATATAACTAGTAAATATTCACATGTGAAATAATATATTTTATGAAAACAACTCTATTCTCTAAAGCAAGAAAAAATCATGAAAAGAATGGTATTGTTTTATATTTTTCACAATCTCTTTAATGTCTGACCTAATGGAATACAGTTGGATTCACATATCTATTTCTGCATCAGTCTGATGTGATATCACACGTCCTATAGCTTTTGGAAAGCATCACTGTGTATTTATGAGAGTGGTTGTGAAAAGGCAAAGAGTGTCTTAGCATAATTATGAGACTAGTTTTGACCTTGTGAATCCCTAGGGTCCCTGGACCACACATACCTCTGACTTAAGGTGACTCTCAAACTTCTTTTCTCCCATTCTCACTTTACTTCTTTTCTTCTGAAGATAAATAGTTTTATACAACTTTGTTTCTTTGTTCTTCTCCCAACCTTGAACTGCCCTTATAGGAAATTCTAGTACATTTATATCTACATCTAGATAGCTTTTCTGGAAATCCTACCCCCTAATTCTCATTTCCCTACCCACCATTCACTGGGCTTACAGAAATTTATAACCTTACATTTGGTTTTCCTAACTCATCCTTCTTTGCTATTTTATGACTGAAGGAGAATGTTTCATAGGACCAAAGAAGGCAGGCTCTACTCTCTGTCTCCAAACTTGATTCTCAGCATGGAAACCAGTTTGGCACTATACCCCTGGACATCTCCCATTATCCCAACTTCATTTCTTATAGTTACTTTGCTCTGTTAATGGAACCAGTTCTGTTCAGGAAGGGTAGACTGGCAACTATGAAATGTTTTTAACCAGGAAATCAAACTACATTTTCAGATATTTGATTTTGCTCTTGGCAGACCGAATGTTCTGTACACTTAGATGCATGACTTTATAATATTCAGTCTCTTGAGAAAGCATCCTTTTATGTTATAGCTCTTGGCTTGAACAAACAGAATAAACACAGCATAGGAAAGAACAGGGGGTATATTTATGAAACCTGATCTCACAGTTCAAAAACATCTACTAACACACACAACTGCAGAAAGTATGCTTTTCTCTCAAAGGATAATTTTGACCTGTAATGGAGATCTGGTCTTCTGGGACTAAACTATAGAACGGCACAAACTTCCCCAGTGTTAAAGTGCTAGTCAGAAAGTTGCTTTTTCCTGCATGTTAAAGGGGATTGCTGTGTGTTAGGAGAGTCCATTCACTTAAAGGATGAGCATTTTATCCTAATTATATCTGTTTTCATCAAATAGGAATATATCCTAAAATAATGATATGAGTGAGGAAATCTTTGTTAAAATTGTTACTAAATATGAAGTTAAAACAACAAGGTTTCGATTATCAGAGAATTGACATGTACTAACCTCTTACCACATGCCAGGACTTGGCACTCAAGAATCCTTGCTTTTCAGTTTGCTCATTTCTCATTTACTTCAGTTGTGATCATTCCTGCCCTGGCCCAGTGTGTTTGGGTTATCTTACAGAGAAGACATTCTTCATTCAGGGTACCTATTCACTCACTCAATAAATCAATTAATCCAATATTTATTGAGCATCTGCTATATTCAGGTTCTGGAAAGACAAAAATGAAAAAGAGTTGGTCTCTGCCATCAAAGGGGTCACGAGCTGATAGGGAAAAGAGTTGTAGGAGATGTAAAGCAAAGAGTGTGATAAGCGAAGACTGCAGATGGCAGGAAATCTGACTCTTCTAAGCAAGACAGTCTCTATAGGAGTAGATAACATTTTAGTTGGGCCTTGATATATTAGCAGGATGTCAGGAGGTGAGAAAGGAGAAGGGAAGGAGAGATGAGAACGACCAAGAAAAGAGAATATTTTGCATGGAAAAGATAGTGTTAGCAAACTGGGCAGGTAAAATAGGCCTCATGTTCAGCAGCCAGCTCTGAACCCCTTTTCCATAGAATTTAAGATATTAAAAAATTAAATACATATTATATGTTTGTTAAAGCCACTAGGATATAAGATAATCATTCATGTGTTCCTTCTCATTCATGCACACAGGTGTCTAAAGCACTTCTTGATAGGAATATTTAACTTGACTAACTTGTTAACTCTGAAAAATAAGGGTAGCTGGATTAAGTAAGCTTGTGGAGGCCTCGTCAATATTTCTATCTTTGATAAAATTCAGCAATAACCATCTTACATACGTCAGGAAAGACCACGTGTTAACATTTTTCATAGTATGTATTATCAATTTCCACTAAGTATCTCTTCCGGGAAGAAACTTGGTAGAAGAGCCCACCTACCAAGTTTCAGTAAGATTTCTGTAAACTCTTCTTGCTTTGGGGCAGATAATATATATGCCAAGAATCATTTGTTTCCAAAATCTAGTTCTCTTTCCAAATGTTCAAGGCCTTTTTGAGTTTATGACTCCAGAAATATCAACTCTCACCTGGCCAGTCCTGCCTCCTGCCTGTTTTTATCACCTCCTTCTGTAGAAAGCAAGTCTCAGGCCTAGATTTGCTTTCACTTCTTTTCTTGAGCCTTCACTGTAAAACTTCTATCCCTGCTCTGCCTAACTTTATTCATTCATTCACTCACAGATATTTACTGAGCATGTATTCATTTATTAGAGACTGTATCAGGTACCAGAAATAAAACAGTGAACAAGGTCAGACGTGATTTCGTCTCTTTTTCTACTTCAGTATGAGACAACTGTCAAGTAATTCATCTCTACTGGACCCACATTCTCCAGTTTGTCAAAAAGTGAAATAGATGTAAAGTGCAATGTTCTTAGATCAATGGCAGTTTGAGAAGATTAATACAGAAAAACATAAAAACCTACAAGACCATGTATCGTAGAAGAGGAGGAATGAAGTCAGTGTAGAAGGCAGGACAGTACTGAAATCATCAGTCTTTAAAAGCACTTTGCTGTTTATTATCATGGTTGTTGGGCAACTTTTCAAAATGGTTAAAATAATCTTTACTAAGATTCAGTTTGCAAACATCAAGTCAGTTTAACACATTTGAATTTGGCAATATAATAGGATTTCAATATAAGAAGTTCTGTATATTGTTCTAAAATAGTTACATAACAACATTTAAACCTTCCTGGCATCTCTCCTTGAAAATTCACATTAACAATTACCACAGTAACAGACTCTCTAAACTTTCACATGAAGTGTAATGCACTTAAATATCTCGAGTATTATGAATACAAGATGATGAGTTTTGAAAGATTCTTGTTTTGGGGCTCAGTTTCTGTTGTTTGTTGTGTCATTCCAATCATTTATTAAAAACAGCCTAAATGGTATAGTCTTTAATTCCAAACATTTTGCCAAATTCCATCTAAATATAAACCTAACTCTCAATCCTGTTAGTGTTGAATTATTTTTCTTTATTTTCCTGATCAATTAATCAGCAGTCATCTACCATATACCCAGTACTGGAGTAAGCACACCGAAGGATACAGGAGAAATAGGAATACAAAAAGTTCTACATTAAGGAGCTTTAAAATGTACATGTTAAACTAGTACAAAATGAACCATAAATTATGAAATACAATTTGTGAGCAATAGAAAGAAGGGGCACCCGTGAACACTGGGTAAGGCAGGCCTTGAAGTGGGCCTGGAAGTGTAGAACAAATGTTTGAGGATGACGATCTCTCATTGCTATTTCCACCTTCTACTACTTGTTTCCACCTACTTATTAGTATCCTTGTCTTAAATGGAAAAGGGCTTTCTCGCTATTCTTTCTTATATCCTATTGCTGAACCTTAATTTTGCCCATTTATTTCCAGAGTTCCACATCTTAATTATTTTCTTCCAAGCTCTGTAAAACCATGGAAAAATAATACAGACAGTGAACGTTCAGCATCTCCCAAATATTTTTTAAGGTTACACGTTTATACTTGTACATTGACTGTGGCAAAGAATTTGAAGCCTTTTCTTTGAAAGTGGAGAATTCAGCAATATTTGGATAGACATACTACTTGGACATCTCAATTTTCTTCTCTCTCTCTCTCTCAGATTAGGTTTCTTTACATGTTATCTAACATGTAAAGCAGTTTTTAACTGCTACAGATGATTGGCAAGGATGACAAACCTAACCTTGAATGGGTATCAAACCTAGACTAGAGCCTGTGGTCTCTGTGAAGGACTGTAAAGGATTCTCTGAAGATTATCCAAGGGAATCTGGGATTACGCAGTGGATCGTGGGGGTGCTATTTATAGGAGAGCTTCTAAAAGGAACTGTAAAGGGAGGTTTTGGAATCACAGATCCCTGATTCTAGGAATAAGAACCCCTATACAAAGGAGGGTGATGTATGGCAGAAAATGAGGGGTTCCGAATATTGAAAGGTGCATACCCTAAGGCACATGCCTGCTTCATCATGTCAGATTGGGTTGAACTGGCCTCATATTACAGTCCAGAATAGAGCTGTTCCGTAGCATCCCATCTCTGCTTTGGGGGAAGAAGTTTGGGTTTCCAACGGATTTAGTTATAAATATGAAAAATACTAAGTTCTTTGTGCTTGTGGATGTGAAAAAACAACAACAACAAAAGCCAACTGTTAACACTTAAAGGCCAACTCATGCAGAGCTGGTGCATTCTCTCTGGCATCAAAAGATGGGCTCCTTCAGTGGCCATGGGTATAAGAGAGAGATTGGACAGCCCGGTAAACAGATAATTAGAATAAAATGTAATAGGTCCTCTAAGCAGAGCATGTCAGTGCTAATGGGAAGAGTAATTACTCTGTGAGTAGGATATGGCGAGATCTTGACTCAGGCAGTCAGTGCTGCTTGGACTAGAGTTCTCTGGGTAGAGAGGGGAGAAATAATGTGGAGGAATACTGGTAGGGCATGGCTGGATCAGTATACCCACAGGGAAACTTTTGTCTTTTTAATAATTATATGGGATGTAGCTAAAATTATTTTTTTGTGAAGCAATATGAGCCAGTGGCTTATTTTCTGGAAAATTCCTGTGTGTGGGGGGATGTTCATATCATCCCAAGACACCCCACTAGGGAAGATCAATAAAGTTCTGTGGTTCTTTTGAAACGATAAGACAAAATATACGCTTCATAAAATAATATACTCTATCAGCTCTGGAATTATTGAATTAAGTTGGACCATTGGGCTAAATTCCAAATGACATTTGTTTTGTCTTTGTTTCTGTAAGAAATAATTAGAACAAGAGGTATGAGATATTTACAAAAAAATTATGAAAAGCTGCATAGGTAAAGAAAACATCAGCAATGAAGTATTAAGTGCAGGGAAACATGCATTTGTTTTCATTATTTCAGATAAATAGGAAAGGAAATGCTAATAAGAATGGGTTTCCTTTTAACACCTTGACAACTCCAACTGCTTTTCTTGATTGATATTAATTTACCATTAAATCAAAAATAATTTCCAAAAAATCAAATTTAAGTTAACTAAAAGCTTTTCAGTTAACATGAGCAAGTCAAGGAGTACTGAAATTAAACTTGAGGAAAAAAGTGAAAAGCATAACACAGAATAAGCCAAATTAGAAAGAAATGTCATGAGACCTCCCTTTTCTTTTATAGACTCCTTTCAAGTCTGGTGCTCCGAAATTTGCTTAAACATTTTTTAACCTATTTATGTGGAACAGAAGAGTAAAATAATAAATGTAAAGTTACAGTTTACGTTAAGGCTGAAGTTATTCTCACTGTTTGGGTAACCTGTAGAAGGAGCAGAAACCTCCCTGGGAATGTGTCCAGGTTCTGTAATGAGGGATCACTGGGTGAAAGATAAGCGTGACTCCAATTTATGGTGTCGATACTATAGTTTTCTTTTTCCTTTTTTTCTTCTCCTTTAGTCATGCATGCATCCTCTCTCATTCATCTGGTTCTATCATCTATTATTGCTTTATGGGTTTCTGCTATTTCTCTTACCATTCTTGATCTCACCCCACCTCCCTTACACCAATCCATATTTATCTCTTCCTTTGAAGTTTTGATTTAGATTCCTGATGCGTGTTTCTGACTGACCTGGGCTTCAGTCTGATCTCTACTACTTACTACCCAGGCGTGTTATTCACCTTCTCTGTACAAATGGTTTGCTCAAAAAATAAGAAAATTAAAATAAAATAAAAAGAAAGAAAATGGAGATGACAAAAGGTGGTTGGGAGCACTTGATTACTTGTGTCCTTCCATGAGTGTGCTTAGAGCCATGTGGCATTCGTTCCGTGAAAAATTCTCTAAGTTTGTTATTGCACAATCTCTATTTTTCTATGCTGTATTAATCTTTGCACATTGCTTTTACTTTTCTGAGGAAAATTAAAATTCCCTGAAAGCTTACTTCATACGTAGGGAAATAGGAAATTGATAATTGACACAAGTAATTAAATACATCAAGGATATATTCTTATGATTGGGTTAAGTTAAATAACTAAACATGGCCAGTTTAGTGCTAATTTCTTTTTTTTTTTTCATGGCATCTGACTTCTGTAGTTTTCAGAATCCTTTATTGATATTAATTTATTAGTGATGCTAATGTATTACTGAAAGAAACCCAACACTTTCCCTTTCTTGAGAGAGAGGACCTCTCTTCCTGCATTATTGAAAGCTCCACTGTGGCCCTGGCCTCCTGCCCTTCTCAAGTTATCTCACACTCTGGGGAATGGTCATTTTCTTCATATTGTACCAGCGTGTGTGCACACGTGAGTATGCATGTGTGTGTGTGTGTGCATATGTGTCGGGGGAAGATGGCGGGTCTGTGATAGCAGTGGTTTTTGTGGGGAATAAGAAAGAAGATTTAAAACCTCCATATCATGTAAAATTATATATCCAACCAGAGCTACTACTAAACTATCTTTAATTCATCTCCACTTTGGGGGGAGTTAAGTCCTCTTACCTGGACTGTCATATTAGCTTCTTAACAGATTTTCCTGCTTTTAGTCTTTATATCTGTGATATGTTGTATTTCACTGAGTGGCCAGAGTTGTCTTCACAAAACAAATCTGTTCATTTCAATTCTTGTATTCAAAGCCCTCTGTGACTCCCATTTGCTCTAGGATAAACCCCACCCTTCTTAGCAGGTGATTACATGTCATCCACAATCTGCTGCCACTCAAGTTTTACAGCTGTATCCTGTATCATTCTGCCTGCTTTGCCCCCAGCCCACTCATCTAGTACTACCGCTGTATCAGACTATCATCCCAGAATGAACTTCCATGACGCCCTGCCCAGTCTTTCATCAGCACAGAAGGCAAACATTTCCCTTCATGTTCATTTGCTCAAATGTTACTCATCCCTCAAGACCGAGTGAAATGTCCCCTTCTCTCATCTATTCCAGGCCAAATTTGTCATCCCCTCATCTGTGGGTTTGCAGCACTCTGTTTTTATCTGTATTATATCAATGGGGATTTTTATCCTGGATTTTATGGAAGAGTTCTGATTCCCAACAATCTATCCTGTTGTCAGACAGTTTTTCACAAGATTTGGTTCTGAATGTATGCTCCTGACGATTATGGAATTTATATTATGCCTGATATGTCTAAAGTATATACAAACCTGATTTTCTACCTCTTTGGTTTTATCTTTCTGGAAAAAGGCAGTGTACAAATGAATCATTATTGATAAACCAAATACTCTGCTTTTCCCTTCCCATCTGCCAAATGTAATCTCCTGAATGATAAGCAAAGACCAGATATCTGTCTTTCATATTGTCTCTATCTCTGTCTGTCTGTCTCTCCCTTTCTTTCTCCCCTCTCGTATTGTCCTTGACAGCCCCTAGTCCCATTCATAACTTAATAACTAGGTGTTGAATTGAAATGAATTGATCAAATAAGAGAAAAAGCCCAGCTGGTTAACTACTCCAGTGACAATGTTCCTGAGGTCCATTCTTCTGGGAAGAAGCTGGATGATTACAGAAAGGATCAGGGAAAAGTCCTGGCCTGCATAATGCAAGTAAATGCACTAGTGCTGAGAACAGTACTCGGCCCATGGCACAAGTTCTTTTTTATTATTTGAAGGCAGTAATTAGGCTGTCTTCTTCTGTAGGCTAAGCATCCTCATCTTCTCATGATTTCCAGACCCCTTGCTCTGTTCTGTGTCTTCTTCCAGATTATTTCTGACTCACTAATGTTCTCATGAGAGTAAGATAACCTCATTTGGTCACAGATTTTTGGTATATGTGTCTAATCAACCCAGAGTCTGGTGAGAACTTAGATTGGGGAAAAAAAGGTACTATCTTCTCTTCCCCTCATCAAAAGCTAACCTCTACCTAAAATTTAGCACTTCCTTCAATTACAAATGTAGGCAACAAACTGCAGTAGGATTAGCAATACTTGTGACTTTGTAACTAACAGAAACCACATAGAATTTCATATCACATTATTGTTGTTAGAGATATTTGAAATTTTTATAAACTCATCTCTATTTTAAAATTAATTTTTGGTATCATTCTATCCACTGCTAGATTATATATTAATACATCACAATATTTTTAACATTTTGATAATGAATTTTAATATAATGCCCTTTATAATAGTCTGTATTTTATTTTATGCATTTAAAACCATTATTCTGAGAAAAAGTACACTTAACCATTTTGCCAAATGGCACGGAAAAGTGTGAGAACACATGGTTCTAGTGGAATTTAGAGCATATAGGTAAGAATATAACATTTACTTCCATTAATGCAGCCTTAGACTGCATTTCCTTTATATTTTTAATCATTATAAAATGATATATATTCATAGCTTCATATGGTTGAGGTGTTTACAAAATGCAACGTTCAAGTCTCCCAACCCTACCCACTCCCCAAAGATAACCACTGTGATTGATTGGGGCTATTTTTCCAGATATTTTCCATATACTTTAAAAATATATCTCTATCTCTATGTCTGTATTTACATCTATCATATCTAAATAGATAAGATATAGTTATTGTAAGGGTGGAGAATTTTTTCATTCTTCCCTTCTAGGTTGTTTGGCTAGTCTAATAACTAAATTGACATAGGACAGATTAATAGGAGAAAAACAAATTTAATTTTATACATACAGGAGTCCAATAGAAATATGAGATCCAAAGGCAATAAGGCAATTGAGGCTTATATGTCATCTTAAACTAAGGAATAGAATGGGACCTGAGGCTTCAAAGGGAGGAGGGCAGTTAACAGGATGATAAGAAGAGTGCATGTTTGATAATCAGATGTTTGCCCTGGTAGGAAGGTAAGTTATCCCTGGTAATAGCTCTTTTTCTGCACCATGCCCCTTCTCTAAATTCTTAAGAATTTAAGAAAGTTAAATTAAGATTAAGTTAATAGAGAGGTAAAAGTTTTTCCTGAGTCTGCTGGGTCTTGAGTGCCTTCAGCTCAAAATAATCCACACGCTAAAGTGGCACATCTTGGGGTGGCATATTCTGCTCCCCTTCATTAAATGTATTTATAAATATATTTATTGTATATGTGTAAATATATGTATATGTGTACACTAATATATATGTTAGTATACTGTCACATACAATTTATATTGTCTTACGCATACTGCTTCCGCTCTGCATTGACTTTTATGTAGCCAAGTTGTACTCTTGGCTGTTTTTTGTCAAGAAACTTTCCAAGTCTTTTCGTTTCTATTACCATTAAACACTATTTTCTTCCATTATAAATTAAACCAATGTTTTAAACTAAACATTCTTGTGGTACAGAATTTTTAAAGTTTATCACTGCTGATTTTGAGTTTTGACTGCCATAACCTAATCAAATCTTTCAGAATTCTAAATATGCTTCCCAACATATCAGTTATCACTGTCATCTCTGTGTAAATGTCAAATGTCCTTAAATCATTTCAACAAACATGTATTGAGTGACTGTCATTTGTCAGATAGTATTCTAAGCACTATTCATGTATTTTTGCATTTAGTACTTCCAACAACCTTATGAGATGGGTACTATTATTATCTCCATTTTAAAGATGAGGAAACTGAGGGATAGAGAAATTAAGTAACTTGCCCAAGATTTACAGTACTAAGTACTTAGCTATGAACATAAATAAACATATCTCAGGCCAAAGAGTAGATTAAATTATTGGGTACAACTAGAGACCATGAATAGGGGTCAAGGAAACTGACTTCAGCTCAGTACATGGAGGAGTGAGTAGATAGAACTGTATCAAAAATTAATGAGCTCATTATCCCTAGTTACAGTTAAGACCCCAGATAACTCCCTATCATGAATATTTTGAAGAGATATCTGCTTTAGCTGAGAGACTGGATAGATGACCCGTAAGTCTCCTTCTACTCTAGGGTTCTGTGGAATTGATGCACATAAATATCTTAACTTCTTTCTCTCAGCATTACTTCTATATGCTATGTCACTAATTCTTTCTGTTTTAATGAATTGTTCTTAAAAAGTGTTAAATTTCTGCCACTAGAATTGACTTTTCACAAAAACATGGTTTATGCCCATTTTAATCACAGACAGTACATTGTTTTAAGTGAATCTCCTCACACAAGAAATCATGGCATCCATGCCTCTTTGAAACTGGATTTCAGAAATACTTCAAAGGGGAAAACCTTTTGGAGCAGTCAAATTTGCATCACCTACTTAGTCGACTTCTGTGATTGTCTTATTTTTTATTGTGTTGCACTTCCCAATCTTGCAGCTGTGTTGATTATTATGTATTAGGCATCTGCTTATGACCTTGTCCTAGGTCTTTCCCTTGATCATTTTAATCCTAATGAAAAGAAAAGAAAAGGCAGCATCATTCAAAGTAACAGACTTCTTTTCCTTACATTCAGATTGACTTCCTGATACTCATTTGGCCTTCCACATTTTTTCGGGGTCCCTAGACGTGAAGGTCAATGTTTATTACCAGTAATGAATTGGTCATTGGGCGAATTTTGTTTTTTGAATTTTATTTTATTTATTTTTTTATATAGCAGGTTCTTATTAGTTATCCATTTTATACATATTAGTGTATGTATGTCAATTCCAGTCTCCCAATTCATCACACCAACGTCCCCCACCACTTTCTCCCCTTGGTGTCCATACGTTTGTTCTCTACATCTGTGTCTCAATTTCTACCCTGCAAACTAGCTCATCTGTACCATTTTTCTAGGTTCCACATATATGCGTTAATATGAGATATTTGTTTTTCTCTTTCTGACTTACTTCACTCTGTATGACAGTCTCTAGGTCTATCCACATATCTACAAATGACCCAATTTCGTTCCTTTTTATGGCTGAATAATATTCCATTGTATATATGTTCCACATCTTCTTTATCCTTTTGTCTGTCGATGGGCATTTAGGTTGCTTCCATGGCCTGGCTATTGTAAATAGTGCAGCAATAAACATTGGGGTGCATGTGTCTTTTTGAATTATGTTTTTCTCTGGGTATATACCCAGTAGTGGGATTGCTGGGTCATATGGTAATTCTATTTTTAGTTTTTTAAGGAACCTCCAAACTGTTCTCCATAGTGACTGTATCAATTTACATTCCCGGGCTTCCCTGGTGTCGCAGTGGTTGAGAGTGTGCCTGATGATGCAGGGGACATGGGTTCATGCCCCGGTCCGGGAAGATCCCACATGCCACGGAGCGGCTAGGCCTGTGAGCCATGACCACTGAGCCTGTGCATCCAGAGCCTGTGCTCCGCAACGGGAGAGAGCACAACAGTGAGAGGCCCACGTACAGCAAAAAAAAAAAAAAAGAAAAAAGAAAAAATTTACATTCCCACCAACAGTGCAAGAGGGTTCCCTTTTCTCCGCACCCTCTCCAGCATTTGTTGTTTGTAGATTTTCTGATGATGCCCATTCTAACTGGTGTGAGGTGATAACTCATTGTAGTTTCGATTTGCATTTCTCTAATAATAATTTCTCTAATAATGTTGAGCAGCTTTTCATGTGCTTCTTGGCCATCTGTATGTCTTCTTTGGAGAAGTGTCTGTTTAGGTCTTCTGCCCATTTTTGGATTGGGTTGTTTGTTTTTTTAATATTGAGCTGCATGAGCTGTTTATATATTTTGGAGATTAATCCTTTGTCCGTTGATTCGTTTGCAATTATTTTGTCCCATTCTGAGGATTTTCTTTTCATCTTGTTTGTAGTTTCCTTTGCTGTGCAAAAGCTTTTAAGTTTCATTAGGTCCCATTTGTTTATTTTTGTTTTTATTTCCATTACTCTAGAAGGTGGATCAAAAAAGATCTTGCTGTGATTTATGTCAAAGAGTGTTCTTCCTATGTTTTCCTCTAAGAGTTTTATACTGTCCGGTCTTACATTTAGGTCTCTAATCCATTTTGAGTATATTTTTGTGTATGGTGTTACGGAGTGTTCTAATTTCATTTTTTTACATGTAGCTGTCCAGTTTGCCCAGCACCACTTATTGAAGAGATTGTCTTTTCTCCATTGTATACCCTTGCCTCCTTTGTCATAGATTAGTTGACCATAGTTGCATGGGTTTATCTCTGGGCTTTCTATCCTCTTCCATTGATCTATATTTCTGTTTTTGTGCCAGTACCATATTGTCTTGATTATTGTAGCATTGTCTGAAGTCAGGGGGTCTGATTCCTTCAGCTCTGATTTTTTCCCTCAAGACTGCTTTGGCTGTTTGGGGTCTCTTGTGTCTCCATACAAATTTTAAGATTTTTTGTTCTAGTTCTGTAAAAAAATGCCATTGGTAATTTGATAGGGATTACATTGAATCTGTAGATTGCTTTGGATAGTATAGTCATTTTCACAATATTGATTCTTCCAATCCAAGAACATGGTATATCTCTCCATCTATTTGTATCATCTTTAATTTCTTTCATCAGTGTCTTATAATTTTCTGCATACAGGTCTTTTGTCTCCTTAGGTAGCTTTATTCCTAGATATTTTATTCTTTTTGTTGCAGTGGTAAATGGGAGTGTTTCCTTAATTTCTCTTTCAGATTTTTCATCATTAGTGTATAGGAATGTAAGAGATTTCTGTGCATTAATTTTGTATCCTGCAACTTTACCAAATTCATTGATTAGCTCTAGTAGTTTTCTGGTAGCATCTTTAGGATTCGCTATGTATAGTATCATGTCATCTGCAAACAGTGACAGATTTACTTCTTCTTTTCCAATTTGTATTCCTTTTATTTTTCTTCTCTGATTGCCGTGGCTAGGACTTCCAAAAATATGTTGAATAATAGTGGTGAGAGTGGACATCCTTGTCTTGTTCGTGATCTTAGAGGAAATGCTTTCAGTTTTTCACCATTGAGAATGATGTTTGCTGTGGGTTTGTCATATATGGCCTTTATAATGTTCAGGTAGGTTCCCTCTATGCCCATTTTCTGGAGAGATTTTATCATAAATGTGTGTTCAATTTTGTCAGAAGCTTTCTCTGCATCTATTGAGATGATCATATGATTTTTATTCTTCAATTTGTTAATATGGTGTATCACAATTATAGATTTGCATATATTGAAGAGTCCTTGCATCCTTGGGATAAATCCCACTTGATCATGGTGTATGATCCTTTTAATGTGCTGTTGGATTCTGTTTGCTAGTATTTAGTTGAGGATTTTGGCATCTATATTCATCAGTGAAATTGGTCTGTAATTTTCTTATTTTGTAGTATCTTTGTCTTGTTTTGGTATCAGGGTGATGGTCACCTCTTAGAAGGAGTTCGGGAGTGTTCCTTCCTCTGCAATTTTTTGGAAGAGTTTGAGAAGGACGGGTGTTAACTCTTCTCTAAATGTTTGATAGAATCTGCCTGTGAAGCCATCTGGTCCTGGACTTTTGTTTGTTGGAAGAGTTTTAATCACAGTTTCAATTTCATTACTTGTGATTGGTCTGTTCATATTTTCTATTTCTTCCTGGTGCAGTCTTGGAAGGTTATACCTTTCTAAGAATTTGTCCATTTCTTCCAGGTTGTCCATTTTATTGGCATAGAGTTGCTTGTAGTAGTCTCTTAGGGTGCTTTGTATTTCTGCGGTGTCTGTTGTAACTTCTCCTTTTTCATTTCTAATTTTATTGATTTGAGTCCTCTCCCTCTTTTTCTTGATGAGTCTTGCTAATGGTTGATCAATTTTGTTTATCTTCTCAAAGAACCAGCTTTTAGTTTTATTGATCTTTGCTATTGTTTTCTTTGTTTCTATTTCACTTATTTCTGCTCTGATCTTTATGATTTCTTTCTTTTACTAACTTTGGGTTTCATTTGTTCTTCTTTCTCTAGTTCCTTTAGGTGTAAGGTTAGATTGTTTATTTGAGATGGTTGTTGTTTCTTGAGGTAGGATTGTATTGCTCTAAACTTCCCTCTTAGAACTGCTTTTGCTGCATCCCATAGGTTTTGGATCGTTATGTTTTCATTGCCATTTGTCTCTAGGTATTTTTGGATTTTGTCTTTGATTTCTTCAGTGATCTCTTGGTTATATAGTAACGTATTGTTTAGCCCCCATGTGTTTATGTTTTTTACGTTTTTTTCCCTGTAATTGATTTCTAATCTGATAGCATTGTGGTCAGAAAAGATGCTTGATATGATTTCAATTTTCTTAAATTTACTGAGGCTTGATTTGTGACCCAAGGTGTGATCTATCCTGGAGAATGTTCCATGCGCATTTGAGAAGAAAGTGTAATTTGCTGTTTTTGGATGGAGTGTTCTATAAATATCAATTAAATCTATCTGGTCTATTGTGTCATTTAAAGCTTGTGTTGCGTTATTAATGTTATGTTTGGATGATCTTTCCATTGGTGTAAGTGAGGTGTTAAAGTCCTGCACTATTATTGTGTTACTTTTGATTTCCTCTTTTATGGCTGTTAGCAGTTGCCTTGTGTATTGAGGTGATCCTATGTTGGGTGCATATATAATTATAATTGTTATATCTTTTTCTTGGATTGATCCCTTGATCATTATGTAGTGTCCTTCCTTGTCTCTTGTAACATTCTTTATTTTAAAGTCTATTTTATCTGATATGAGTATTGCTATTCCAGCTTTCTTTTGATTTCCATTTGCATGGAATGTCTTTTTCCATCCCCTAACTTTCAGTCTGTATGTGTCCCTAGGTCCGAAGTGGGTCTCTTGTAGACAGCATATATATGGGTCTTGTTTTTGTATCGATTCAGCGAGCCTGTGTCTTTTAGTTGGAGCATTTATTCCATTCACATTTAAGGTAATTATCCATATGTGTGTTCCTATGACCATTTTCTTAACTGTGTTGGGTTTGTTTTTGTAGGTCCTTTTCTTCTCCTGTGTTTCCTTTAGCGTTTGTTGTAGAGCTTATTTAGTAGTGCTGAATTCTATTAGCTTTTGCTTCTCTGTAAAGCTTTTGATTTCTCCATCAAAACTGAATGAGATCCTTGCCCGGTAGAGTAATCTTGGTTGTAGGTTCTTTCCTTTCATCACTTTAAGTATATCATTCCAATCCCTTCTGGCTTGTAGAGTTTTTGCTGAGAAAGCAGCTGTTAACTTTATGGGAGTTCCCTTGTATGTTATCTATCATTTTTCCCTTGCTGCTTTCAGTAATTTTTCTTTGTCTTTATTTTTTGTCATTTTGATTACTATGTGTCTCGGCATGTTTCTCCTTGGGTTTATTCTGTATGGGACTCTCTGCACTTCCTGGACTTGGGTGGCTATTTCCTTTCCCATATTAGGGAAGTTTTCGACTATAATCTCTTCAAATATTTTCTCCGGTCCTTTCTCTCTCTCTTCTCCTTCTGGGACCCCTATAATGCAAAGGTTGTTGCATTTAATGTTCTCCCAGAGGTCTCTTAGGCTGTTTTCATTCTTTTTTCTTTATTCTGTTCTGCAGCAGTGAATTTCACCATTCTGTCTTCCAAGTCACTTATCTGTTCTTCTGCCTCAGTTATTGTGCTATTGATTCCTTCTAGTGTATTTTTCATTTCAGTTATTGTGTTGTTCATCTCTGCTTGTCTGTTCTTTAATTCTCCTAAGTCTTTGTTAAACATTTCTTGCATCTTCTAGATCTTTGCCTCCATTCTTTTTCCAAGGTCTTGGATCATCTTCACTATCATTATTCTGAATTCTTTTTCTGGAAGATTGCCTATCTCCCCTTCATTTAGTTGTTTTTCTTGGGTTCTATCTTGTTCCTTTTTCTGGTACATAGCCCTCTGCCTTTTTACCTTGTCTATCTTTCCGTGACTGTGGGTTTTGTTCCACAGGCTGCAGGATTTTAGTTCTTCTTGCTTCTGCTGTGCCCTCTGGTAGATGAGGCTGTCTAAGGGGCTTGTGCAAGTTTCCTGATTGGAGGGACTAGTGGTGGGTATAGCTGGGTGTTGCTCTGGTGGGCAGAGCTCAGTAAAACTTTAATCCGCTTGTCTGCTGATGGTTGTGGCTGGGTTCCCTCCCTGTTGGTTTTTAGCCTGAGGTGACCCAACACTGGAGCCTACCCGGGCTCTTTGGTGGGGCTGATGGCTGACTCTGGGAGGACTCACGCCAAGGAGTACTTCCCAGAACTTCTGCTCCCAGTGTCCTTGTCCTCACGGTGAGACACAGCCACCCCTCACCTCTGCAGGAGACCGTCCAACACTAGCAGTAAGTCTGGTTCAGTCTCCTATGGGGTTACTGCTCTTTCCCCTGGGTCCTGATGCACACACTACTTTGTGAGTGCCCTCCAAGAGTGGAGTCTCTGTTTCCCCCAGTCCTGTCGAAGTCCTGCAATCAAATCGTGCTAGCCTTCAAAGTCTGATTCTCTAGGAATTCCTACTCCCATTGCTGGACCCCCAGGTTCGGAAGCCTGACATAGGGCCCAGAACCTTAACTCCAGTGGGTGGACTTCTGTGGTATAAGTGTTCTCCAATTTGTGAGTCACCCACCCAGCAGTTATGGGATTTGATTTTATTGTGATTGCGCCCCTCCTGCCATCTCATTGTGGCTTCTCCTTTGTCTTTGGATGTGGGGTATCTTTTTTGGTGAGTTCCAGTGTCTTCATTTTGATGATTGTTCAGAGAAGCCAGTTTTATTATCACTGAAATATCCAGGAATAATCCAAACCAGATTTTCTTTGTGCTGGAGCATAATCAACAAAACCGAGGCTTTTGGCAGGTCTGTGGTACTTTTTACAGTGTTCCTCCTGAGTTCTACAGATTCCCACATCCACAGAACTCCCAGCAAGGGCACCGGAAAATCCTGGCTTACTGGAGCAGATTTGTTGATTGTGATACATCCTATAGTTTTTCAGTTCTGACTAGATCTTTCCTCTCTGTAGAGCAAGAGGTATAATACTCTTTTAATTTTCAAAAGGCTTTTGGTTATTATATTCAATACAAAGATCTCACTGTGACAGCTAATATGATGGTGATGTTAATGGCACTGGAGGTGATGAAAAAAAAAAAAATCACTCCAAAGTAACCAGCAGGCAAAGCTAATATACACTGGTCTGGCCCTGTAGGTTATTCATACCCAGAGTTTGTCTTGATGGGTGAATTATTCTGATAGTTCAGTGCCCATTTTACCTTTAACCTTCTAGATATCACTGCCATCTGACTAAAGTTAGTTTCTGTTAAGGTAACCAGGTCCCCTTTCAGCCCTGAAGCTTGATGTCTTAGCATAGAGCAAAATAACATTGAGACTCTTGGACTAGAAGAATCACGGGGAATGACATTAATGTATGGGTTACCTATGCCATGAAAGTCCAGCAATGCCATGTTTCAAGTTTTTCTCAGAGAAGGAACCATTTACAGTAATTCTGTTCATACCAAAATAACTTTTCCAAGTTTGTCTTAGATCTTGCCCTGCTCAAATGAACAGTTTCAAAAGAGGCAGTATGTGACTACAACTTTTCACTTCTGTTTGAGTAATCTTTCTTCTACCTTCTTCCTGAGTCACCTTAGTCTTCTACTATCTTCGTTATTTCTTTTTTTCTCTCTCTTTTTTTAATCTTCATTATTTCTTAAATATTGATCTATACACCTTGTATTAGACACATCTTGGTACTTATATCTCTCCTTCATGTTCATTACCAGTAGATTGTTAGGCAAATACTCGAGGTTGCATAGAATGGATACATTTCCTTGGCAAACATGTGAAGTCAAGAGATTATCACCAAGTTGACAAAGAAATACAGGCTGGAGAGGGAATGATTAATTAATTCTAGACCAGTTATGATTCCAGACTGTGGTATATAAGTTGGAAGGCAAGAATATTCTCCCATTTCCACTGAAGCCGTACAAAGTTTTTGCCACTAAAGAGTTTTCTTTCTCTTCTCTCTTCCTGAGAGGTCTGCAGTGTTTCTGTTCTCTTCTACTCACTTAAGAACTTAGTCTTCCACAATATGTATTCAAATAAAATAATCAGGCAGAGCTGATTTCTGTGTATTATCTTTTATTAATTTGTCTTTTCATATTAAACTAACTTTCACACAAGTTGGATGAAACAATCTCTCTCCAGTTGAAGTTAGAAAAGGATAGCATGTCTTCGAAAATTCTTTGGCATTATGAAATCAAAAAAGATTAACTTTGTCTAAGAGATAGAATGGGTGATAGAAATTTTCTGTGCATGGGAAAATTGCTGCTTTTAAAATTATAGTTTGAAATCATCCAAGTAGTGAAAAAAATATTTAAAACCAACATACAGGATTATAGAAATACTCTTTGAGGCCTGATGCTTGCTTTGTGATTAGAGAAATGACGCATCTGAGGGTTCTTTGTGCATGATGAAAATTAATGTACTTTTTATTTCTTCCAGCTGTTAATTCTAGAATCAGTAGAATCCATTTATAGCAGAAAAAGTTTTCAATCAATTAATATTTATTTAAAACTATTGAGGCCCAATATTATAGGTAAACTGCAGTAAGAAAAATAAAACTCATGTAAATCATTCTTGATACCCTTTGAGAGTTAACTTGTGATCCAGTGTGAAGAAATCAAGCATATGCATTTGTCAGACACCTGGAAATGATGTGTGATAATTGCTAAATAGGTAATATTAAAAACACTATAAAGGGAGAGAGAGAGAGAAAGAAAGAAGTTCCTCCAGGTGTTAACTCAGAATAGGAGCCACATGAGCTGGGTCTTACACAATGGAGAAAATTTCAGCAGGGCAGGCGAGAAGAGAGTTAGGACATGGGTCTGAAGCTGGCACAGAGAGCACGTTACAAGTAGAAATGGAGAAGTGTACTGAATATTTGAGAAATAGCAAGCAGAACTATTTTGCCATGCAGGAAGACTGATGGAGGATGGCGGTTTTCAAAGTTTTTAACCTCAAATCACCCTTTCTTAAAAGAATTTGCATATGGAAATCCTGATATTAAATTTAAAAAAATAAAATAAACTGGTCTGACTGAAACAAAGAAACTCAGGAAGGCACCTTTTGGGGAAGCAAATGGAAGTTCTTGATATCAGTGTGGATTTATTAAAAATACCCTGTATCTCTTGCTTATCTCTCTGCAATTTGACTCCTGCTGGACTGACTCTAATCTGGATTCCTGACTCATAGACTTCTGATTCCCACTCTATTTCTAGATTTCTATTAATATTAATAGATTTCTATTTCTAGATTTTTAACACCTGGACCCCTGATTCTGATCTCCTCTATCCAGTTCCTGGGCTGTAGGTCTATTTACCTAGTCCCTAGGTCTCTCTACCTGATTCTCTTCCACCGTTTGTTCTGACGTTGCTTTTTCCTATCCATAGCTTTATCCAATTGTAAATAACCACTTTAGCAAAGAAAACCCACCCATTTTAAGAATAGTGTCATAATATAAGTAACAGGTAGTAAGAAAGGGATTGAGGAGACCTTGGTGGGAACAGAAAAGAAAGGACTTCTGCTTTATATTAGAAGATCAAATAGCACTTGTGATGAATTAGACAGAGAGTATAGGTATAGGTAGAGATAGAGAGTATAGGTAGTATAGGATGGATTAAGCATAGAGAGTGAAAGAGCTGGGACAAATATGAACTCCAGGTTTGGACAAAATAGGAAAAGAATGTGCCCTAATAAAATAAGTCTTAATAACTACTAATATGCATGTAGCCTTCATATTCTACAAAGCGTATTCTTTTGTGTTCTCTCATTCATCCTCATAGCAAACTTGTTAGGAAGATTTTATATTCTTGTGCTACAGAAAAAAGAAAAGAGATCAAGTGCTTTGCTCAAGGTCATACTACTAGTTAGTTCAGGCTACCAATTTAACACTCATCTTGACTATAGACCTGTTCTTTAATTCGTGGTAAACACACCTAATACTGTACAAAGCAATAAAGGTATTTTGCATTTGTTTTTATACTGGGTCCTATGAAGAGGGCCACATTTACAATGTGGCAGTTAGTCACATTTAACACAGGGTAAGGAAATGCATGGTATTCACGTCATGTAGCTTTTTCTGTACTAGTGAAAGACATCGTTAATCAGTCTTCCTAGTCTTTCCTGCTGAGCCCGGATGCTGCCTAACAGTCTTTCTCAATATGTTACTCTAGGCAGCCACTACTAATAAATCAGAGTTGTCTGGAAGTTGAAACTCGTTTGCCCTTCTGGTACTAAAATCTTGAAATGATGTGTGTGGTCTGGTACAAAACTCAATAAAATGACATGCCTTAGTTTCCAGTCCCTCAGGATAGCCCCTTCCTGTTTCCACATCTGAGGCCAATTAACTCTGAACATCAAGTCAGACCTGTTAAACCTGCCCTAATTAAGTGCCTACTATGTGGGCTTATACCTTGATCCCTGGGACTAAGCCCCTGCTTTTCACCCAACGTCTAAAAACAGATGGTCTATCTTGTTCCCCACTTCTGAAGTTCTGTTTCATAAGCCACTTGCTCCAGGCTAGGGTCTTGTCATGAGTTCTCCCCTATAGTCTGAGAGCCTAGAGTCCAGTTCCTCTTGTCCACTTTCTATGGTGGGATTTCTGTATCACTTAACTGTTACTATGAAACAAACCATCCCCAAACTTTATAGTCTTGAGAGAATAAGAAGTATTAACCTTTTGTATAAATCTACAGTTTTGTAAGGTTTTTCAGGAATGGCTCCTCTGTGCTCCATGTGGTGTCAGCTGTTTTGTTATGTTTTTTTCCTGATTGCCTGTTAAATTCAGAGTTTTAATTTCATAGCTTAACAAAGAATGGTCATACCCTGAAGTCAATACCTGTACCTTTCACTTCAGTCTCAGCTTGTTCACGCACATAGCTGAAAACATTTGCAAGGTATGGCCTAAGAAATGCTAGAAGGCCTTTAGAAAATAACAAAGAAATATTCATAGGTATTGAAGGGAGCAGAATTTGCCACCCCAAAATATGCCTCTTTGTCATAAGGATTATTTTAAGCTGATTATTTTTAAAAGCAACACACTCGGAAGAAGCTCTGAAAGCTGAGAAGTTACTGTTTTTGTAAGACATTTAGTTATAAGGGAAATCTCTGCTTGTAAGGGTGTCTCCCTCTCTGTACCAGGAAAAGAAGGAGGACTGTCATTAGATAGAAATTCTTATCAATGAAGAAGACGCTGACTTGGATCTGCATAACAGCATGCTTCTTCACTGTGCTTTTCTGGCAACCTCCCATAACTCGCCTCCCCCCATCCCCAGTCTTTCTTTTGTCTTTAGCTGGAGATGGTTTTTAAGGTGGTGGCTTGGGCCACTTTGGGGTGTTATTCAGTTTTGCTGGATATCTCTCATGTATACAGGAGGTATACGTGTTATTAAACTTCTGTTTGTTTCTCTCCTGTGAATATTTATATTCTTAGGAGTCTCGGCCAAGAACTTAGAAGGGTAGAGGGAAAATTCTTTTCTCTGCCCTACAGAATTAAGCTTCATCTTGCACACTGAGGATTCACTTTCAAGACGGATCATTCACACGGCAGGCACTCTGATGCTGTCTTCGGCAGCTAATTCAGGAAGGTGGTCTGAGGTCTTTAGTTTCTCTCTTCATGGTTCTCTCCAGGGCTGCTTAGGCTTCCTCACAGCGTGGTGGGAGGCTTCCAAAGTCAACTGTGCCAAGAGTACGTGACACTCTTCGGATCCAGTCTCAGAGCCACTTGAGCCGTAATCTGTTGGTCAGAGCAGTCACAGGGGCCCACACAGGTTCGGGAGATGGGACTTAGTCTCTACCTCTTGACGGAGAGTGACAAGAGTTTTAGAAGAACTAGATATCTGGAGATACTGCTGTGTTAATCTTTGGAAAATGCGGTCTGTCGCACTCTATCGCCTTTGCCCGTTTAGTCACTGTCGCATTACTTTGCCCACCTTTTGAGATGTTGATCTCCTGCATGCTGCCAGATCTCCCAGCACCTTACTCCTACTTCTCCACTTACTGGTCCACTATTATTGTTTATAATGTTGCTGCTGTAATATATCCTTTTATATATAATTTATTCTACTGCCAGCATTTAGCGCACACCCAGAAGGTCTTTTCTGAACTTGAAGATCAGCTATCCCATCACCAAGAAAACCTCAGAAAGTGAGATGATTGAGAGGAAAAAAAGCATGTTTTTTTTGGAGCTGAATGGACCTGGTGTCAAATCCCAGCTTGAAAAATGAACTCTGGGAAGCTTACCTCTTTTAGCCTCAACTTACTTTTCTATCGAGTGAATATAATACAATTTTCATCTCATAATTGTTGTGAGAATTAAATATGTAACTGTTCATTAAATATACTACCCCAGTAATGGGTTTTTGAGTAGTCTGCAAGCTGTGGGGGTATTAATATATAAAAGTTTATTATTTATTCAATTATTACTTTGACCCACACTCTGTTTTTACCTGGTCTTTTCTGCACTCAATGTCATTGCTGACCTTTTTTTCCCATTTCTTGTATTTCTGGCTACTTTCAATCATTACAGTTTCATTACAGCTAAAACTTCCTTCTTGTGCCCAATTTAACATCTCCTCCTCCCCGCAGTGCAGGTCAGATTTTTATCTTGGGTGACGTGGAGCGGTGAGAGGGTCTGTCCTGTCTGCGCTTTGACTCTGCCTCCCACTCATCACCACGGAGTAGAGCGTCGGGGTGCTGAGCTTGCCTGAGTGTGGTTTGGCTGTGAGGTTCTTCTCCCTCCCTCTTTTCTGGTCTGGCTTCAATGAGGTTGGGGGGCATAGGACCTTGGGTGATAAGAAGAAGAAGGGTCTGGCACCTGTGAGTCATTTGAAAGCATCTCTGGCCTTGCTCCGGGCAGGCTGGCTTTGTCTGATGCTGTGGTCCCAGCTGATGGTGGGCTTGATTGTGGAGGGGACAGGGTGCAGCTTCACGCTGGTTCCCCATCAGCGAGGAGCCCCTGAGAGAGGGGCAGCATTGCCCCAGCCCTACGACAGTCTGCCCAGCCCTCTAATGGCTGTTACCTTGACTGTCCATTGATCACCTGGAGAGCCCCAAACTGTTGCTCTTCCCTCTACCCTGTTTGCTTCTTCATGTAGAACCAGAAGAACCACTAAGGGGGTCATGGAACACAGTGGAAATGCCCTCCCATCCTTTGCCAGTACCTTACACCACTCTCTCTCTTTATCCGTCGTCTTAGCCCATGTCTCTCTTTCCTCTGTTGTATGGGCTGTCAGAGCAAGCAGAGCCACTCCAGTAATGTTTGAGAAGCCAGCACCAGGCTTATCGTTCCCAAACTGCAGGCATACACATTAGGCTTTCCCAGGCCCTCTTTCACAATGGTCTGCTTTGATGGCAACACTGAGGTGGGCCCAGAGCAGCTATAGCTGGAGGCATGCAGCTCCAAGACTCAGGTTTTCAACTGCTTTTTTGTTTTGTTGTTGTTTTGTTTTTCAAACTACCCTGATCTGTATGGATGAACCCCTATGAACCTTCTCCGTCACTTGGGAAGTGCCCCTGGTGGGGTGGGCATCCCATCAGGAAGAATGCTCTTACAATTCCCCCTGCTTATTTGTTTTTATAATCTTTCAGCTCGCCCTTTGTGCATTCCTTTCTTCCCTATTCCTCACAGGCAGAAAGTCCCAGGAAACAAAGGAGCACAGTTTCAGCAGACTTGCGTAAGAGTAATAGCATTTTGTCTGAGCCTAACAAGAACTGAATATGATTGGTGGCCTCTCCAAGGTGTGCCCCTAGTCAGTGCAGCCCGTGTGATGCTCACTCTGAATAGCAGGGCTATCTCTATGTAATTATGGGGATTTATTTATTTTTCCCAACAACGTATGTAAATCATTGCCTGCTCCTATTTAAGTTAGATACTAACAGCTTCCTTAGCGATTCTGGGCATATTAAAATACTAGCTGTGAAAACAGCAGTGAAGGAGGCTGTGTATGGTTAATCTTTCCTGTGACAGAACCATCAAAAAGCAAGCCTTGAAGGCTCGCTTATGAGGATGGTGTTTCCTCCATCTCTTACCAAACATGTGAGTGGGTACAGGGTGCCCTTCCTGGCAAGCCCGTAAGCCGTCAGAGCTGTGATGTCTGCTATTTTTGTGGCAAACTGATTATTGGCCTTCACTGAATATTCACAGCTCTATTAGCCAAGACCCCCACTGTTTCTCAGGGAATAAAAACTGGGTGGAATTCCAACTTTCTCTGCCCACTGTGTGCCTTAACAATGGCCCCAGGACTGCTATTTTCAACTGAATCGGGAATGAGAGATCAATTCTATTCTCCTGTTTATATTTGCCAGTTATATTTGCCAGTTTTTATTGCAAATCATTTTTAAAGTGGTTCACCCTCAATTTTTAAATCATCAGTGCTGTGGATCTATATAAATGGACTGCATCATTCCAGGTGGAACTGAAATCCGTTTCCCATCCTTCTGACCTTGACGGGTGCATTATGGAAGGCATCGGCTAGGACTGGATGACATGGTGCTTTTTAAGACGTTCTGTTGATTGCATCTTCTTCACCATCTATGATGGAAATTTAGAATGTTGTATTCAGACGGCCTGAGGTTTCTAATGTCATTTTCATCTCTTTTCTTCCCTGTTGAAAGTTCTCTAAAGGGTCCCTAACTGCCTTGCCGAGTATGGCACACAAGGCCTTCCATGGTCTTGCACTTAGACCTTTTTTTCCCATTTATTCTGTAGGACATGTTGCTCCGTAAGCTAGGATCATCTTATGCCAATACCCCAGAATGCCCAGGCAATACGCATTTCGGTTCTGTATTACTTGCTGGTTTGACTCTTTCTGAATGTTTCATGAGTTTTAGTCTTGCCTTAACTTTATATCCCTAGCTAGAATGATAGGGATAAATCAGTGTCAACCTGATCCCATATGTGAATAACCCCAGAAGGAAACTAGAATTAATTTATTGAATGCAGGAGATGACCATTTGATTCAGAGGGTGAGGGATTTTGAAGAGTAGGGGTAGATGTAGAGAAGCAAATCCTATATGTATGTCCTTCTGCTATTTGATAAGAGGGGAGCTTACCAAGAGCAGAAGGGCAATACATCGGATATATGGGTTTCTGCAGTCCTGGAGGCTGCTGTGATGGGACTTCAAACACTTCCAAGGAAGCTATGGAATTGGGCTCTTGACTTTAAGGTCAGCACCAGGGCAATGGATTTCTCTTTCTCCTGCCTACTCTTCTCACCTCCATCTTTCCTAAATTTCTCCTCTGTGATACTTGTTTTGATCTTCATACTGGGGCAGTGATCACATTGAAGGGAGAAATTGCTAGTTGACTTTAATTCCAGTTGGAGTATAGTATGAGTTTGTCTTTGACTTGAGGGTTTTCATTCTGGTTGGACTTTGACTGGCCCATAGCAACCTATGGCCGCCATAATACGTGTCAACTCTATTTTCTTAGTTTTTCTTTTCTCCACCACTCAAATGCCAGAAATCATGTCTTTATTTTGTTTGCTCCATCTTACTTTTCCCACTTCATTTAAAGTTTACTCACTCCATTCATTCCTCAAACATTTCAAAACCCTTACTATATGTAGGAAATTTTCTGATCGCTGTTGGTGATATGATGAAAAAGACATAACACCATTCTCAATTGCAGTTTACACTTCAGTATGGTAGCCACTAGCCACATGTGGCTATTTAAATGAAAATTAATTTAAATAAAATTGAATTTCTCAGTCACATGAGTCACACTTTAATTGCTCAGTGGCCACATGTGCCTCGTATCTGCTGTAAAGAACAATATAGCAATAGAACATTCCCATGATCACAGAAAGGACTATTGGACAGTGCTGGTAGACTCTAGTGGAAAAAAAAATCCTGTTAACCTGTTGTCTTTTATTGAGCACATATTACATGTCAGGTACTAAGCTAAGTATTATGCACGCATTTTTCATTTTATCTTGTCAATATCCTGACAAGGTGGGGGTCAGTATCTCCTTTCTGTGCAAGAGAAAGATGAGGCATAAAGGATTTAAGGACTATAAGAGGCAATATGTTATACAAAATCTTTAATATTCATTGAATAAGTGGATTTAGTCATTTAGATATCATAGTTGAGGCAATGGATGAACCTCGTAATCAGAGCTAGATTAAGAGATATCCAGAATATTGATCTATAAGTAGATTTAACATCTGAACCCCCAAATTTGACACCAGTTTATTTAGGCCTCCACATATGAATCCTCACATAATGGCCAATTAGTACCCAGTCCTATAGAAGATGATAGTAACTTCAAGAGAAACAAAACAAAACAAAAATTCTCACAGATACAGACTCTGTGCCCACTAAATAAATCTTGAAAGGTATTTAAAGAATATGACTTTGAAGGACTATCAAGTTATTAACCTGCTCACAGTACCCATAGGTCTTGGTCTAGGGAAAAATGGCTTTTAGGATCTGGTATATTTGATAATTTAGTAGCCCAGTGATAGAATTAAGCAATTCCATGCTCATATTGATTCTCTCATCTAGAAAATGCTTTCTCATGACCTATTCTGTCACAGGCCTGTGGCTCAGTAATAGAAATACAATGTTGAAGAAAGTGTCCTTCTCCCAAGGAGCTTGCAAAATAGTGAAGAACATACAACATTACAATATAATAAGTGTTTGCCCACTGTACTCTGGTAGACACTCTAGGATACAGAATAAGCAGACATGATCTCAAGCAAACTTCTGGCAATTAGGAGAGAGGAAATTCACAGAAATAAATATAACACAATTTAGAATTTGGAACATGCAACAGTGGTAGAATATACAGATGTGCCATGTTGAATGTTATATGGTGAAACACTTTTTATAAATGTTGTAGATGCATAAAAGAAGAGACAAAGCCGCCAGTTTGGGAGGGAAGGAGGTAGAGGGGTAGACAGGCATTAGGGAAGACTTGACATAAGTAGTGGGAGTTAAGCTGACCTTCAAGACTCCAGAGAATTGGATGAAAGGATATCCCAAGAGAGGATCAGCAGGGGTAAGGGTGAAGAGCTCCGGAAGTGCAGGGCCTCTCCTCAGGATGGTGAAGAATCTGCTGTGGTCACACCCTGGTTACAGGAGGGAAGCACTGATGGGTCAGGCTGAGGACAGATTGCTGAGGACCTTAAATTTGGCTATGCTGAGGGATTTGGGGCTCTTCAAAGGACGATGAGTGTGTCCATGCTGTAGAGATAAGTCAAAATGAAGAACTCTCATCTGAAAACCTTCAGCAGGTAGCAAAAAATGAACCTTTATGTATTTGTTTAGACAATAGCTGTTTTAGTTTTCTCATTTGACTGCTTCAAGACTGAATATGTATTCATTCTTTTTCATATTCTCTTCTCATATAGGTCATCACAGAATATTTAGTAGAGTTCCCTGTGCTATAAAATCAACAACAACCACAAAGATTGAATATGGCTCATTTTGAGGAAAACAAACAAAAGCACTTTGAAATTGACAAGAGTGTTTTACAGCTTTAACAGTCTTTAGTTTGTTAGTAGTTCCCACCCTGTGAATAATGCAGAAGCTGCATCCTCTCTGCATTGCCACTCAAAGTGCAAATTAGGAAGATCGCCTCCTTAAGGCTTGAGCCTGGTGACTGACAGGTACAGATTCCCAGGGGCAGCAGTTAACTTCCTGTAAACTGAATGAGTTGATGCCTCTAGAAGGGAAAATTAATATGGCAGATGAATTAAATTCCCTTTGCTCTAAAGAAAGCATTTTACTTAGCCGTCTACTACCCTCCAGGATCTGTGCTTTAGAAACGTCTGGTGCACAGCATGGCACTTCTGCTTCCAGATCGGCCACCTAACACTCTGAGCATTGACTCAGACCCTACTAATAAACTACATGTATGATTGGCAGAATGAGAAAATGTGATTCACACACACCAGGGCTCACTCCCAACCTGGAGAGAGTCTGAGTTCAATCATCAAGTTTTAAAAGTATGCGGATTACCACCTAGACAGTCCTTCTGTGGTCTCAAGGGTCTCGCAGCTCACCTGGAGCTATGGGCACACAACCCTCTTTCTCCATCCTGCTATTTTTCCAATCCTTATAAGAAAAGGATGAATAGAAGAGTGAAACATATTAAAAGAGAAGTAGAGCTGGGCATCTAAATATAGTGTTTGCGAGTCAACTTTTGAGAATGTTACATTAAATGGCAAACCAAGAAATAGAAATCCAAAGTCTGAACATATTCAGTCCCTTACTCATTATGTCTGGCCTGAAGCCTTCCCATCTTCTTCCTAATATATTCTCCTCCTTTGGGAAAACTGTTCCTCCTCCTTTTCAGTTTTTATGTTCCAATGGGGGCAACGAATACTAGGGTCCAACTCCTTGACCACAGTTAATGATTCTATAATGGACGTGTGATCCTAGACTGAGCAATCCAAGTCTTTCCTTGAGATGTTTCAAGCCGAGTATAAGAAAACAAGAGCAACCATTGCTTTCTAGTATTGAAACTTTGAAGTGAGCCCTGGGCTCAGCTAGTGGTCATATTTATACCATATGGAGAAAGTTGGAGAAGAAAGTGCTAAGTAGCAAGAAGCGTAGATGAAGTATGCAAAGAGAAAGTTCTGGGGGCATTCAGATGTCTGTGTGATTGTCCCTGCAAGCTAAATCTCTGTGCCTGCCAAGATCACATGTAATAGCCCCGTATCCAACCAATCACTTTTTATTTCTTCCTAAATGATTTAAGATATCTTTCTATTACTTGCAACCAAAGCATTCTTTGTTAATACAAAAGAATGAGTATACCTGACCTCACTTCTTTTTTTTTTTTTAACCTTAAATTGAATCCTTGCATGACTCAGAAATTATTGGGCTCTATAGTTAGGTTTTCTTCTTTTTTAAACACCTTTTACTGGTGGTAACTTTCCATTTCTTTAATGTTTAGTGTTCTTTAATGCTTTTGCAAAACTTGTCAATCTGTTAAATTCCCAAACCTGTAAAATCCACATTGTAGATAAGGTATGATTTTCTTTCCTGCTTTCTCACATTCACAGACAAATTTCTAAAGAATGTTGCCGTGCAGTACGTTCATAAGGCCTGGGATCTAATGGCCCAATGAAACCTCATTGCAGGATAGAAAAAAAAATTTTCTTAAATGCTTCTTTGGTTACTTTTCATCATTTTCCATGTCTTACTCTCTTTTATTAATTATATTATAGCTGATTCACAATAAGTTATTAATTTTTGTATTTAAAATCAGCTCAAGGGATATTTATTTCTTCTGAGTAAAGCAGGTATCGAATTCATTTTTACAAGGTCTTGATTGTGTCTGAGTTCTTTATTAAATCACCTCTCTTTCTTTGCATTTGTTCTTAGCGGTTGCCAGGCAACGCGTATGATACTTGGCAAAAGTAGTCTGAGAGGATTTTTTTTTTAGAATAAAATTAGTGAAGGCATAGACCCCTTCTAATGATGGATATTATAGTTGTTCAGATGTAAAATTAGCCACTATGAATGAGGATTATTATTTAATGTTATACTAAGTGGGACTTTCTGTCCAGTTGTAACCTGGGTCTCCCACCTACAGTTTGCCTAAATTGCAAAGAATAGTTTAATTCCTGATTTGAAAAGAAAATGAGGTTGACAAAAAAATAATAATAATAACGACTGTTTTACTGAGTTGAAAAAGGTGAGTGATGATAAATGAATTTGCCCAAGTATTTTCTGTCTGATTCAGACTGTTGCCCGTGGCAAAATGGCTCAGGGAAAAGCAATTTTTTCATTTCATATTTTCTATTGAGAAACAATCGGCAAGACCAAAGTGGGGATTCAGTTTACTCTGGTTTCTTTTAGAGGCAACTCCATGTAAGATACATTTTGATAATGTAATTAATATGCTATTGAACCCTTCCCATCAAGTCTTGTAGAAGAACGCTGCAAATATTAATGAGAAGGCCAGATGAGATAAGGCATGTGAAAGTGCTTTTGACACTGTAGTCCAGGTTTAGATTGTTGTTGTATTGGTGCTGGTGATGGTGGTAGTTGTTACTTAAAGTCAAGAAGGAATCTGGTATGAGATCTTTCTGAGAATGACTTCTGTCTCCTACATCTTATTCTAGATTTGATTATTAGGTTTAGCCAATGAAAACATGTATGTGGATTGGAAGAGACAAGTCAACGTTTTTCAGTTAATGGACATCCTCATTTGGAAGCCAGATGAATTAGGAAGATAATGCTGTTCTATTACTATGGCATCCTCCCTATCTCTGCTCTAAACCCCATTTCCTCTGCCTTAATTTTAAACTGTGTTCATTCTCTTTCATTTTTCCTATGTAATAAATTTCTCTCTGTTAGCCAAAACTTTTCCTTGAGTATATAAAGCTGTCCAAATCGATTCTATCTTAAAAATAAAAAATATACATACACAATTACTTTTAAGTTATTTGTCCCTAACAGGGATGTCCCCATGGCTCACCTTCCTTTTATAACTGAATTTCTTACTGTGTGATGGGCCTTCACTTATTCCTCAATTAATTGTTATTTAGTTTCTCCTCCCTCCAGAAACTGAAGTTGCTCTAGGAACGGAAGTTGCTGGTTCAGTTGATCTGGCCTCTCTACAGAATTTGAAGCTATTGACAATTAGGTCCTTTCCAAAGTTCCTCTTCAGTTTTTGATTTCATCATTTGATCCTGCCTTCCCTCCAGCTTCTTTGAATGGTTTTTAAGGGAACTTACTTTCTAATCAAGTTATTGTTTAAATATCAGCGTTGTTCAGGAATGTTGTCTAGGCCCCCTTACCACCTCACTCTATCTATTCTCCCTGAGTGTGTGTGTGTGTGTGTGTGTGTGTGTGTGAGAGAGAGAGAGAAGAGGGAGGGGGAGAGAGAGAGGGAGTCTTCACCCCACATTTCTTTCGTTTGCTCCAGACCTACTCAGTCACACTCCTTTGAACTTCTCAGTATGTACAACCTGAAAACACCTAAAATTTAACACGCTCCAAATGAGCTCATTCCCCTAACACATTTTCACATTCTCCTTAATTCCCCTTTTCTGAATAGCATGGTTTTTCACATAATTTCCCAGACCAAAATTCTGACTTTATTCTTGATTCCTCTCTCACTTTCTATCCTTAGAACAATTGTCCATGAAACTGGAATATCTGCCTCATAAATATTTTTAAAAATCTGTCTTCTCCTCTTCAACCCTATTGTCTCTGCCATAACACATTTATAATGTCTTTCTTGGTCAGTTAATCACATATTCCTTCAAAGGCCAACCTTATGCTGTCATGACCCTTCCTTCTTACATTTGTTTGAATAAAGGCAAAGTAAGATTAAGGAGAAAATTGAGCATTTTTCATAATAGCATGTAGATTATTTTAAGAAATCATATTATATGAAAACAAATAAACATAGCTGGGAGTTCAAGAGGGAACGCATGTGGTTTTCCTAGTGAAATATCAGCAAGTGAATGTATTTGAGTAGGAATACTAAAAAAACATTCTTTTTCAGTCATGTGGAGTGAGGGAATATTTCTGTATCCATCTGGTTCTTCTGAACTTAGTTATGGTTCATATATTCACCAAATCCAAGGAATTAAAAAAATCCTACTACAACAAGGCCTGACTTTTAAATGTGATCATCTAACTGTTCTAGTTTACAGAAGTGGAACGAACTTCCATCTGTTGCCTCCTTGAATAGTTCTGCATTTCTTTCTCCTGCCAGAATTAATTATGAATGCTTGAGATTCTTGGTACCTGGCTTAGAAGACAAAAGTTGCAGTATCCGACCCCACCTTCTCCCTGACCCAGAATACTTTAGTAGTTATAAGTGCATTTAGTGTTAGAGAGTTCTGAAAATTTTCTGGTTAATTCAAAACACTTGAGAGACAAAATCCTGCTACTCATTGGTGTAAACTCTGCTCATCTAAGGATTTTTAGCTTGTTGATTAAGCATGATAGGGTAGTAATTCTTATATTAGCAATATGCATGTGTATGCACATAGACAATTACTGTCATGACAAGTGGGATTTAAAGACAGGGACAGGTCAATACCAGGAAAACATTGAGGCCAATATACCAGACATAATGGCATGCTTTATGTTTCCTCTGTGTGTATTAAAAAAGAAGAAAAAGAAAGGTTGCCCTTGATTAAGTCAGAGGTTTATTCAGTGTAGACACTATTTAGGAACATTGTTTGCGAAGTACTAGGGGCCGAAAACAAAATACAGTAGATTGAGAAATGAATAGAGGACAAAGAAGGTAGAGACAGTGAGAGCAAGCTCTTTTAAGAAACCTGGAAGTTGAAAAACAAAAAACCCTAGAGGACTGGGAGCTTTTATTGATTAAAAATAAAAATACATTCTTGCACAAAAAAATGGGAATACCTTCTAAAGACAAGGTAATAAACTTTTCATTATTAAGAGCTCATTTTTAAAATGTTTTTCTTTTTTCTATAATGGCTGCCTTGCTGAAGCCACATCTATGTATATGTGTACAAGTCCTGTATATCCACACCAAGAATTTCCCCCTTTGAGAACTAGACTATAAGATACTACATTATGTAGAAAATCTCAGTCCTGCTGTATCTCACGTAGGAGAAGTTTCTTTTTAAGGATCTAATATCCTCATGAAATAACAGATATGCCTTGAACATTTCCAGAAGGTGGTCATTTCCTGAAGGCAGGGCCCAAATCCATAATTCATTTGCTTTGTCTTCTGTATCTGAGTGAAGTGTTGTGCATATAGAACTTGAGGTGGAGGTAAAAGAGGAGGGAAAATGTGCCCAGTGTCCCTTTCTGGCTCCGTTTCTGTGCTATTTACACATGAGGATATTTTTAGTCTCCCAAACCAAGAGGACTCAGAACTTCTGAAGATTTCTCATTTAATGTTCTCCTTTAATGCATTAAAAGGGGTAGTAAGAGTCTTTCATTTTTGTAACACATTTTGGTTACAAATATTTTTATTCCAGTCATCTCACATGAGCAAACAGACTGCGATTTAAGTGACTAGACTAAAATCAAATATTAATAATTAGTGAACTCCGGATTGGGTCTTTCTGCAGAAGCCCAGTCACATGTTTTCTTGTGTCACAACATGGCTGGACCATTGAGTATATGCCATAGGAAGTAACTGTGATGTTGTCCAGCTGGTTCAGGTTGTTTTCTTTGTTATAGCCTCATGGTGAGAAGATAGATTTCCACAGCAGATAAGGTAGACATCAAAGGAGAGAGGAGAAAATACAAGCTGAGTAGATCCACTGCACACAGTGTCCAAGTGTGGTTGAGGACAGTTGACACATAGGAATGGCACCTTACTAGTGAGAGTTATCTACTGACCCAACTTGGCTTCATCCACGACCCCAAACCTACCGGATGATTTCCTGTGACTTAGCAGCAGGTTCATGTGTTGGTATCAGCTCTTCTTATGATGCCCCACTTCCTGGGCTGCAATGGCAAACAGTTTTGCCTGAACTCTGACTTTTGTATTCTCCTCATGGTTTGCTTAAAGCATTATCTGCTGGTACTAACTTTGACTGTATTTTAGCTTCCCTTCTGTTTGCCTGAAATTCTGACAGAACTCTCTAGTGTTGACTTGAGATCTCTGCCCCATTATTTCACTCTAGTTTCCTGATTTTATACCTGTTGCTCAGTTCTAGTATATGATGTAGACCAAGTTCAATACCAAGAACTCCTGAGTGTTTTTAGCAGACATGCTTCTTTCCTGTTGTAATGCTTTCCTAGTCTCCCAATATAGTTTTACTTTTATGTCGTTTGTTTGTTTTGATCCTCTGAAATCTGTATTTGGCCTACAGGGAATGCAAAGATAGAATCATAGAATCTTAAAGCTGAAAGACTATTTGAGATCATCCCAGACTTTGATCATAGATGCCTTAAGGTTTATGATAGAAAGTTCAAGACTTACACTCGGAGCCCTTGGCCCTTGATCTGCTCTAGTGCATATCTATTTTTATGTCTTCCGTTTTACTCTGTTTTTTATCTAATTTATTTAAAATAAATACGGAGCGTTCTGCTGCCTCACAAAAACAAACAAAAAATTTGAAAACAATTGTAAGTCCAACATTCTAGTTTATAGGTTATACAACTATTGCTCTGGATGTTCAAAAACTTTCCTAAACTTGTGGTTTGACTTAGAAACAACTACAAATTCCTGACCTGGCAGGTTTCCTTTTCCCTTTATACAACTGTCTTTCTAATGTATCCTTCGACCCTAAGGGACTTCATTCATGCTCGTGTTTTGCCTCATGCTTTTGTTGGGCTTTTGTGACAAAGAATTTCCAGACAACAGTGTGTCATGATCAGTAGACACACAGCAGCATAGAAGATGGACTGTGGTCCTAGCTTTCAGACTTATTACATGTGTGCTTTGGGCCTAGTCAAGTACACTTACTTGCGTGCCATGTGGGCTCGGGCGACTGCTTTTAGGTTAAAATACTCTGTAATAGTGCTAGATTTGTTATCAGTAGGTATTGTCTGTATACCCCTTTGCCTCTAAATCCGGCCCCTGCCTCTCGTTACATCTTCATATAGTATCAGGATTTCCATGCTGACTTTGCTGCAATCATGCTGACTTTTCAAATTCTCATGCACAATAAAATGTTTTCTGCTCCTAGGCCTTTTTGTTCCTTTTGACTGGAATTTTTTCCTACTAATCTTTTGCATGACTGGATCCTTTTTTATTTTTCATGTCTCAGCTTGAAGGCTCTCCTTGCTTATCTCATCTAAAATGGACTCTTCCAATTATTATCTCATATCTTCATCCTGATTCTTATATTTGTAGCATTGATTATAAAATACAATTATTTTATTTATAAGTTTAATTTGTTTATTCTCTGTCTCCAGAATCACCATGAGAGAGGAGCCTTTTCTGTCTTGTTCAATGATTTATCTCTTATACCTGACAACTTGGTAGATGCTCATGCTTGCTAAATATGTGTTAAGTAGTGGAGGGAAAGAAGGAAGGAAGCAAGGAAGGAAGGAAGCAAGGAAGGAAGGAAGGGGGGGTGGGTTCATTGAGGCTTGTATCCCATTTCCCTCTTACATGGCAATGCTCACTGCTGCATGTGAAGAAACACTTCAACATCTGGAGTACTCTTTAGATAATCTGGTAAGTGATGATGTCCACTCTAGTTATGTTTTAATATAGCTGGCTACAAGATTCTAAAGCCTGCCTCAGCATAATTATCCACGACTCTTTGATACAAGTTTGTTTTGCTGCGTTGTCTAATACCTAAAGGTATTGGAAATGCTGTTTATAAACTTTAGTTCTGGTGGAATTGGAAGGAGCGTTTGCTTACTACAGGAGCCAAGGCTGTCAGTGACACTCAGGTGCTGCATATCCTTCCTCCCCAGAAGCAGGCTGCCTAGCTGCCTCCTTTCTCTGTCATTTAGGATTTTTTTTCCCTCCAAGTTTGACATAGTTGGGATCTCAGCTCACAACATCCTGTTCTTCTCCCCTGCCTTTATCTCAACAGAATAAAGCATAGTTACTTTGATCCTGAAGTTTGAACTCTTAAAAAACCATTCTCTGAGAAAAACAACCATCCACTATGGAATTTACCATTTTATTTTGTGTGCTATAGACTAATTTTTGAGATGTTTTGTAGGAAAAAGATGTAGGTATTAATTTACT
The DNA here is from genome assembly GCF_003676395.1 of Aethalodelphis obliquidens. Lineage (NCBI taxonomy): Eukaryota > Metazoa > Chordata > Mammalia > Artiodactyla > Delphinidae > Aethalodelphis > Aethalodelphis obliquidens. The sequence goes on from NW_020838008.1 coordinate 4,923,669, forward strand.
CCTGGTGCATGTGGCTGGGGCATTTGGTGGCACCTAAGCGTTGTTATTAGGTATATAACCAGGCCATTAAGCACAAGAATTTGCACAGACGTCTTCCCACACAGTTAGAAACCTTAACTTCTCACGTGAATGGAGCATAGCTTAAATATGACACACCCAGAGCAATAGAAAATGATTGCACATCATGAAAAGGAGGTTTTTAAAGAAATATATTTACATTTTATTTTTCTGAACTCAGATGCTTTATTAATGGAAAAAAGCAACATTTATGGAATTTCAGATGAAAACTTTTATTAAATGCCCTTATTTGAAAGTAAGTACTACCAGATAATCACTCATACAAAATAATAAATACGTATTTTAATTTGGCATGTAGCCCCTCTTCTTTCTCTAGTTCCTGCCCGAGTTTTACTTTTCTAATAAAGGTGTATTTACATAACTGTTTGAAGTTCTAAATATATGCCAACTGATTGTAGGAAGAAGGATCTAAAAATATTCAGAATTACCACAGTAATAGTAGTCTAGGGTTACAAATCTGCTTGTTGACTGATGGAATGTGGGGAAGAAGGAAAAGAGAAGGACCAAGGAAAACTGCTGGGTTATTGGGTTGAGATCATTGTAGATTGTCATCCCATTTACAGAAATGAAGAAAACCGGTATGGATGTAGGTTTGGACATTAAACCAAGAGTTCTCTGTTGTCCATATTAAAAGTAAATTTCAGACTTACAAGATATCTATCTGGGAACATGGAGTAGTCAGCTGGAAATAGGAAGCTGTGGTTCTCAGAGTTAAAATATTTAAAGTTATGGCATGGGATGACGTCAACTAAGGAGAAAATGAAGAACAAAGACATTTCTTGAGGAATCCAAGAATTAGAGGTTGGGCACAGGAGTAAACACACCCAAAGGAGACTTAAGAATAACCAGTAAGGTAGGAGAATACCAGGGAATAAGATACTGTAGAAGCCAGAAGGAAAAAAAAAAAAAATATTTCAACTGTTTTGCATACCATTGAGAAATCAGTAAATATCTGAAACATAGTGACAGATACCCTAGAAAAATATTCAGTAGTCCTGAATTCTGGGCTTTACCTTTTCTGTGCTGAGGTGAAGTCAGTTCGCCTCTTTGATTCTTTCCTCTTCAAATGTAAAGTGAATCATCATTTCTCTGCTTTTCTACGCAGCACTCTTTCTTGATGAATCTGAACGCTGCCCAGAATCTTTTCCAGCATAGTCCTCATGGCTATCCTGGCCAATCTGTCAAAGTTACTATGTGAAATAATATAATCCTTGCTGTAATTGTTCTTTGAATCATCTACAAATTTAATTCTATTTTATGAGTGAAACAAAATGATATATGATACCGTATTATTTTAAAAAATCAACTCAAGTAATAGTTTCATTTTCGTTTTTGTCCTTTGTGGTATGATCTTGCAAATTCTTGTCTGACTTTGCAAATATATTTTATCATTCTGAAATTTGTAGATTTACCATGTAAATAAAATATATTTCAGATTAGTTGACGCATTACCAAAATATCTGAATAGTTCTGTACAGTGAATAAATGACTTAAGGGGCTTAACTTTCCATTTTCCTAATTTTCTTTTCATGGAGGTGGTGGTGAACCTTAATATGGATAAAATCTGGAAGCCAAAATAAACAAGAGTAGATGTGGTATTATAACAGAAGGATCTATTTACACCATTGAAATTATGGGTCAAGAGGAATTTTTAGGCAGATGATGAATGAGAGAAAGCAGGGACACACATGTGTGAGGTGGAGGGTAGAGGATGTTTCCCAAACAGAAGGAAGAATGCTGTGAGAACTCTGGGGTGAAGAAGAGCTTATAGGCTTAGGAACTGAAAGAAGACCAAAATAGTAGAGTAGGAAGAGCCACAGAGAAGATTAACCTCCAGGAGTGAGAAAGGAGTGATTAATATGGGACTTATTAAACAATGTTAGGAATTTTGGATTTAATCCTTGGTTCAGTTGGAAGCCATAAAATTAATGGGCAAGTAACATAAAGACCACTTTTTTATAATAGTTAGTAAAGATTATTTTATTTTAATTTTTATTGGAGTATAGTTGATTTACAATGTTGTGTTAGTTTCTGCTGTACAGCAAAGTAAATCAGTTATACGTATACATACATCCACTCTTTTTTAAGATTCTTTTCCCATATAGGCCATTACAGAGTATTGAGTAGAGTTCCCTGTGCTATACAATAGGTCCTAATTAGTTACCTGTTTTGTACATAGTAGTGTGAATATGTCAATCCCAGTCTCCTAATTTATCCCTCCTCCTCCTTACCCCTGGCAACTGTAAGTTTGTTTTCTACATCTGTGACTCTACTTCTGCTTTGTAAATAAGTTCATTTGTACCCTTTCTTTAGATTCCACGTATAAGCGATGTCATATGGTATTTGTCTTTCTCTATCTGACTGACTGCGCTTAGTTTGGTAATCTCTAGGTCCAACCATATGGCTGCAAGTGGCATTATTTCATTCTTTTTTATGTCTGAGTAATATTCCATTGTATATATGACCTAAGTGTCCATCAACAGAGGAACGGATAAAGATGTGGTACATATAAAGAGCATTTTTAAAAGATTGCTGTGGTGGCACTGTGAAGAACAGAGTGGACAGAGTAATGGATGTAGGCACATTTTGGGGAGACCTATTAGAATAATCTGGAAGGCAATGGTATTACCTTGGTGTGAGAAGTAGTTAGCAGGGAGAGAAAGTTGAGTAGGTGCCAGGATTGTATCAGTCCTCATAACATACGATCCATCTCCTTAGTGGCATAAATACTTTAATCTCTATTAAGAAATTTGGAGTATATAAAAGTTATTATATTTCAGCAATTAGTGTTCTCTAAGTAAATTTTATATGATGTTCCAGGGACCAGCATCTTTACCTCATGTTATAAATGGTTAACTGCTTTAATTAAAGAAATACTTCTAGTTGCAAGATTTGTTTACACCCTAGGCCTTCTATATCTATGTCACTAATGTATAAAATACAATAATACAGATATGTAAATGCATAAAATGTTGCCAAAACAGAAGGTGGGTTTGAAGCCCATTGCACTTCACGCATTGGATGACCAGAGTTTTAGTTCCAACTTTTTTTTAACCTTTTGTCCTTACCTAAGAAAATTTACCTTCTGGGTGCATTTGCACTCCATACAGATGTTGTAAAACTCAAAGAATAAAATGATGGTGGAAATATTGAGAGACTGATAAGCCTTCTTTAAATGTTTATCATAACTATATCATTTGAATGATGTTGTTGAAATGAACAGAGTCAAGTGGGATTGTAATTCCCTTTCTCCTGTGTGTGGCTTTAAGTCAGATTGTCATTGCTGAGAGGATGAAATGCATCCTTGGTTGCTCAGTCCACCATTAAATTACACAGCTTTCACCTCATCCCAGACAGCCTGCCACATGAAATGAACAGTCCAAGCCCTACCCTTACAATGCTAGAATTTCATAAATTGTGCAACTCCAGTGAAGAATCAAATCAGGATTGTTTTCACTAGATATTTAAAATTAGGACTTTCCTCAGATAATTCTTTGTTTCACTTTCTGAATCCACAGAAAGGAACACATGCAAAGATCACCCACCCAAAAGGTCAGAATGATGAGGTCATATCTTTATAGAAACGTTAACATTTAGAGTCAATAATGTCACTGAAAACATAAGAAGATTTTTGTGAAACAAAAATATACTTTGAAAGTAGCATAGCTCCCGAGAATGAAATCAGTTTAAGGCTTCTTTCTCCCTTTTTTCTCTTTGTAACAAGGTACACTCAGAATAAGCAGATGGCATTCTGTGGGCTAAGGATGAATGAGTAAGGATACGTGGCAGGAACGTATCACAAGATTATGTGTAATTGATGTGTTTAGCTCTAAAAGCCTTTGGTTCTGCACAGTGCTTAAAGCATTGCTGAAACTGCATTGAGAAAAAAAACTTGGAATGATTCAAAATTACAATATGATGAAAAATGAGGTGCTTTCACGATGACTGTTTTTTCAGTCATGATGATGATTCCGATAATTGGTAATGTTAAAATCTGTGCAATGTATCATTATCTTATTATAAATAATAAGGTCAGTAAGACCATTGCATCGTTATATTTCTGTGTTTGTCAGTCTCTTATCTTTTATTAATTTAGCATTTCCTGAGGTCCTACTCTGTGTCTGGCACTGCCTAAACACATATTACTAAGATATATAATACTACTAATACTATTACTATAATACTAATAATACTATTTATTAACCCTCAAAGGGTTAATAAATTTGTGGGGGAAATAAGTAAATTAGTAATTACAAATACTACGGTTATACAAAAACTATCATGTTATCCAATTGTAATAATAAAATAAACATAGTTTATGTACTTTCTTACTATTTCCAAATGCCTTTGGTTCAGTTATCTCATTTATAAGTCTAGCTAGGGCAAATACTTGTCTCAAGTAGTTACTCTTACCATTTAAAAATCTATTTAGGTTATAGAGCTTTTATTTAAGTGTATGCTATTTAGGTTTAATGTATATGCTGTACAAATAGGTCAAAAAAATCCTAAATAGAAATGAGTGTAGCCAAGCAAGACTGAATGCTGCTCCGGAAGGTTTATAGAGTTACTAAGCTTGAGCTTAGTTTTGACAATCTGAAAGTAAAGGAGAAAGGGAAGCATGTTGAATAACATAAATTCCTATCAAGAAGAAGGCAGACCCCTTCTCTGAGTGAGACGAAGTTTTCCTTTTTCTCAATTTTAAAAGTAGTTTCTTGCATGGGACCTCATAGAGGAAACAGTAAGTCAGAGACTCATATCACAGTTTTATATCTAAACATGGAAAAAATCTTTTTATGACTATCTCAAAATGGCTTTCTCTAAAACCTGAAAGTGAAATGATAGAAGTGCAGTACCCTAAGGAAAATGATTTTACAGGAGGCTAGCCAAATGTGGTTGAGAAATCCAGTGGCATGTATAAAAGTTAACCTATTTTAAGGAGTATGAAGAGAGCATATCCTTCTCTTAACTTTATTAAAGGTCTTTTCTGTCAACTTGGCTTCTGATGAGACTTGTATAGTAGATGACGCAAGTATGTTATCTGATGTAGCCATGGTATCCTAGTTCTTGCAGCCCTGGGTCAACATAGGTGCATTTGTTCTTTTTGTTTTTAACGTGTTTATTGGAGTGTAATTGCTTTACAATGGTGTGTTAGTTTCTGCTTTATAACAAAGTGAATCAGCTATACATAGACATATATCCCCATATCTCCTTCCTCTTGCTTCTCCCTCCCACCCTCCCTATCCCACCCCTCTAGGTGCTCACAAAGCACCGAGCTGATCTCCCCGTGCTATGCGGCTGCTTCCCACTAGCTATCTATTTTACATTTGGTAGTGTATATATGTCCATGCTATGCTCTCACTTTGTCCCAGCTTACCCTTCCCCCTCCCTGTGTCCTAAACTCCATTCTCTACATCTGCGTCTTTATTCCTGTCCTGCCCCTAGGTTCTTCAGAACCTTTTTTTTTTTTTTTTGATTCCATATATATGCGTTAGCATACGGTATTTGTTTTTCTCTTTCTGACTTACTTCACTCTGTATGACAGATTCTAGGTCCATCCACCTCACTACAAATAACTCAATTTCGTTTGTTTTTATGGCTGAGTAATGTTCCATTGTATATATGTGCCACATCTTCCTTATCCATTCATCTGTCAATAGATACTTAGGTTGCTTCCATGTCCTGGCTATTGTAAATAGTGCTGCAATGAACATTGTGGTACATGACTCTTTTTGAATTATGGTTTTCTCAGGATATATGCCCAGTAGTGGGATTGCTGGGTCGTGTGGTAGTTCTGTTTTTCGTTTTTTAAGGAACCTCCATACTGTTCTCCACAGTGGCCGTATCAATTTACATTCCCACCAACAGTGCAGGAGGGTTCCCGTTTCTCCACACCCTCTCCAGTATTTATTGTTTGTAGATTTTTTGATGATGGCCATTCTGACTGGTGTGAGGTGATACCTCATTGTAGTTTAGATTTGCATTCCTCTAATGATTAATGATGTTGAGCATCCTTTCAAGTGTTTGTTGGCAATCAGTATGTCTTCTTTTGAGAAATGTCTCTTTAGGTCTCCTGCCCATTTTTGGATTGGGTTGTTTGTTTTTTTGATATTGAGCTGCATGAGCTGCTTGTATATTTTGGAGATTAATCCTTTGTCAGTTGCTTTGTTTGCAAATATTTTCTCCCATTCTGAGGGTTGTCATTTTGTCTTGTTTATGGTTTCCTTTGCTGTGCAGAAGCTTTTAAGTTTCATGAGGTCCCATTTGTTTATTTTTGTTTTTATTTCCATTTCTCTAGGAGGTGGGTCAAAAAGGATCTTGCTGTGATTTATGTCATAGAGTGTTCTGCCTATGTTTTCCTCTAAGAGTTTCATATGCTTTTGAAATCAGTTAAGGAGCTGGTGGAGTCAGCATTCATTCTATTAGAGGAGCACTTTGAGGTCCATATGGAACTGTTTGAGTACATATGGAGCTGTGGCCCCTATTTTATAGAAAAGAACTAAGTCAGAAACTTCTCCAAGTTACTAGTCTGGGGTTGATAGAACTCACCTTTTGTAATTCCAGTACAACACAGTTATTAATACCATATCTGGCACTTCCAGAATGCAGAGGACTTTGACACTATATACACCTGAAATACCAGCAAGGGATCCTGGAGGCATCAGCTTTTCTCATATAGGTGGCCATACCTATGTGACTTACATTTATAGTTTTTTTTAATGCTGACAGGCTATTTTACTAATCAGGCATAAAGTTCTGGGAAATCATGTGTTCAATCAGAAATGAAGATGTCTGTAGTAGGATATTGAGTCTTTATCAGGATATTCTGTAATATGCACCTACTCAGTGGTAAATTATTCCATGCTGGTCATGTCTATACCTTAACCAAATGGAAGTCTGACTAAGAGAGAACACTGAAAATTCCACCATTCCAACAGAATTTAAAGAAGATGCGTTTTCATATACATTCTGTATATTTCATTCCACTAGAACATGGTCAGTTATAATTTAAGGGGCACCTTGTCAGTTTGTTTGTGTCTACACACTTGAGAAAATAGAATAGGATTGGAAAAAATGAAATATATATTGTAATTATTTGTGTGTTAAGACTTTTAAAGAGCAGTTTTAGGTTCATAGCAGAATTGAGGGGAAGGTACAGATATTTTCTGTGTATTCCCTGCCCCACACATGCATCGCCTCCCTCATTATCAACATCCCTCACCAGAATGGTACACTTGTTACAATTGATGAACTGACATTTATAAATCATAATCGCTCAAAGTCCATAGTTTACATTGTGGGTCACTCTTGATGTTGTATATTCTGTGGTTTGGACAAATGTATATGAAGGTATCCATCATTATAATATCACACAGAGAATTTTCACTGTCCTGAAAATCCTCTATGCTCCTCCTATATATTCCTCCCCACTGCGCAACCCCTGACAATCATTGATAATTTTTCTGTCTCCATAGTTTGGCCTTTTTCAGAATGTCATATAGTTGGAATCATACAGCACATAGCCTTTTCAGATTGGCTTTTTTGCACTTAGTAATATGCATCTAGGTGTCCTCCATGTCTTTTCATGGCTTGGTAGCTCATTAACACCGAATACTATACAATTGTCTGGATGCACCACAGTTTGTTTATCCATTCACCTACTGAAGGACATCTTGATTGCTTTCAAGTTTGGGCAATTACGAATAAAACTGCTATAAACATCCATGTGCAGGTTTCTGTGTGGACAATCTGTGTGTTTTTACTAGAAAAATCTCAAAGGTTTTTTTCAAAGCCCATGCATACTGATTTTGATCATAGTTTTACTGTCCCTAAACTTTCCCAGTCATTACCCAAAGGATTCCATATAAATGTACACTGTACAATTTAGGGATAACATTTCCTTGAAGACTGAGCCATTCAGAGATAGGCAGTTTCTAGCAAGCTTCAGAGACATCCTTCCACCTTAACCTAATACCATTAAGAGATACGTAAAGATTGAATCAGTGTTTTTATCATAATGCCCTTTAAAGCAGAGGTCCCCAACCCTTTTGGCACCAGGGACTGGCTTCGTAGAAGACAATTTTTCCACGGAACAGGGCGGGGGGGATGGTTTCGGGATGATTCAAGCACATTACATTTATTATGCACTTTATTTCTACTATTATTACACTGTAATATATAATGAAATAACCACACAACTCACCATAATGCAGAATCAGTGGGAGCCCTGAGCTTGTTTTCACTTGCCTCTCACTGATAGGGTTTTTTTCTTTTTTTTTCTTTCTTTCTTTTTTTTTTTTTGCTCTGTACGCGGGCCTCTCACTGCTGTGGCCTCTCCCGTTGCGGAGCACAGGCTCTGGACGCGCAGGCTCAGCGGCCATGGCTCACGGGCCCAGCCGCTCCGCGGCATGTGGGATCTTCCCGGACCGGGATACGAACCCGTGTCCCCTGCATCGGCAGGTGGCCTCTCAACCACTGCGCCACCAGGGAAGCCCAACTGATAGGGTTTTGATATGAGTCTGCAAGCAATTGATTTATTATGGTGTCTGTGCAGGCAAACCTCTCTGCTGATGATAATCTGTATTTGCAGTCGCTCCCGAGTGCTAGCATCACCCCTCAGCTCCACCTCAGATCATCAGGCATTAGATTCTCATAAGGAGCGAGCAGCCTAAATCCCTCGCATGCGCAGTTCACGGTAGAGTTCACGCTCCTATGAGAATCTAATGCCACCACTGATCTGACAGGAGGCGGAGCTCAGGCGGTAATGCAAGTGATGGGGAACGGGTGTAAGTACAGATGAAGCTTCACTCGCTCGATTGCCGGCGCTCACCTGCTGTGCGGCCCGGTTGCTAACAGGCCACGGACCAGTAGCCATTCATGGCCCCGGGGGTTGGGGACCCCTGCTTTAATGCATAGCAGTAGCACACGATGGGTGAATTTTCATGTAAAGGGATATTATAAATTGACCAGTCTATATACATTATATTTGCAGTCACCCAAATCTTAAGGCCAGAAATTTCACTGTTACATTCATGGATTTAGACAGATACTGAGGAGCCACGTAGCAGATATATTTTTATCAATGCATTACTGTTACCCAGAGCAGCCGACTTATGCCCAAGAACAAGTTAGAATCTCCGAGGTCAGAGCCTCTTAGTGACAAAGGAAGACCTAGAACTCAGGTCTTCGCTATTCAGTTTACCGTGGTATCCACCAGGGTACAAGTTGTGTGATACTGAAGTATATACCTATGGAAGAAATATAGACAACAGCTGTTGATGCTTAGAAATATAAAAGTGTCTAACGTGCAGGGAAACATAAGGTAATGGTGAATTTCTGAATTTTATATCCATATTAACAGAACCTGAGTATCACACCTCCAGACTTACTCAAGTACTAAAGAAACCTCTCAATTATGAACAAATTATAGGTTTGGGACAAGTGATAACAGATCAGGATTTAAAGGACAAACAGCCCTGCATGTTAAGATATGCCCTGTATAGGGCCTGAATGTTTATTAGAATCCCCATGAAATCCTAATCTTTTCCTAAAGTGCTTCCACACATTTGATTGTCATCATTTTAAAACTGAAGACCATCTAGCCCTGGAGCCTGACAAGAATATTAAGTACATCATTTATCTGGAAGGAAGCACTAGGAATAATGGCTCTGCATTTTCTACAATGAGAATTATACAGATGATCTCTGAGTGGCTGGAAAAGGTTCCAGCTGTGCTGTGATTTGATTTAACTGCCCAGACGCTGACCTGCTCAATGGTTTACTTTTAAGTTTGGTTATCTTTGAAAAGAATTGGATTTTAGGGCAATGTATTTTACCTTAAATCTAGACACATTATTTTAAGGAGGAAAAATAAGTAAAATTGTTTGTGATTAAGGCATTTATTAAATCGTATTGTGCACTTCTTTGCTTCATCTCCTTCCTTGATCCGGAGAACTCTTACGCACCTTTGACAACTGTTGAAATCTAATTTGAAATTTTGAGATGATATAAGGAACTATGCTCCTATGTCCAACTTTTTTCTCCCCTGAACCCAACAAAGACTATACCAGGTTGAGAATTTGGAAATCACACACAGGAACCTTTCTTGAGTCCCTTGATATTTAGCTAGCCTAATTTACTCAGGGTTATGGTCATTTCTTTGTATTTCTCAACTGCTCTTTCAACAATGTCTGTTTAACGTGTAAATGTCACTTGAATGATCTTCCAGGTTCCTTATGGTATTCATTTGTGTTTCTTGCCAATGGCCCCTTATGGACATTAATTTAGGACCCTGAGGGAGGGAGAAGATTTGGCCCACATAATGGCACTTATAAAGGTCTGAAGAAGTCGCTGCTTATTACTCTCCACATTCCTTGGGTATCTACCTTACAACTTAGTGTCAGAGATAGGGAAGGCTGGGAGACTAACAGGGATAGAGGACAAAAGAAAGTAAGAGGAGCAAGAGGATTTAACACAAGAGGCCTGTTCTCCAAACTAGGTGGCAGTTTCAATATGGATATTCTTTAATGCCTATGTTTTAGAGATAAATAAGTCACCATGATATATTGGGATGAGAGAAGGCATGAGTTCGAAACTCCCTTTGTAATTCCTTGAAGAAAAATGGAGAACAGAAATTATTTTACAAAAATACTCTAAATATTTAAAGGAGAATCATGAGATTTTTTTACTATTTTATGGATGTTGATTATACTGGTCACATTCACACAAGTTACATTTATCATCTGGAGAAAAATTTTATTATATATTAGGTGAAGTTCCCTTTTATTGTCTGTTTACAGAATATTTATACTTTTGACATGACCATTATAGGGGAAACGTCATTATATGAACTAGTAGGAAAACAACAGATAGGATATCAGAACACCCGAGTTGTGTCATGCCTAGCATCGAGCTGTGTTACTTTGGGAAAGTCACTCAACCCCTTGTAAATGAAGAGAAATGAAATAACCGTGACTTTACATGGAATGATTTGACAATATGCTTTTCTTATTTCAAATGAACATAGTGCTGTTATAGGCATTGGAAAACTTCTTATCATATTTAAAACTGTTTAATTTCTACACCTTGTTCACAGTTATGACCCTCAATTATAGTTTTTTCATGAGACAATAGTGGTTTTCAAACATTGTTTACCATGACTCAGAATAAATAAAAATATATATTACATTAAAAACAATTTAAAACACACAATCATACCTGCCTGTATATAGATGAATAAGCATCTGAAAAAATATTATTTCTACTTATGATGCACTCTTTTATTTTATTTTAATCTCTTCCAGTTTTTAAAAAATGCTGTTTGTGATCCCCTCAACTGATTTAGAAGGTAAGTGAAATAGAGCATTTATATTGTGCTACCAAGGGATAAATTGTTGGTAACATGGCCTATATACCCCATGTAAGCACTAAATGCACTGAACTTTTTCAGTATATTTTCTAACTGACCAATTCAGATCTTGGATTAACTGGTGATATTTATGACTGGTTTTAATTTTTCCCAGAGTCTTGGTTTTTAAGGCTCTTTCCAACTCTGACATATTATGATTCTAAGGGAAGGTTGCCCAAATCTGCAGGCTTAGAGGACATCGCTGACTCCCAGGGCATGAGAACAAGGAGGCAGTGTTCTAAAGTACTTATTTCCCTCCTGCAGCTTTCTGGTTTGGAGGGTTCATGTTCCCTAGTATGGGGGGCATTAGAGCCCAAAGAGTTGGCAACAGATAGAAAAGAAGCTGTAAGCTCTGTCCCAGAACATCACCCTTTGCTGTACAGATACGCTTTGGATTTTGGGACTCTATGAATAGACTTTAAACGTTATCTCTAAACATCTTAACTTCTAGTTATTCCTTTTTGTTACTCCAGATATGTTGGCTGCTGGGTAACATTCCATGATACTCAGTATTATTTTATAATTGTCATTAGTTTCTTCTATATTAGAGACAAAATTGTGCTCATTACTGAAATTATCACCACTCTGACAAACATCTTTGAAAATGTTACCAATATTCTTATTCCCATAGATTAATTGGAAATAAAAGGTGAAAAATACTAGCTGGTGGGATATCTTTATTGGCAATAATATAAAGCAGAGAGCTAATCGAAGCATTTCCATTAAAAAAAAAAAAAGTACTCTCCACCTTATAGAATCCAGTCCTTTCTTCTAGGCATTCATTGCTCTCAAAAATCTGCCCCTGACTTTTCTTAGGCAACTGTACAGTGTGAGTACAGAAAAACTAACTGTAGAACTGTAGGAGAATAATTATTTTCATCTGGTTAAGTGGCTACTATATACATGGCACTGTTATAATTGCTGGAAATACACTATGGAAAGAGAGAGACAAAACTTTTGAGTTTATATTATAGAGGGAAATTAGAAGCATTATGGACCAACCTGTTACTAGATAAGAAAACATATATTCAAATATCACATCCTTTGTTAAAATATAAATGTCTCATATATTTACAGAAAATGTGAAAAGTTATATGTGAACATTTAATTTGACAGTGTTTAAATCAGAATTGTGGAATTACAAATAATTTTAATTCTTTGGTAGCCTGTATTTTCAGATCTCTTACAGTAAACATATAAAATTTTATTTAATTATAAAAATAAATACATATTATGTATATGTTCATTTTATGTATGCCTACTTCTGGCTCTTCCATTAGGTATGTAGCTTTCTAAAATCTGGGACCCTTTTTTTTTTTCTATTCTTATATAACTTGCTCCTCCGAAGTCTAACACAGTTTATTTGATTAATTAAGCAAATTATTTGGGAAAAAATGATTAACATAGATTCTGCCTGGAAGGATTTTACAACCAAGGGTGAAAGAGATCTGTTAACAACTGGAGAGATTACACAATGAGGGATATAATTAGTATGTGGCCAAGGGGAACCTAGATGTGACCTGCAGAGTAACTCTAAGTAAGGATGGCTGACATGAAATTACCGTAAACAGTATTTGCATGTCTCTAGTCTCCCTTAGTTTTGAGACCATAGTTTTGCAACCCTAAATCAGATCACATTATAGGACAGAAGCAAATAGAGATAAGGAGACAGAACCTTTAAAATCAGAGTAATCTTGAAAATTGTATACAAGTTTGGATCATGGTTAGGCTCTTACCTAAATTGTTTCTTGGTATCAGTCTTTACAAGTGCCTAGTCAATATCCACTCTCCTGAGATCATCCAGTTTCCAGTGAAAAGCACCACCTTAAGGCTTACCCAGCTTGCCCTCACCATCCTGAGCAGCTTGGCATTGCTGTTGGCTTAGAAGTCTCTAGGTCTTGCCGTTGGCCAAAACTGAGATTACTATGGCCGGAACAAAAGACTCCGGTTTCTCACATGGTTGTTAGCTCCATTTGAGAGCTCATGCTTCCAAATGAGATCCTTTCTTATCTGGCAGTCTGATTAGGAAATGAGCTGGGCCACTGTAATTAGGATTCAGATTTACTGCCTGTTTCTGAGAGAGGTTCAATGGGGTTGTAACATCTCTAGCCAATCAGGCCATATTGCTCAACCTTACAGCACAGCTTATTAGCTGTCCATCTGCTTTTATGTGTGATTTTCTGTCTCATCAAGCAGGTTAAGGGTATACTTCATGCATTAGAACTCACTGCAAAATAACTCTATATCCACTGTAACATCACCCCATTGTTATTTTCCTTCACTTGATGAATGTTTACTGTCATGGCTCAATAAGAGATGAGCTACAGTCTGCTACTTTTGGCAGTGTCTGCTTGGTGGGAATGTTTAGCTTGTCCTCCCAAATTACAATTCCATTTATATTATCCAGTGTCATTAATCTTTCAAGTACCTTCATGGCCAAATGATATGGCTACTGCTAGTGCTGAGTGGAGAATTAATTACAAGTAGACTAGAGCAATACATCTGTGGGAGCCAGACCCCCAAATAAGTTGGATGTCATTTTAATTAACACAGAACAGACTTGTAATAGATTGCAGGGTTCTTTGCAAAAGGACAGTCTCTAGAGAGGGCAGCAAAGGGAAGGATGGAAGGGGAATAAATAGGACTCTCTGGGAAAAGAGATTGAAAATGTAAATTTAAACTTTAAAAACTTCCTGGTAGACCATCTCAAACAATGGGAATATTTCTCCAGTGTTGTGAAAGAAAACAGATTTTAGCTCAGAAGACATTTCCACATGGAAATGCTGCCTACCAACTTGGAATGGCAAGAGTTACTTCGGCTGAAAAGAAATTAGGAACCTATGTTGATTTAGAAAAATGCAGTGGATCTGAAGTCTCTCTTGTATTTCTCACTGCTGACATGTAAAATGTCATCTTGATTCTGTTCATCTTTTCATCAGAAGCATCAACATGTCAAATACCATAGAATTAGTGAAACCAAGTCAATAAACCTAGGTTCTAAAGTAAGAAAGAAAATAACTGTCATTGTTCTGAAAAAAAAGTTGTTTGCTAAATGAGTTTTTTTCTTTTTAAACTATCATATTTCCTCATGTGTTTATATAATAATGTCAGAGATTCAGTTCTAGGAGGAAATTTTTGTTTTCTAGAAAATCATGTGGCTTATACCTAATGGACTCAGTACCCTTGTCAGACTGATTGATGAGGATGGTGATGATGATAGTTAATGTTTATGGTGCCCTTAAGTTGTGCCAGGTGCTGGACTAAGTGCTTCACATCTTTATCATATTTATCCTCGTAACAACCTTGTGACATAGGGAGTATTAGTGCTTCCACTTCAGAGATGAGAAATTCTTTATCAATTACCACAAGAAACTCGGTGTTCCTAGACACTGCCGTTTCTGGAATTCTAATCCCCACACATCTCTGCACGTATCCCTATCTGATTCCCCTTCTTACCTCTCAGCTCTTGAAACCCTGCTCCTTTTTCTTCACAGTCACCAGAAAAATGTTGAATAACTTCTCCTTCCCGAAACATTTTCTTTGATCACTATGATTTTGGGAGTTTATTTGCAACCTGCCTCTCCCTTGAAAACACAGGCTCCCATGCATCCTCCTCAAGATGTGACTGTTTCATTCTCATACTCCTCAGACCACTGGACTTAGATGAGGTGTAGACATTTCCTTGCTCCTTATTGATGTTTTCAGACCATTTCCCCTCTGTTTTCCCTAAAAACAATGGGCTTTGACTTTTAAGCCACTAGGCTCTACCAACCATTGACTCTCTTTTCATTCATCATTACCACCCTGATCATTCCTTCTAGTTTCTTGAAGATTTAAGTCCTGACTCACTGTCATTCTTTAACACTATTCCTATCATGGTTCTTAGTGATTTCATAAATGTGTGGACTATCCTTCCAATAACCTGGTCTCTCAGCTCCTTGACCTTCTTTCCACCAATGACTTTGCCCTCCATCACATTGTAGCCACTCACTACTCATGGTCACACCATATCACCAATAAATGTAACCTTTCCAGGATCTTAGTTTCATTTGTTCCTCTCTCTGACTACCCACTCTTCTCCTTCTCTACCCACTGTTTTCTAACTTCAACAATATTTTAATCCCTGATTGACCGTCAAGCCACTGATCATATCAACATTTCCTATACCTCTCATACGTTGTGTCTTTATTTTTCTTCTTATCCAGCTTAAATTTAATATTCCGTAATTATAATTGCTTCTCTTACCTGCCTCCATTTGTTTGCTTAATTTGAAAAAAAAAAAGGAAACTTGATTAAAGCAAGTTTTCATTCTGTTCTGTGTCTGCAACTCAGCAGCTGAATATGGCTTGAAGAAAACAGAGCTGTTTAAACTAATTTTAGGGTAGATTTATATTCTTCAGTCTCAAGTGAATCCATTTATTCTTACACTGTCTGAGATGAGTACTTCCTAGTCCTCTCCTCTCTCTCCTCAAACAGTGCCTCCTTTTTTCAAAAGATGGCATTAATTACAATTTTAATGAGAAAATAGAGGCAATCACAAGAAACACTCCATCAGTTCCCAAACCCATCAGTGAGAAGCAGTGCTCTATACTCTGCCTTCTCTCCTGTTTCACTGGATAAAATCCACATGTTAAGAGCTAAGACCACCTTCTCTACTTGTGTCACTGAAACCCACCCCTTTCACTTACTCAAGGTTGTTCTTTCAGTGGTTCCACTCTCTTGACCTTGCGTCATCAGTTTCTCCCATTCTACTGTATCATTCTGACTTGCAACATGCTATACCTTCTACCACAAAAAAGAAAAAAAAAAAAAAAAAAACTCTCTCTCATGACGCCAATTGTCCTGTTAGCTACTAACATATTTTTCCTTTCCTTAACAACAAATTTCTAAGAAATAATGATCTGTACTTACTGCCTCTGATTTTTCTCTTGAACCCACTAAAATCAGGTGTTGACCTTACCACTCAACCAAAGTACTCTTGTCAAGGTCACTGTTGCTAAATCTGAGGATCTTGAACTATCAGTCAAGTCACTCCATCTTTCTTCATTACAGGATACACATTACCTTGGTTATCTTCCTACCTCATTGGCCAGTCCTTCTCAATTTAATTCCCTCGTCTCCTTTTATATCCCCTAAAATCTTGAGTATCCCAGGTTTCAGTCCATGTACATTTTCTCTTCTCTCACTATACTTACTCCTTTGATGATAGTATCTCATCTTGCATTCTCAAATGTCATCTGCTCTCTGATCCCAACTTTGTATTTCTAGCCAGGATCTCTCCCCTAAATTCCAAATACATATAGTCTAGTGTTTATTTGGATATCTAATAGGTATATCAATCTACACATATCCCAAATCGAATTCCTAATTTCCTCCCCTCCCATTTAAACATTCTCTTCACAGAACCTTGTCCGTATTAGTTGATAGGAATTCTTTCCTTCTAGGGGCTCAGGACAAAATCTTTGAGTCATTGTTGATTTTTCTCTATCTCAAGTACACTCCATATCCAGTCTATCAGAAAAACATGCCAGTTCAATCTCAAGAATATATCCAACATCAAACAGAGAAAATAGAACAAACCAGTTCTGTCATTGCAGTCTTGATCTAAGACACCATCATTTCTCATCTGAGGTATTTAAGTAGCCTCTTAATAATTCTTCCTTTTCTGCCTTTATTCTTACAGTATGTATGCATTAAGAGGTTAAAGGGTATTATTTTCTGCTTACATACTACTAGTCAATGTCCAGAACTGTGCCTGGAACGTTGGAATTTAATCAATATTTGTTGAGTGAATGACCCGAAGCTTAGAGCAGTCCAGTAATCACCCAAACTCTATGAATTCAAAATTCTCTCCCTAGACTCAATGTCCTTAACTACCATGTTATATTGCATGTTTTACTTAAATATTTTCTATAAATCAAGCCTTTAAAAATTTGCACTCTTGGGCTTCCCTGGTGGCGCAGTGGTTGAGAGTCTGCCTGCCGATGCAGGGGACACGGGTTTGTGCCCCGGTCCGGGAAGATCCCACATGCCACGGAGCAGCTGGGCCCATGGACCAGTTCTGGTTCATGGCCTGTCGGGAACTGGGCCTCATGGCAGGAGGTGAGCAGCGGGTGAGCGAGTGAAGCTTCATCTCCCGCTCCCCATCGCTCGCATCACTGCCTGAACCACACCCCCACCCCCACCCCCGCCCCTGGAAAAATTGTCTTCCCTGAAACTGGTCCCTGGTGCCAAAAATGTTGGGGACCACTGGTGTAGACTACCCTCCGGTCCCAAAACTTATCTCAAACATCTTGGAAAAGAAATGTTTCATGCATAACAGGATATAACTTATACATTGTATCAGATGCTTCCCAGTGTTTGACAGCAAATTTGGAGGCTCGGAGTCAGATATCATGGGAATATTCCATACATTTAATGATTCATAGATCCTTCACTTCTAGTACTTTATGCATTTGTAAACCTTGAGACGTTCTATGATTAAGGAATACATGTCCTCCCCATTTTCAATCTGTACATAAAAATCATCAGTATATGGATCTCGTCTTATTTAATGAGATAGGCTAATTGCAGATATCTTCCTATTTTCATATAAACAATGAAACATGAAAACATTTCAATAGATTTAGTGCATCACTTAACTTCTTTTCATCATCATAAAATACATTCATTAAGCACCCATTTGTGTATAACGTGCTTGTCATATGTTATGTTATCAGATTGGTTTTAATGTAAATATCAGATTCTGCCATATAAAGAAAGTTACAGGATGTAACTTTAGGAACTTTTGAGACTAAACCTATCTTTTGAAGATTTTATGGGTCAGACGGATTCAAGGTTATCTCAGCAGCAAATGATTTGGGGTATCAAAGTGATAATGTTCTGTTATCAGAATTGTCAATTACCAAGTCTATGGGATATTATAACTAATCCCTAATGAGTATTTCAGTTGGAACAGTTAGAAGTCCTGCGTTTTCTTTGGCATCTAACTTGTTCGTACATTAATTTGAGAGAAGTTTTTTACCCTTAACAATTGACTGATTCAGTTGTTTTAAGGATTTTTGTATACTATTTAGTTATTTTCCTGATCACCTTACAGAATCATTTTTCCACTCTGTTTGTTCCAGTACATTTTTTTTTTAATTACTAAGAAAGAAAACTACTCAAGAAGGGACAATAGCAAAAATAACTTGGAAGTGGCAAAACAGATGGATTCTTTGGTAACTGACTTTATTGTCTAGAAAGAATGAATCTAAGTTGTGAATCCTGGAAGATGTGCCCAGGAATAGGCTGATTTATGCTACAGAACATCCTAAAAGTGCAGCAAATAGATGTACCAGACACTGCTAAAAGGTAGGGGTGGTACAAATGGGTATTCAAGATTAGCTGAGAGGTTTTTGTTTTTGTTTTGTAAGAAGTATATTTTCAGAAGCAGGATCATGATCTTCCACTTTACATAGCCTGTAAACACCTTTCTTATATCCTATTATAGACTGGAGGTGTTCTCTGGAGGCAACTTACTGTAGATTCTCTGTCTTCCAGGATCAGGCATGACCAAGGGCCAGCATATTCACCTGAAATCAGAATCTCTCTTGGGAGTGATGATAATGATCTGAAATTAGATAGATAGTAGTGATAGTTGCACAACCTTTTGAATATAATAAATACCATTGAATTGAACATTTTAAAGGGGTGAATGTTGTGAACTATATTTCAGTAAAATAAGAGCATTAGTGTTCTGAAAACAATACTTGAAGCTAATAGGATAGGTTAGTGCTTTCAAAATACTAGAAAATGATATTCTAAAATTTAAATAGCTATCCAATCTATCAATCAAGTAAGAAGGTAGAATATTTTTTTTACATATGGAAAACCCTAAAAAGATTTACTTCCTTTTCTCTGTTTCTCAAATATATATCGTAGAGAGTGTTTCACCAAAACCACAGAATAAACTAAAAAAAAGAGGAAGACATAGAAACCAGTACACAGAGGACTTGACACAGATTTAAAAGAAAAAAAAAAAAAAGGACAGTTTCCAGGATGATAATGGCAAGAATCTTAAATCAATGCCTGAGTGTCAGGTCTAGGGGAATTCAGTACAGATAAGGGTAGGATAATGGAGTGCTCTAAGGTGCTATGTCCAAGAAAAAGGGAATGAAAAAAAACAAGAGATTATCTGATTTGTCTGAATATGTTGAATGGAAATTTAAAACTTATGGTAGAGAATTTGTGAATGAATAGTTATAGTTACATAGAAAACTAAACAAACATAATATATGCCAGTTAACTCTGGGGAAGAGAGGAAATTTATAGGAATACTACATGGCTCATCCATGATCTTTTTTTCCATAGTTATAATAAAGTAACATTGAATATGGAAATGGAGGAGGGCAGCTGTTTGTATGTATGGATCAGTGATCTAAACCCTAATCTATCATAGGAGGATCCATATAGATGTAAATTCAAAAATCAAGAAATACGCATGCATGCATAATGTTTAGAAACACAGAGGTAAAACCATTTACAGAGTTTAGAGAGGTACCTGTGAAGAATGGAACTCAAGGATGGAAGGAGTAGGATGGGGCAGTGGATTGCTGTTTTTCATTAAAAGTCTTACAATTTGACTAGTGCGTATATTAATTGGTTAATATTAAAAAGATAGAAAATACCTAGCGAGGCATTAGAGAACAAGATTCAAAGCCAGACTATTTGCTATGAGATCTTAAGCCAAATATTTAACATGTCCTAGCCTCAGTTTCTTCAGTGGTTTAATGAAGGCTTTGCATTCAATCATTTTTAATTTTCTTTTGGCTTTATATTGATACTTTCAGGAGTCTTATACTGCTAAGCCTAGGGCTGACTTTTTAAAACTGGTATCTTGGTTTACTCCGTTGACCTTAGGCTCTTCCTCCTTTTAAGTTCACCTCTTGACTTTACAAACAATAGAACAAAGAGACATAAATTAATGTGTCCCAGTTATCCACATATTTATATGGAATTATAGATTTATTGTAAATGGTAGAGAGTGGGGGATTGTATTAATTTTGGTAAACGTCTAGTTGCTGTGACAAAGTTAACCTGAAATAGAGTAACGTATGGGGAATCGATTCTCTCTCTGTCTTTGTCCTCTCTCTTTTCTCTGACTTCCCCAAAGTGAGTGAGTGGTCCACACATTTATCTTGGGGGCAAGAAACTTGGCTCTACACAGTCATCAGGGTTCTGGATTATTTCCTTTCTCTGTCACTCCTAGTACTTTATCATCATCCCTAGGCCTTAAACTGAATTGTAGGCACCTTTGTGTCTGGATTATGAGAAAGAGAGGTGAGTATGAAGAAGCACGCGTGTAATGTCTTATGGCCCAGACAGAAAGTGGCATACCAACCACTCACATTCCCTCAGTAAGCACCTTGCTACAAGGCTGTACTCGGCTGCCAGTAAAGCAAAGAAATGTAATCTCCAGCTTGAGAGCCAAATGCTCAGTTATGACTTTCTAATGTGGATGAAGGGGAGGACAGATTTTGAAGAGCAACTGTCTCCACTGAGATTCTAGAGAGGGCTATGAATTGTGTGAGCAGGTATTGGCCTGTCATTCATAGTCTTTATTTTTTAAATTGATAATATTTTAAACTCTTTATAATATATCAAAAGAAATAGACTAGTGACTTCTTTCATACTTTATACAGCAGATATCATGATATTTTTGACAATTTCTAATAGTTACACTTTACCCATTCAGGAAATGTCTTGACTATTATTTTTGCCCAGGAGTAATGACTAGAACTCAAGGCTCCCATTTCCTAGGCTCTTTCTACTGTTTTATATATATATATATATATATATATATTTTTTTTTTTTTTTTCCCTTTATAATCCCAGAGTGTTAGTCTGAGCATGAAGACTTACTGTCTGATTAGACTAAGGAATTGGTTGTAATTCAACTCAATTCAATTCTAAAACTTATCAGCTGAGCACATGCCACGTGCTAGGACTGCATGGAATTACAGCAATAACAAAATAACCCCATAGCCTTCGGCTTTATGAACCTATTGTCTAAGAGTAGAGCTAGACTCCTTTCCCTTTAGAAATTTATCATTCGTGAATTTAATTGATCAAACTTTAACACTTTGCCTTAAATGTCACACCATGCACATACATATAAAATATCCAAAATATATATATATATATATATATATCCCTCTATCTTTCTGGCAGGCAGTTAGACAGTATAAGGTCTTTCTAGTTACATTCTCAGAATAAATGTCATTGGAAGTCAGAGAAGAGACATTGAGCACATAGCTATTATTCGCAGAAGAATGAGGGGTACTGCTCTGCTAACGACTAGAAAGAACAGAATGCTCAGACTATCTTAGGAAGAAAAGAAGCTAGTACAATGCAGTCTAGTGAGACAGCAATTAAAAATAAAGTCATTTACTGTGTGTCTTCCACTTAGGAGAGCTTGCCCCAGCTTGTATTGATCCACAGATAAACAAACTAACCTCCCGTGGCTGACTCAGTGTTTCCCCTGAGATGTAGCATAAACTTAGTGTAGGTCAGAATCTCCCTGCCTCCCCACCCCCATCAGAGTAAGAAGTTTGATCATGTTGTTTGTTTATTTTTGTTTTCTTGAAGGGTAGTGGGGGGGGGTGGTTAAGGAATAGGAGAGTGGAGACTATTTTAAATTGTTTTTCTTCTAGTTGATTACCTGCCAAGTATTTGGAAGTTCTGAGTTCCTTAAATGGTAAAGAGCAATTCACCTTGAACTGTAATATGCAAACGAATCACCTAAGGATCTTGTTGAAATGCAGATTCTGATGATGAGCAGGTCTAGGAGCTGGAGATGCTGCTTTTCTAACAGGCTCCCAGGTGATATCTATGCTACGGATCCCAGAAACACGATATGAGTAGAAAAGGTATAAAATAGTTTTTAGGATGATTTGTTATGTCTGCTGTTCTGACATATATTTTTTCTCTTTACAACTTTGGCGAATGGATGGATGGAAGGATTCTGTTTTGTGGGTGCTTCTGGAGGCCTTCCGCTTGAGTGTGTGTGGATGGGAATCTGCAAATATAAGACATCCATCAATAAAATATGTAATATAAGAATGCATCAAAGTAAAATTTAGGGGTTAGACTGATTAGGGAAAAGTCCCAAGTTTTCTTGGAATGAAATAAGAACTCTCCACAAAAGGCAGAGGGGAGTGAGTGAAAGAGAGTGATAGACTAGGCAGACCATAGAAAACACTGAGAGAGTTTAAATTATATTAAAGGATAAGATTTTCTAAATGGATGATAGACTTTGATCTGTTAGATTTTTTATAATCCTGCTTCTTTTTTGTAGCAGTGTTCAAATAAGTGACTAAAATACAGACAACCCAAATGGTTCAAAAACTAAACAAAAATTATTACTCCTGTTTGTCATTTTATTTGTCCTCATCAGTTCTCTGTCATTTGCCTTTTTATTCTTTTGTCCAAAGGTGGCAGTATTACTATTGAAGTAAAGATATTGGAATTCTTCTTTTGTGAAGATAATTGATAATCATAGAGTCCCAGTATACAGTAGGTGGATATTAATCCAGCATTCACTGGGGAAAGAAGTTATTATCAGAAGCTTATGCTTTTGTAAGAGTATATAAGATGAAGACAGTGATTGAACAAAATGTAGCTTTTTCCTGCTACTCTGAAACTTAATAATCTTCAGTTGTGCATCCACCATGGGAATAATTCCTCTTAAGTCATTTGAGGTACTTTAAACATTTTGGATAGGGGTAGTTGTTTCTTTTATTAAGGTAGTATTCAACTGAGGAATTAGTCATCACGTATTTATATAATGTTTTCATGCTAGGGTAATTAAATGTAGAATTCAGTAAATAACAACACCACAACAAAAAGCTCATTTGGATAATCACTACCTAAAACAAGATTAGCAATGCAGTTTTTTTATTTATTCATCTTAATTCTGTTTTGCATATATATCACTAGAGACTGTAGCTGAAAGTAAATAGTATGTTTATGATCATATTTCATTGCGTTTGGAGATTTTAGAGGGATTCATCATTAGCTTTCAGCTGGTTTAATGAAATCTTTAAATCCTTTGCTGATTTGCTTGCCTTATAATTATTTTGGCTCAGGGATTTTTGGTAAAAATACAAATAAAAATAATATTGCCAATGTGCACTTCCCTTGTCTTTACAGAGATGAGGTGAGTAAGATCTCTCACTCTCTTTTCCTCCTCTCAACTTATTCTGGCTCATAAGCCTGCTTACTGTAAAGGAATGTGCCTGTGTTTATACAGTGGTTTGGGCTTAGGGAATAAAATGTATTTGTTGATTAGTTGATTAATATGTTTTTAATTATTTTTTTTGTTCTCTCTCTATGTGTGTGTGCATATAGTTTTAAATTTATTTAATCCTTGTTTAAGGTATTTAATCTGTATGATATCTGGTGTTTAAGTTCATTTATTTGGAATATTTCAAGAAAAAGTTTGCTTAGTCACCTAAGGGACTGTGTAGTTTCTTCTTTGTGTTCTGTCTGGTTTTTCCATTCTTTCATGGACTACCTTCTTTCTTTCCCTCCGTAAATTTACCTTGTCCTTCCTAAATTAACCATGGCATCAGTTCTAGACCCAACTCTACATGATGTTTTAGTACATCTGTGCAACCTGACTAGCAACAGATGGGCATCTCTTTCCAATCAGCCATGGCCTGGGAGGGTGGAGCATTTGGGAGCTTTGGGCTTTCTTTCCTAGAGGTGGAGATAAGGCCAGCCCTGAAAATAGAGGCTCTAAGTTGGGCAAACAGTGAGCCCTCTGAAGTAAGAAGGTATATTGTTTAGCATACTTCAGGTAAAATAACCTTAGTTATTTGGCTTGCTTTTTACAACATTGTTCAGTGGAAAATTGTCATCGGGCAGCTAGAAATCCAATATGAATCAGTGGTTCATGACAATAAGAGACTGTTGGGATAATAGTTCCTACTTATCAAGCTAATAGCAAAATATGAACTATTCTTCCCTTATCTCAAAACAGTGTGATTCTGTTTATCAGAGAATTCCAGTTAAACACCCATAGAGTCTTATTTCTTCTTAACCAAGTGTAATGTCATAAACACCAAGGAAAACATTAAAAATGTGCAAGATGGTGATATTTTAAAGCTGTAAAATATATTTTAAGTTTGTCCAAAGTCTAAATTAAATGTTTTATTAATGCTACATCAAAATCGTGAATACATTTGTGTAGGGCTAGACATATGCTATGAGATTTATATTTTTATTTTGTTAACTGTTAGTAAGAACTACTGGGTTTATAATATTACACATTAGAGGATTAAAATTAGGAAAAATGCTTTACTTCACCTTTAAAAGCATTTCTATTGAGGAATTCAATTCTGTGTTGCATATTACAACCAGACAATATTTTACTCTTGTGGTTCACCCTCAAAGACCAAATGCTCCAATGCCTGTTAGCTTTCCCTACTCCTGCAAGGCTATAAAGCAGAGGAAATCCAAAAACTATTTTTCTAGATATTTTTACCAAATTGGCTACCAGGCTCTTACTAATACCAGAACAATGTGCTGGCCAATAAACATCATTTACTTGAAAAAATATGGTAAATCTTGTTGGCATAAACCAAAATCTCACTGGCACTATTCACTGGAGAATAGTCATAGATTTTACTTTTGAACCTCACATGAGGAGGCTTAATTACTGACTTTGTAATGAAATTTAACTGTAAGATAGTTTCACTTGCATGGTACTTGCATTATGGCTAGATTCAATCTTTAAGAAATCTCAGTCTTTGGTAGCTTGATATCTTTTAGTTTTTACTTTAATTTCCTTCTGGTTCTTATTCCCTGCTACATTGCTCAGATGACTTCAGACACAGTTCATCAGGTCCAGGACTGCAATATGTTTTAGTTTATATAATTTATCTGAATGGCAATACCTATGGGTAGTGAATTTAGGTTAGTGTTTATTGTCTAAAACATCTGTCAAGCCAAAGAGAATATGACTTTGGTGTTGAAGCAAAGGGAAAATATTTTAAAGAATCATGCATGAATATGCTGCCACAGTGTAATTTAAAGTGAAAAATATGACAGCTTTAAAACCGATATTTTTATTGAGTCCTATTTATATTGGCAATGATAGAAGTATTTATGGAAATGATGACATAGTAATGATGACATAGAGGTTGCAAGTTTATCAACATTATTTAAATATGTACTTGCCTTATGACTAACTTCCAATGGTGTTAGGAATAATAATAGTAGGAACATATCCTAAATGTGGGGCAGGTTACTGAGGAACTACCAGATAAAGGCACTTTTTACAGCTGGAATGCGAGCATTTTGAAGAATCATTTATTGCTCCAGATTTCTTTGACATAAATATTTGTGATAGGACAGTTAAGAACAATTTTTCTCTTTGAGGAAATAGGTTTTCCTTTGAATTCTTCTCTCTTCATTTAGCAAATATATGAAAGATTTATTCCACAAGAGGCCACAGAATTTCTTCTATATAGAGCCTTTCAAAAACCATATAGAAGCTGGTATAAGTATCTGATCAGTATGCATAAACCATAAATGAACACCAGCTTCTCATCCAATGGGACACCATAGAAGTATCCTAAGTGCAGTTTAAATTGCATGTTTTTGTAGTATACTAGATCACTTCTCCTTACTTATTGTGTTAAACTGAGGCATTTTCCTGAAAAAAAAAAAAATGCTGGATTTATTCTTTCCACTTCTGACTCCACTCCCTTCTGCACAAGTGAGTGTCAGCTTCTGTGTCTACCTAGGTCCAACACTTAATTTGCACAGCTGTTCAAAATAGTATCGCTGAGTGGTAATGAACTAAAGGTAAATTTTTTTTTAAGTAAATTTATCTATTTATTTATTTATTTTGGGCTGCTTGGGTCTTTGTTGCTGTGCATGGGCCTTCTCTAGCTGCAGCGAGCAGAGGCTACTCTTCGTTGTGGTGCACGGGCTTCTCCTTGTGGCGGCTTCTCTTGTTGCGGAGCATAGACTCTAGGTGCATGTGCTTCAGTAGTTGTGGCATGCGGGCTCAGTAGTTGTGGCTCACGGGCTTAGTTGCGCCATGGCATGTGGCATCTTCCCTGATCAGGACTCAAACCTGTGTCCCCTGCATTGACAGGCGGATTCTTAACCACTGTGCCACTAGGGAAGGGTAAATTTTAATTACACACAAAATATGTTACCCATAGAACTTCCTCTTTTTCAGTGTGTTGTTGCTTACTGCTTTTTTACAAGTGTCATACATGCATTACTAATCCTAGCAGGCCTGCTATAAAATGAGGAAGAGAAATAGAAAATATCCTGATTTCTTAAACTGGAAGAGATTTTTTTTTTTTCTGAGTATTGCTCCAGGCTACCTGTCAATGTTCTCTTTCAGCAGCCTTATTTTCTTGTTCTTCCATCACAGTCAGAAGTATTTCCACACTTCCCTATGCTTCTTCAGATGTTCTTATGCATTTAGTTATGATTCTTCAGAGATTCTGGCCCAAACCTCATGGTTTATCTTAGGCTCCAGAATAAGAGAGTGAGGACAGACAGTGAGTAATGTGCATTTGGAGATATGTAGGCAGAGTTGACACCAAAAGAGAGGGAGGAGAACGCATAAGTTTGTCTTCCCTCTCTCCAGCTCAGGCTCCCTGTTTGGTGTAGTTAAGAGATTAGATTACCTACACCCAGGGCAAGTGATTGTTTTCTCTATTCTTCAGTTTCTTAATATAGTAGCTATTCGATGGAAAAATGTACTCAACTAATATTTATGTCCTAGGAAAATTGCAAGATTCCAAGGATTTAACAATAATCCAGAAACAGAATGGTCCCTCATTCTTTGAATTTATATCTGATGAATTCCTTTCCCTTTCTCTTTACCTCCTATCTGCCCCCTGAAGGTCTTATGTCAGTTAAAACAGACTAAAGTGCAGTTATTTTGTCCTTGTAGGAGAAGGATTTTTATTAATTGCTTTAGGGGAAATAAAGATTCAGTTACACAGTAACTGATAGAAAAGATAATGTGACAACTCCACCCTATAATGCCAAGTAGAAAAATGGATTGTCATTAAATATTAGCTAGTGTATATTTATTTTCACAGCAGGCCTTGAAAAGTGTGATTATCCAGAGGAAGATATCTTAACAGAAGCATGACATATGGGTGACCAGAGAGCTGGCATTTGTGAACTCCTGTGAGAGATAGAGGGTAGCCTATTTCAGTGCAGATAAATGAATTTGTGACAGAGGTCATGATTTGGCAAATTTAGATACTCATTGAATTATATGAATTTAGTGTTTGTCATGAAAAATTATTTTTGACAGAATAGTTCTACAGAGGTAGCATGAACATGTCTTATTTGTTCCTTCCTTACCATACGCATTGCCAGCATTCTACCATAAGCCTTCACCAGCTCCTAACTGTGCTGTTGCACAGGATTCTAATTTTTATCCTTCCAGGCAAATATGTAAATTTTACCCCATGCACCTGTGTGTGTGTGTGTGTGTGTGTGTGTGTGTGTGTAGAGAGAGAGAGGAGAGGAAAGAGGGAACACAAGCTTGCTGTGTCAATATTGTTCCAAGGTCCAAGTGCTGGAAATATTGCAGTAACTCAAAGTACCAGCGTCTCTCTTCTCATGGAGCTTAAAGCCTCGTGTGAATCGGAAACAGTTTAAAATGAATAAGTAAATAAACAAGGTAATTTCTACACAGTATGATTTTGTAGAAAGGGAGAGGCTATTTCAGATGGAGAGGTGAGGGGTGGCCATTATGAGTTGATGTGAAGTCTTGGGAAAAGGACGATCCAGTTATGCATTCTACTCTCTTATGTGGTCCTCATCGTGCCTCCAGGATAGGTATATGTCTAGAAACCTTCAGTAATGCCCTACACTTTTTGGATTAATATCCAAGATCTTTACACTGGTTTTCAAGGTTCTTCATAATATGATGTGTTTTATCCAGTGTATCTCATTACCCACTAACCCTAAACTATTTTCCCCTGGTTCTCTGAGCCCCAAGACAGAAGCCATTTCTAGACACTTTAGACTATCCTTCTAAAATTAACCCTGAAACATATGTATTCTCCTAAAAGGAATTTTCTTTCTTTTTTTTTTTTTTTATCATACCCTTCCAAATAACATTTATGTAAAGCATTCCATATTATGCCCCTTCAGTGAACTCTTCAATGATTGCCCCAGTCTGCCGGAGCCAGGCTTTTATATAGCTGCCATTCATTGTGGCTCTAAATTATGTGCCATCTTTTTTTTTTTTTTTAAACCTTCAAATTTACTCAGTTTTGTTTTTTAACACAAACAGTAAGAGATACACACATAATAGTAATAATTACCATGACTAAAAGATAAAACAAGATATCATCTGAGAATTTTTCAGAATTGAATTGAAAAATGACCTGAGTCCTCATATTGAAAGTCCAAATATCAAGGAGGTAGTTTTTGTTTTTTGAGCTGTTTCGACATGTTTTCTAAATGATTATGCCTCCTTCAAGAGATCCCTATTGGTCTCCTTAAATTTTGTAGACCACTTAATTTTCTATCACCTCGTATTTTCTTCGCATCTTTTAGCTTCTCAAAATCTTGGATCAGACTCTTCTCTATTATGTTATTTTGATCTCTTCATTTTTCCTATTTGGTTTCCTTGGTCCTTTGTGGTTTTCTGGAGGACTTTTCACTGTTATATGTGACAGACTACATCACAGAAAGAACACTGAATAAATTAGAGTTATTGAAAGGTAGAGCTGGAAGTGTGTGGTAGATATATTTAAATATTTCTCTCTTTTTTAACATCCTTATTGGAGAATTATGTACCATCTTATGCTATTATTCAATTCTTTCCTGAGAATGATTAGAATAGGGGGCAGTTTTTGGTGTTGTTTTGTTTTTGTTTGTTTTTGAGTATCAACTATGTGCCAAACATTCTATACCATTTTACTCTTATCTCCACAACAACCCTGAAATGTTAAGTTTTGGGATGCCTATTGTATTGATGAGGAAGTTAAGTCTTGTCTTTGAAATTACTAACACAGGGTCATACAGCCAGGAAGTAGCTGAAGTGGGACTCAATCTGACTTCCCTCTAATTCCAAAGCCTATAATCTTTCCATTACACCAGAACTTCTCTTTGCATTTAAATGGCTTGCTTCTTGATGGGAAATGCATGGCCAACATTTCTTCTGTCTTCTTTAAAATCTAACATATTACTTGGTACACGATAGGTCCTTGATAAATTTGTACAGATTTGTACTTGATAAAGTAAACAAAAATATGAAGAAATGCCAGGCTCTCCTTACAAGAAACTGGGAACAGGAGTTGCCTCTGCAAAGTTACAGTGTGAAAGAGAATGCATTTTTCAAGTAATCCTTTCTTCTTCACGTTGATTCTGTACCTGTGTTTCCATCTGGAATGCCCATTGCTTTCTTTTCTGCCTTATGAAATCCCACTTATCCACACCCAGTTCAAATGTTACTTTCTCTGTGAAGATTTGAAAATGCCCTCTAGGGAGAGTGTTTGCCATGGGGTTTGTGTTCCCATAGTGCTTTATATATACCACATTTTAGCAATTGTCTGGTTAGAGGCCAAGTATATACAGATATGTTTCTCTCTGTACGTAATGACAACGCCTGCCAACAAATCTAAAGATGAACACCATAAGTTGAACTGTTCTCATATTATACTTTTTGAAGTTGCAGGCAGAAGAATGGACTGTTGTCATTCATTGATCTAAATTAACTCCTGTGCTGCCAGGATGGCTTTCACATCAGGAACAAATTCTTCATTGTGGGAAAGATAAAAAGAAGAGAGTTTCACATCACACATTTTACTTTTGTATACCAGAATTCAAAGTACCTACTACTTATTATTTGTCACATTTCTTGGTACAAATTATAAACAGTAATGTGAGACCTATTATCACATTAAACAGTTAACTTTTCACATACTGATGCACAATCCCTCTTATATTCTTGTTACCATTTCTTTTTATCCTGCTGCTTCTTCCCCTGGGTCTAGACTCTATACACTGTCATTACCTTTTGGTCATAGGCCAACCTCTTGTATCCTCAGTACCTAAGACAGTACATGGTATATAGTAGATGATCAAATAATGCATATTGAATGAAGGAAGGAAGGACATTATTGACATCTTGGTTTCTGGAGAAGAAAGGCTCTTTCCTATTTTCATTCCACATTCAGTCTCTTATTGAGCTTCTAATGAAAATTTCTGCTTCTTCATCTCTTTTCACAATTGAACCAGGGACACCTGGATTCTGTGGTCATTCTGACCCTCATTGAAGAGTCACTTCAAGGTTCACAACTGAAGTATTTCATTCGTTAATGCCATTGGATAAAGGTTGTAGGATCTGGCTTGCAAACTGGACGTGGAGGAATTAGTGGTATATGAGGTAGCTAGGGAAATTAGGGAATCAGGTAGGAAATGATCAATTCTACCCCACTTCAACATTCAAGAATCTATAATATGCCTACAAGTTACTGTAAAGATATTCAAATTCCCTCTCAGGTAATTCAACCTTGGTATTTAAAAATGTTTGGCAATCACATTTGATTCTAAACATAATTGAAAGTGTTCCTAATGTTGCCAATAAGTGGTACTGAGGTTTTCATTTATAGTGTAATACTTTTAATCTTGTTTTTTTAATAGCAGGGGATTAAGTGTTTTTTTTCTTTTGTTGCTAATTTCCCTGAATGCCTGCCAGATGCTACTTTTGTAGGCAGACCTCTTGTTCCTTTGCTTCATCAGTTGAATGGAAGTGATTTTTGGCAACCTACATTCTTGCGGCCATATTATGCCAATGAAATGGAGTCCACTTCTTACCTCTTACCTTACCAATTGTTTAATAACATGTAAAATTTTAAGAGATAATGGAGTATAGGAAGGGTTAATGGTTTATTTTTCTAAGTAGGGAATATTGCCAAATGTAGAGATGGAAAATTAATGATTTTGCTTTGCTCTTATTTGAATAAAGAGCTTCAGAAATTTCAACATGCTACCTTTATGGAACTTTTTCATCTCTTTCTTCCTCTTAATCACAATTTATTTCCAAATGTAGATGAATAAAATCTTGGAATTGGAAAGTACACCTTGGAGATTCTATAGGAGTCTAACCTTCCAACCTGTGCTGGGATTCCATTTACAGTCCTACAAGAACCCATCATCTGGTTGTCCAGCTTCTGTCAGAGCATTTTCAATTTATGTTTTTCCAACCCAGACTATCATGGGATAGAGATTAAGAGAAATAAATCGGCTGTAGAGTCAGCTTTCTTTCTAACTCTGCCTGTTACATAGAGTAAGGTCAAACCCCTCCATGGATCTCAGTATCCTCATGTATAAAATGATAGGGCTGAAATAAAAGCCTTCTAAGGTCCTTTCTAGACTA
This sequence comes from Aethalodelphis obliquidens, assembly GCF_003676395.1. Lineage (NCBI taxonomy): Eukaryota > Metazoa > Chordata > Mammalia > Artiodactyla > Delphinidae > Aethalodelphis > Aethalodelphis obliquidens. The sequence goes on from NW_020838008.1 coordinate 4,955,568, forward strand.
GCCATCCTATGACTCTTGCTATATAAACACATACACATATTCAAATCTAATAACTATTACCTTAAAAATTAGATTTTTGAACGTATATTTATTAATGTTAGTTTTCTACTGATTTCCTTCAAAATTTCAAGGAAACAACTAATCCACCCCCAATATCACCTCAAATATATACATATAATAATAAGGTCATATTTGAAAATTCCAGCACCTACTTCACGCAACGCTTGACTCTGTTCATGTGCATCATTATTGGTCAAATGGCCCGCCACACAGGAGTAAGGAAGAGTAGAATTAGGAAGAAATATACACAGCTTATATGTTGCACACAGTGATTACAAAAAAGTAAAAAATAACCTGAAGCTAATCACCTGTAACTTGTAATACGAGTAACACAAGGGAGCAGATGGCCTGTGACAGAGCTCTGAAGGAGAAAGAGCTGGAGAAACCAAGAGAAGAGAAAGAAAATTGAGCTAAATGTGCCAATGAGAAATGCAGGTACGTGAGAGCTGAAAAGGACCTTCGGAGATGCTCCTGTCTCCCTCTTTCACGTTGCTGACATTTTTAAGCTTTTCTTTTAATCACTTTAGTTTGTAGGGAGTAGGCACATAATGCTAAACAATTCTAATTTCTAGATATTTATTTCTAATAAAAACTCAAAATCCACCTTCTTGTCAACTTTACTTCTCTGCCTCTAAGCTATTCACTGGAACAACACAAAGATATTCACTCACAAAATGACCTATTTTAAATATCAATTGCATACAGTATTGAACTTAACATGTGACACCTTAACTGGCATTGCATCATATTTTGGATTTGAACAAGGCAGAGGACAGAGGCAAGTTCCTTGATTTCAGTGGCAACATTAGCTTTTTCAAAAAAAGAAAAAAAAAAGCCTCCCTTTTAATTTATACTGAGCACCTTTATCAAAATACCAAAGTTTACTTTCTTATAAAAAACTATGAATCGCTTAAGACCATTTTCCATAACATTCCATCTGAATTAAGCTGTGCGTATGGAACAAAACAATGAGTTCGAAGTTCTGAGTGTGAGAATAGCTGACAGAAGGCTTTGTTTTAGCGGTTTTAGAGAAAAGAACAAGAGCAGTAAAATCATGTCTTGCCTTGAATTTTCCATGTAAATAATGCATAAGAGAGAGGGAGGGAGGTAAATGTAAAATAATACAGTGTTTCTATGTTGTGAATCAGCATTAGGTTAAAGTGTCACTGCATCCAGGTGCCAGGTAGATTTGCAGTGTTGAAAGCATTTCGGGGGGTGAAAACAATATGCACATTAGAAACATCTTCCTACGAAATTTAAGAAAAGACAGTGAGCAAAAACTGTGGCCTACATTCAGTAGTTCTGAAATGCATTCTAAGGTCCACACAGTTGACTCTGACAGTTGACACTCTGTACTCTTTTACTTTATCCGTGAGTGTGGCGGCACAGTGGAAGGTGCTCTTATATACTCAGTATCTTGAAGTTAAATAACTGGTGCGCTATCCTTTCAGAGCAAGTGATTCATATTTTATAAATAATGAAAAAAAAAACCTCCTCAGGAGAAAACCCATTGCTTTGTAACATATGAACTCATCAATAGCCCCAGATGTCTTGCATTCTTAATTACGTCAAAATAGCAAGGGGGTGAGCAAAAATTGATGGTTGACCTGCCACAGGAGACCAGGCGGGAGAAGGAATTTGGGAGGAACCAGACCCCCACTATATAAATTATGTAAAAAGTTGCCAAAAATAAAAATGTTCATCTATCACGGAAATGTATGATAGTTAATAATGCAGTGCTTTGCACTTTTCCAGTGGTAACTACATATTAAAAGAAAATAATTAAACAGATTTTTTTCCTAAGTTGCTGAAAGGTAGCTAGATGTTCTCTTGCCTGAATTCTGGTAAAACTGATAGATTTATTTAGCTTTGGGGATTAAGTAATGTTATACAACAGATTCATTGGAAGCTTTTTTAAAGTTTTAAAGCACAAGCATATTTAAAAGATCGTATAGTCAAGTATTTAATGATGGGAGAACTGGGTTCTATTGTTCCTGTTTTGTCTGTTCTCCCGTGTGAATGTGAGTGGAAGTAACTTTTTTTCTTTCTCTTCCATGCATAGCTATAGATTGTCTAGATGCAAAATATTTAATACTTTCTGAATCTAAAGCTTTATTGTATTCACTCTTTTTAAATGTAATGTTCCTATGTTCTCAACAGATGCTTCTTCTAGCTCAAAGCCACTTCATATGAAAATGGTAAATTAAAAATTCCTTTTCTAGCTACCGAACAGTTACTTCAAGAGAACACAGAGACATTTTGTTTTGTTTTGTTTTTGCAAAGCAAGTTGAAAAATTCTAACCTTGGCCCTAAGGTATTTCATCAAGAGCAGTCTTATGTAAAAGACCTCTTTTCTTTTTTTTTTTTTAAACAAGTTTCTTTTCTTTTAATTTTATTTATTTATTTTGGCTGTGTTGGGTCTTCGTTTCTGTGCGAGGGCTTTATCTAGTTGCGGCAAGTGGGGGCCACTCTTCATGGCGGTGTGCAGGCCTCTCACTATGGCGGCCTCTCTTGTTGTGGAGCACAGGCTCCAGACGCACAGGTTCAGTAGTTGTGGCTCACGGGCCTAGTTGCTCCGCGGCATGTGGGACCTTCCCAGACCGCCTCTTGAACCCGTGTCCCCTGCATTGGCAGGCAGATTCTCAACCACTCCGCCACCAGGGAAGCCCTAAAAGACCTCTTTTCTCTTTTCTAAAGTAAGTTTGCCCCTGTGCTCACCCTCCGGCCTTTCTAAATGAGCTGAAAATAATTTGTATGCGGTTCTCTAGTTTTGCTTAACTTCTTGCATTTCATCAGGATCTAGTCCAACTCAGTGGCACTTTTAAGAGAATTAAATTTGGAAAATAACCTTACAGTGTTGGCTCACTCAGAGTGGTGTCAGCATTAAAAGATAGAGCTGACAACGAGCCATACAACATTTCCCTTGTTTCCTTGACCACAGTGATTTGTAACCTTACCATAAGAATATTTTCTCTGAGTTACTGATGAGAGAAAAACTCACATAAATTCTTTGGTCCATCCATCCTGTTCTTTATGACTTATGAAGGCCTTGCTCAAATCTCACCTAGATTGGCAAGAGGAAACATTTTCCCTAAATATGAAAGATAAAAATAAAATAAATATATACTAGTTAAAAAGAGAGGGGGGAGATAAATTAACCTAACACAGGAACTGCTTGCTTAAGTAGGAGTCAAAAATGTGGAGTCACACTCAACCATTCAGTAACAGATAATTGCTGAAGCAATTAACCTTTATATGAAGAATGGTTCTGTGCCACGATCAGTCATATCAGAAAGACCCACATGGACTGTGGACTATGGAGAATGGTCCTCCTGGTGCCCATTAAAACTTGACATTCATGATTGCTCTCTACTGTAGCAAGAAGCCAGATGGAATTGTGGGGTGTGCTGTCAGAAAGAGATAAATCAGGATTTTAAAATAAACATGCATTCAATACCTTGAATTTATGAACCATCCTACATGTGGAAGTTGCTTGTTTTGTCAGTTTATCAGAGCAAGCACAGTTATGGACAAGACTTATTGAAAGCAACCCAGACATGATGGGTCACAAATTTCCAACAAATCTCCGTGCCATTTCGTGAGATTTTCCCTGTCCTATTTTCTGTCTCTAGACCAAAAAAAGAAAAAAAAATCTTTGTGCAAGATCATACTCTGCATGTGCCTATACACCTATTTTCCCAAAGTAGGGCACCCTTTGCCTGTAACTTCCTCATATTGAAATAATGAAACCAAAATGTATATTTTTGGAGAACTTATGGGCAAAAGCTACCTCACTGCTGCACAGCTTGGGCTGAAGTAAATTTTGTTTTTCCTGTACCGGATCTTCTCATCTCTCTTGAGCACGTGCTCCATCTTTCAACAACTCACAAAATGCTGTAGAGATTTTAGTTCCTGTGAGTAGAGATTGGTGGTTGAGTATCTTGCAATAAGGCCCTTTCACCAAGGTACTTGGCAATCTGTGAAGCTATCAGCATTTTAAAAAGTATTTAAACTATCTGCTTCCCTTTCTTCTTCAAGGATGATTGTTTTCATTCAGTCTCAGCTGCTCAAATGTGTAATTCAATACATATTTATTGAGTAACTTCTATATGACAAATTGACAGAAAAGGGAAGAGGCATCTGTGTTACTGGGGCTACTGAGGTCTCTATACTACCCTATCCTGGCATGAATCACATTTCATCATTATTGCTTATTTACGATTGACAATCTTCTCTCATATACAGTAACCTCTATGAGTGCAGGACAGTGTCTCTTTATCTCATCATTGCATTCCCTGAGCCTAACATGGTACCTAGCACGTCAGGCCCTTAATAATTTTTGTGGAATGTCTAGAGGAAGGGAAAGCATATGGAAGGAAAGTGGTTCAGGAGATTCACCTACTTAAAATATCTCCTTATACATTTTTCCTTTTGAGAAGATGTAAATAATCTATGGAAAAATTACAGCTATTGGTCAACTTAGTAGCACTTGAATACTGAATATGAATAACTATCCTCTTGGCCTCTTTGAAATTTCCACCCATTATTTAGTTTTCTCAGTAATTCTATAGGAAAGGCAGGGCTATTAAGAGACTATTTCTCAATGTTAAAATTTGGGGTCAATTACTTTAATTCAAAATTTGCATTAAATATTTTCTTAATTTGATTTACAATGTAAGAGGCAGAAAGAAAAGGAGAGAGAAGAAATCATGATAGCCTCCTTTTCGCTACCTTCTCTCCCTTTTCTCCCTATGGCAGGCACTTTCCTACCATAAGGACTACAACAGCTCACTTCTCCACAAAAGCTAGGGGCTCATTCATGGGTAGATTTTGACCTATAACAAAAAGATTTCATAAACCGACTTCTTCAGAATCCCAAACTATGGTCATCATCAGGTCATTAATAAACAAGCTGACTATTTATTTGGTGGATCCATCAAACACCTACTCTGAGTGCTTCCTGCAAGCCGGGTGCTGGTGACAAAGTGATTGCTGATTCCCTTTCTCAAGCATCTCAAATATTCTTCTGGATTTTGAAGCAAAATTAGAGATATATGCTGTTTCAATTTTTTCCCTTTGCTCTTTAAAGAAATCACTAGTAGACTTTAATGGCATAACCAATCAGGTTTTTTAAAAAAGTTCTTTCCCCAATATATGAAATATTACAAAATTTCATAAAATTTCAGAATGACCAATATATATGGAGAATAAGCTTGGAGGTACCAGTTGTTATCAATCATGAAAATTATTTCTTTAATAGTTCTTAGAAGAACTCAATCATGCAATTCTTCTTCTCGGGAGAACATTAGACTTAAGATATTTGAGACTGCATCGTCCAGTTATCTCGTTTAAGGCTCAGGGTATCTGATGCTGAAAGATCTGTGTCCTTCCCCATGGCACCTAGGACATAAATGACCAAAGACCTATATCTCTTGAGTTCCACTTAGTATTTAAAGAGGCTAGAATGCCATTTAGGAAACTATGATGCAGGCCATTCATTCTAAGGATCCAGAAACTAAGTGCAGATGTTTCCGCTATTCTTTGGGCTGTGAAACCTGGCACACATAGTAGTGATATACATGAATGGAAATGATTCCTGTCTGAAGGAACTAAGCCACTGCTTCCTCAAAATCAAGTGATGGTACAGCTGTGTAATGCTGGGAAGCAACAACCCAATTAACATGTTTGTTCCCAGATGTACGATAAAAGCGTTCACAAATAATTGGCTCCGTCACACTTTACTCCTGTGTGGTCTTGAAACGCAAAACACATAAAGAGCAAAGGTTAAGATCCAGTGGCTTCATTTTGAATGAATATACACAGCTGTTATACATAGGGGAAACATTAATTTTCTTTTTTTATTCATTTTATTTGAAAACCCCACAGTTTTGTTGATTCTTTCCCGAGTTTAAGTTTGAATTTTGCAATGCTCCATGTTATAATTTGGATATTCCTGAAAATAGAGTTTATTTCGGCTCTTTATCACTGCATATTAGATCGCAGATTAACTCTGCTCCCTCTGCGGATTTAGCAGAAATGCAGTCATTCAATCTGTAGTCTGGTTTTAGTGACCTCTAGGAAACTTTAATTGTTCTGCTTTATTTTACTTTAGAGTTACTGAACTCTGAACATTTGTCTTTTTAAACTTACACGTCAATATCACTTATAAATCAAGGAAATACACCATTCTCATTTTTCTATAATATATATGTGTGTGTGTGTGTGTATATATATATATATATATATATATATATATATATAATGCCTATATATGTGTGTGTATGTATAGGAAGAAATCCTAATTTTTGCTCTGGAAACAAGCATGATATTTTTGTGGCGTACCTCCTGTCATTTGGCCAAACAAATTCAACTAACAAAAAATACAATATGTGTATTTCATTTCAGGAGGAATCCACCTTTTTTTCTGTTCAGAAAATTGTTTTAGGAAGACTTATCCAAACTTATTCCACCATAGTTTAGATATTTATAGAAAACCTTTATGAGAAAAGGAAGTTGTTCTTGCTATACAGCTCATATATTCTATTATCAAAATAAACATAGAAAGAGCAAGTCCATAGCTACTTAAAATGTTTTAAGTTTTGGCTTTACAAAAAGTAAGATAATATATATTAAATTAAATTATATATGTATAAATAAACTGAAGTGATATTTGGTTCACACACATAAAATTTCTTTTAACCTATCGAAAAGTTTAAGCTCACTTATATTTACAAAAGTATCCATTACATGGTTATTATATCATTTCGTAATTTTTAAGATAAACTGAGTTTTCTTTTAAATAAATAATTATCCGTAGATTTGCACCCAGATATAGTCTGAGTTCCACAGGATTCTTGATGACTGAAAAACATCTACATTTAACATAAGACGCTTTTCATTTCTTCATATTTGACCCTCTCCCTGGTTAAATTGCTCTCTATATATTCCCCTCCAGAATCCAGTTTTGGTACTTCAAGGATTTGCCATGGGTTTTCATTGAGAACAAAATATCATCTTACTATTTGACCAAACAGTGAATAATCAATAATATTGTGTAAATATGTGCATGAATAATGGATAAACCTAAAAGCTTGGAGATGCAGGCTTCTGGCAGTGGGATTTGGAAGGAATTAATTGGTGTGCATCCCACCATTAAATAGGAAAATGTTGACATTTCACCACATTAGCAGCAAAAATCATCATCATCATCATCACACTGATCTCTCTTTTCCTGTATTAACAATGCACAGTATCCCCTCATCCTATACAAATAGCTGTCCTTCAAATACTACATCTTTGTATGTAGGTCGGTTTTGTTGCTTTATACTTATGTTTAACATAACTGAGCATTCAACTTTTTTATCACTATCACTATTATTATTATTATTTTTATAGCATTTGCTCACTCCTCTCTGAAGGCAGCATGATATTGTGGAAGGAGTTTAAAAACAAGAGGTTTGAATCCCAGCTCCATTTCAGTGACATGCCATTGTGAGTGAGTTGGATTAAAAAGGTCCGAGTTTACCTTATAGATTAATAGTACTCCCATCGTAAGCATATTACTTAACTATTTAAGCCTCAGAACTCGTCCTTGACTATTTATATTTATCTCTGTGGCATGCAGTTTTGAAGTCAGCTTTTTATACAGTATCATCTGGCAGGGTGTATCCAGTATGCTTCTGCCTAGCTTACAAAGCCTATCACTCCTAAGCAAGAAAGGGTATATAGTACTGTCTAAAAAAATGAGTTAAAGAAAATGCAAGCCGTAGAAGAAATAGGGTATGCTTTCAGTTCCAATGGGCGATTTTCAAGGGCCATTTAGTAATATCAATAACTGCCTGGAGCATGGTTTCCCATTCATTTCCTAAAGAATTGCTAAACTGTGGTCTCATTTTACTGCTTATTCATGTGTGCTCATAAGTAGCCCAAAGTGATGCTGATGTTACATACATGCAACTGGTCTTCAGTGGATAGCTACAGAGTTTCTTGCCTGAGAGGACTGATTTTCAAAAGGGGTTCAACTAATAGTAAAGATGTCAGAAGGAAGAAAGCCAGAGAACTACTCAGGCAGTGCCTCCAGAGGCATGTCTCTATGAATGCATTCCTTGAGACAGGGATCCGACTGGATTTTACAGGATGAGGAGCTGGATTTTACCAGTTACTCAAAGGAGACCAAAACAAGGTTACTTACAATAATCACCCTTACAAGGCAAGGTGTATAAACCAGCTGCCGATTTATTATTATTGTTAAAAAAAGAAATGACGGGCCCAAAATGGAGTCACTTGTGCTAAGTCCCACATTAGTGAACTAAGACCTAATACCTAAGGTAGTTAACAATTGTAGCCTCTCCCAGGAATGTGACCTTTAACTAGTCAGTCTGGAATTACCCGGTCAACACTAGTGAGGTAATCTGCCTGATATATCCTGACCTTTCCCCAAAGGAAGATGACCTTGCCTGAAACAATTAACTCTTTGCTAGAATAACTTCCTTGCCCCACCTCCTTTTGCTTATAAAAGTCTTCTATTTTGTACAGCTCCTTGAAGCTCTTTTCGATTTGCTACATGAGATGCTGCCCGATTATGAATCGTTGAATACAGGCAATTAGATCTTCAAATGTACTCAGTTGAATTTTGTGTCTTAACTTACAGGTGAGCTATAGTGATTCCCCATTTGTTATTCAGGCATTTCCTTTCTCATATCTAGATATTTGAGAAAATAAATTGTTAATTCATTTTCCCATTTATTCAACACATATTCAATGAGTGTCTGTAGGGTACTGTGCTAGGTATAAATTGTAATAGTTAACAAGGTAGATAAAATCCCTGCCTTCCTAGAGCATTCAGTTCTTTCAGAACTATAGATAAGTAAGAATATTATGCCAATAAAACGTGAAAAATACTCTGATAAGTATAAATGTAAGGTTTTGCCAAACTATTCATAGTTACTAAAGAGATCTGTACCTAGATATATCCTAGAGAAATTTCTGAATTCTAAAAATTAAAGCTAATAGTAATGATAATAATAAAGCATTCTAATAGGTGATCTCTTCTAAATGCTTGCCACTAACTGCTTTAAACACATCATAGCACTGAACTTCACAACTTTCCAAATGTTAGGTACTGTTATTACCATTTTATTGATGAGAAAATTAAGGATTAAAGAGATTAAGTAAGTTCCCTTGGGTCCCACAACTTCTAAGTGACTTTTTATTTAGTGAGGCACTAAATAATGTCTGGGTGATTCCGCACCTCATACTTTTTGATGTATGTGCTACCTGCCCTCACAAAAAAGAGAAACACAAAGGGAAAAGGGGGGAGATCTCAGTCACAGAAAGAGATAGCCAGACCAGCATCAGATATCCTATCTGTGATAGTAAATGCTAGAAGGTAATTGATCAATGTTGGAAGAGATTTTAGCACCATTTCTCTTAATGCAGATTATTTCTACCAAAATGTGTTTTTTTCACTTGATATTTATTCTCATTGATTTTAACTCATGAGGCTGATCCTTTAATGAACTGGTGCTCATTTGCAGGATCTTTCTACAGAACTATATTAGCTGACCCCAGGAAAAGAGGGGGAATTTTCAATGTGCAAATCAAAGGAGAATAAGTCTCAGAGTGTTTCCTTTGAAGGTGAGACCAATGGGTAGTTAGGCAATTTGTAAGACTTAATGATAAGATCAGGTTGATAGCTAATGAATGGCCTTAAAAGCTGGCTAATGAGAACAGTTGATCCTTGTCTATGACTAAATCAATGTCTTTTAGTTTTTCCATTAAGCTAGTATGATTTTGAATACCCAAACCAGAGTAAAGGGGAGTGAAGCTAATGGCAGAGATTCTATCCTTTGATCTAACAATGACTTCTATAAACATCTACCAATTCTTCCTTATAAAATTCATGAAAGAAATGACAATCGCAAAGAAATGACAATCACATTTCTCTCTTCCCCATATGTCCTATTTTCTCTTATGCCATACAATATATCAACATGTGTGTATTTGCATAAATAATGTATAATTTATGCCAGTATCTCTTGATAAAAATGTATGGTTTACAGAGAATTTTCCTAACTTATCATTCATTTTGTTATTCAGTTAAGTCTGATTCGACACATAATGAAAGCCTACAGTGTGGAATTCTAGGAAAACAGGGTAACAGTGGAAGCATACTTTTGTATTTTATCAAATCCCCATATTAAATGATAGAGTGACTAGATAGCAAAAGCAAGAATCTGTGGATAACATTTACAAGGGAGTTACAAGCAGGTGTGGATAAGATACCAGTAGCCACAAGATGTGTATGGTATGAGCATCTGTGCAGCAAGAAGTAGAGAGAACCAGTGGGAAGACTGAAGACCTATAATAGGAGAACCCCCAGAGAGTCGTAGGTACTACCTGGAAGGGACAGTGGATCAATCTGAGAATAGCTGCTAAAAAAAAAAAAAAAGAAATGGGGTTTTACCCACTCCAATCGCAAGTGAGTGCAAGTGGCACACAGTAAGATGCTCTCTGGAGGGACTGGAATGATTTAGATTTAGTGAACTCTCAAAATTGAACAGTCAGAGCGCTCTGCAGCAGTGGCCCACACTGAAAAGAAACTTCTGGGAGTGGAATCAACACAGAACTGGACAGAAACAGTGGAGTTAAAAAGAAAAATGTCTAGCTGAAAGTCAGGAGGTAGAGCTATAAATTTCAGAAAGCAAGCCACCATATGTGTCACACTACTCAAATACAACAGAAGAGGGAGCTCTGTGAAGTTAGGAAATCATTCTAGAGTAAGCTTCCTCCTAAAAGTTTTAAGGAAACTAACATAAAAATGAGCAACAGAAAAGTAATGAGGGCAAAAGTAATGAGCAACAGAATATTAATGTACAAAATTAAAATTATATTAAAAATTAGAATTATATTTTATTAAAAATTAGAATAAGGTGTAGAAGAACATCCTTTTAGAAAATTAGAGGTCAAAAAAGATTAAAGATAGGAAAAGAAGATTTATTCTATAGATGATAGGAATGCCTGAAAAGTGAACCAAAACAGAGGAAAAGCATAAATTATAAGCATTATAATTCAAGAAAATGTTGGAAAAAAACCCTTGAAGATATATATTTAAATAATAGGCTTTGTCCCTGAAAATTATGATCTTGTATACCCAAAATCAAAATTTTCTAATAAAAGTATGAAGTTTAAAAGTTAAAATTTCTTTGGGTATCTAGGGGAAAAAAAGCATATGACTTAAAGGGAAAATTAAATTGGATTGCTATCAAAATTTTTAACAGCAAAGGTTTCTTACCAAAAAAAATGTAGAGTAACATTTAAAATATTCAGGGAAATAAAGATGTGAGCCAAAGATATTTTATCCAGTAAAACTTATGTTCAAGTATAAAAGTCATAAAAAATATTTATCAAAATGTAAGAACTAAGGGAATATTTCTTACTGAGGTCCTCCTGAAGAATCTACTCCAGTAGCTTCATATAAGCAAAATGCCCAGAGAAAGACTGATATTAAGAAGTAGTGGTGGTGGTGGTGGTGGTGTGATAAATTGGGAGATTGGGAGAGTATACAAGAGATAACTAATAAGAACCTGCTGTATAAAAAAGTAGAAGTCAAAAAAACAAATAAATAAAGTTATTATAGGGACTTCCCTGTTGATCCAGTCGTAAAGAATCTGCCTTCCAATTCAGGGTTTGATCCCTAGTCAGGGAGCTAAGATCCCAAAGGCCACAGGGCAACTAAGCCTGTGCCCCACAACTACTGAGCCCATGTGCCCTGGAGCCTGCAGAACACAACTAGAGAGAAGCCCACACACCACAACGAAGAGCCCATGTGCCACAATGAAAGATCCTGCACGCTTCAGTGAAGATCCTGTGTCTCGCAGCTAAGACCCAATGCAGACAAAAATAAATTAAATAAATAAATAAATAATTTTAAAAAAAAATTAAGTTATTATTAAAAAAAAGTAGTGGTGAACATTAAATATATACTTCCCTATAGAACTAAGATTAAATTATAACTAAAAGAGGGCTTCCCTGGTGGTGCAGTGGTTAAGAACCCACCTGCCAATGCAGGGGACATGGGATCAAGCCCTGGTCCGGTAAGATCCCACATGCCACGGAGCAATTAAGCCCGTGTGCCACAACTACTGAACCTGCGCTCTAGAGCCCCGAGCCACAACTACTGAAGCCCACCTGCCTAGAGCCCGTGCTCCGCAACAAGAGAAGCCACGGCAATGAGAAGCCTGTGCACTGCAATGAAGAGTAGCCCCCGCTCGCCACAACTAGAGAAAGCCCGCGGGCAGCAACAAAGACCCAATGCAGCAAAAAATATAAATAAATAAATAAATAAATTTAAAAAATTATAACTAAAAGAGAGTGAACACATATTTATGGCTGTATATTTGACAATGTAGATATAGAACAACCATTAAATTTTTAAAAAATAGGGAGAATAGGAATAACATATAACAAAAATAACTCTGTTCAAGGTTAAATTGGTGATGATAGTATTGTGACATTCACACTACTATTTGTATACTATAGGATAAAACAAATGACAAATTATAGACTACTCTAATTCTATCCCCGTGTCTTTGAAAGCATTTTCATTGTGGAAAAAATGAGTTACATGTGTACTGTTAACTGCCACATATGTATTCTGTGTATAGTATTGGATAAAGCAAATGAGAAATTATGGGATATTCCAGTTCTGTCATGTCATGTACTTATGGGAATCAAGATTCTCAGTGTAGAAAAAGATACAGATATAATATAGAAAAAGTTCAGTAAAGTCGTGTACTTAAATTGGAAATACCAGAATAAACTCATGAGATGACTTATATTTAAAAATTAAATGTGTATATGAACACATATACATGTATTGTGTGTATGTGTGTATTTCTCAGTCTGTCTACCAAACAGGTTTAGATATAATGACAACCCCCTAGTAATCATCCTTACTGCTCAGTTTCGCAGGCTTGAAATGCCATTTCCCGCTAAAAGAAACCAGTGCTTCCTGGGGAGCAGTTGATCCTGGGTCTGGGGCAGAAAATGTAGAAGATAAGTGTGGAACATCCTGCCACATCAGACAGCAAGGAATCTGTCAACACTCTAAAGATAATGTCAAAAGGACCCAGGAACCAATTTAAAGATAGAACAACTTGGGCTTCGATTAAGATATCAATTTCATTGTATTAAAACCTATACAATATGTTGAAATTCATGAGTTCAGAATTTTAAAAAGCCAATCAGTTACTTTTTCAGGATGAGAGGGGACCAGTTCATTTTCTTGTAAACTAGCAAATAACAAGAAAATGTCGAACACTTTTCCTCTTCCCATATTTTTATAACTCTGGGTAGCTAAAAAAGGATTGCTTCTCTTTATAAGAAAAATGTCTCCTTATAAAATCATATCAGTTAGTAAATTAAAACAAAATGATAGAATGCAAATACCACTATTTTGCCCTTCCAGTGAATAAATGAATCTGCAATGAGCATCAATGGCTGTTAACATCACAAAAGGAGAGAAAACTAGGCCTTATCTGCTTCCTGATTAAAGAAATGACCCCATCTTCATTCTTGTCAAAGGAATTAAGCTTGAGTCTGATCAAGCAAGAAATATAATGGACATAGAGCATGTTAAAGAGTTTATAATATTTTTTTAAAAATCCAGACTGTGGGAAAACCTGCAGGTTAAATGGCCTTTATTTTTTAACAGAAACCTGTAAGAAAGAGATGGAGGGGACAACTATAGATTACAAGAAACCTAAAAGACATACTTTTTTTTTAAATGGGCGAGATGAAACTGTAATGTCTAAGGATGCATACTTGGGTAATTAAAAAGCAGAAAGGAGATCAAGGAAGGAATTACTATAAAGGTTGCACAGTGGTTATTTTTGAAAGAGAAGGCTGTGATTGGAATGAGGTATCCAGAAGGGGTTACTGGAGAGACGGACCTTTGTATATTTATGTAACAAAATAAACTGTGGAGTAGATAATGTTATCTTCTCTTTAAAGATGGAGATACTGTGATCTCTTGGCAGTTACAAACCAAGTGAAATTGGGATTTAGCATTTAGCCCTTTACTTTCCCAGAAACAACCTTCCCTCTTTCCCTCTCTCCCTCCCACCCTCCCTCCCTTCCTTCCCTCCCACCCTCCCTCCCTTTCTTCCCTCCCTCCCTCCCTCCCTTCCTTCCCTCCCTCCCTTCCTTCCTGGGGTATAGTTAAAAATAGGACAATTAAAACACAAATACAATATGAAAGGCTATTAAAAATTTTTTTATGCTTTTGTCTACCCCAGTTTAGGGAAGTTAACTTTGTTTGGTGTTTCTAAGTTCTCTTCCTAGACTTTGGAAAGCAGGAATTCCATTAACTGACATGTTGGGGAAATAGAATTTAAAAAATCTTCCGACTCAGATATTCTTTCCACAAAGGTAGAGAGAAGAAAAAGAAAACAGTTTTATTACTGAATAAGCATTAAACCAGAGTATGATGCACATCACAGGCAATCCTCCAAGAGACTGCGAAGACAAAGAAATCTCACCCTTTTAGACAGCCAAGCAGATAGTACATTACATGCATGTTTTGCAGTTAAACCATAACTAGTCCTCAAGTAAGAGGACTTGACAGCACAATGTGTCATCCTGACTTAACCTGGTAATTGGAGTGACCATCTGTGTTAGCTTAATTGGATTTATCCAGGGGGAGGAACATGTCCTATACCTTTATAGGTATAAGGAGATAATTGGACAATTTAGAGCAAGGCACCAACCAAAGGTAGGCTCCTACCCTCCCCCAGAAACCGGCAGACAAGGGTGCTATCTCCCTTGATATTTACATTTCAAACAAATGGCTCTCTGATCTTTGGGGAAAACATTCCTGGGTTATAAAGCTGCCAAGAGGCCTATCTAATTTTCAAAACAATTGATGTACAGTTAAAGTACTTATAATTAGAACATTTTCTAAAGTAAACGCCCAAAGCCAAAAAGGGGAGGGAAATCTCTTCCTGTATTTTCTTTTTGTTTTTTTTAAAGAAGATGTTGGGGGTAGGAGTTTATAATTAATTTATTTATTTTGGCTGTGTTGGGTCTTCGTTTCTGTGCGAGGGCTTTCTCTAGTTGTGGCAAGCGGGGGCCACTCTTCATCGCGGTGCGCCGGCCTCTCACTATCGCGGCCTCTCTTGTTGTGGAGCACAGGCTCCAGACTCGTAGGCTCAGTAGTTGTGGCGAACGGGCCTAGTTGCTCTGCGACATGTGGGATTCTCCCAGACCAGGACTTGAACCCGTGTCCCCTGCATTAGCAGGCAGATCCTCAACCACTGCGCCACCAGGGAAGCCCTCTTCCTGTATTTTCAACGGGAAGAATTAAGCCTCTTATTTTTAATTTGTATTTGTCCTTACTCATGTAAGAATATCACTGTAAGAGTTTAATTTTTTAAGGATATCACAAAAAGATGTCATTTTTCTTATTTTCCTTTGACCAGAGTAAGCCCCATCATAATATCTTCTACATACCATCAGAAGTGGAATTTATATAATTCTGAAGAGATGGTTATTTTCTTACGTGTGTGTGTGTGTGCACATATATATATATATATATATATATATGTATGTATTTTTCCCCAACATGAGCCTGCCCTTTTCCCTTTTAAACTTTAACTCCTCAAGGGCAAGGATCCTGTGGACTTTTCCCTCTGTATCTCCTCAGGTATCTAGTGTAGCCTTTTCATGCCCAGTGGGCACCGAATAGCAGTTATTCAGCCACCTGGTGAAATGGTTGTTATCTGGATTGGGTTCTAGGCTGCTGCTATAAATAGAGACACTTTTGCTTGAGAAATATCTAAAACCTATTTCCCCTGTCATTTTCTTTTTCCTATGTTGAAACCAAATACATCGTAGGACTCATTTATCTTTTTTTTCAAAGAATGTTTCTGTATGAAGTTTTGATACATTAATGGAAAATTGAATAAGGCTTTTAGGGGAAAGACACATCACCTAAAGTTTTTTGATGTGAAGTCTCTTAATTGCAAATCTTGTGTCCCTGCCTCAGTCTGAGAAAAGATACCTATGAATAAGCCTCAGTGATGGCCGATGGCTGGGATGGCTTGGTTAGACCAAACATTTTCAATAATTTGTTGAACAGATTCAGGATAGAGTAGCTATGTGGAAGGCTCCACGTGACTCATCCATAGGAGGAGTATTAGGCTTATTATTTATTACTTTTTAAGGTGCTTATTTTAAATAATTATTATCCAAATGTTTGCTTTGTTAAAAGAAATAATCTATTTTGATCCTGCTTATGCTCAGTATCTGTACCATAAATTGGATTCTGTCTTCCAGAAACAAAAATATTTCTATGGGGATTTTATTACTGATCAAGAACACTTATACCATTGTTATTAGAATTATCTATACAGTAAGCTCCTTAGGGCAGCTTATACTGCCTTATTCATTTGTATAACCTAGCACCAGACAAACTTTAAACAAACGTCTTGAATTTATCAGTGTAAGGTGGATGATGGTGTTTATTAGATGGAATAGCAATTCTTAAAGTGGAATCTGAGCCCATGTTTTTCCCCCCTCCAATTTTTCTCCTGTGTCTTTGGATAATTCAGATTATTAAAGGAAGCAACATTTTTCTCCACTGTGAAATCCAGGCAGGGCCACCAGAAAACAACCAGGACTCTTAACTCAGTGGCACTCTAGCCTCATGGCTATGGGATATTTTGCTCACCTTGCCTGGCTGTTCTATAAGCCACGGACATTTTACAGACAGTATTCCCTTCAGTGATCTACCCAGGAGCCCTGCTTGTCCTCTACCTCCTGCTCTTTTCTCTGCTTTCTATAAAGTTACAGAGGACAGCTTTTACTATATTCAAAATGTCTCCTCTACAGTTTCCATCTTCCTTGATACAATATCCAAGGAGCAGCTGGGAGCAGAAAGATTTAAAGCAATCAATCACAATAATACTCATAGAGTCTCTCCCCTAGTATTTGACGTTTTGTTGACAAGCTATCAGAGCACTTCACACTTGACTGGTAAGCCATGAAAACGATTGCTGGGTCACTAACAGGAACTGGAAAAAAAAAAAAGTCCTTCTAAAACAACACCCTAAAAATTGCTAAAGTCATAGCATTCTGAAATAAATGCAAGATTTTTTGATGGTACTCATGGAAGTTATACAATGCTCTGCAAAGGCAGCAACTACGAGGTAAAGAGTAAAATATTTCTTAGATTTGGGGCAGTCTTGATTTCAGGTGAACAATCACATCCATAAATCATTTAAGGCTTCCTTGGCACCTCACTATATTAGCAGTTAGTAGATAGATCCAGTAAGGAAGCATTTTTGCATAAATAAAAGTTAATGAAACCATCTACTTTGGTGACCGTATTTTCTGGGTGGCACATAAATACAGCATTAAATTATAAGAAAATAGAGGCTCAGGAAAAGGGTGATTTACCATTTTAAGATGCACTCTGTAATTTCCTGAAACCATGCAGATGGTGAGGAGGGAACAGCAGAGGAGAAATGCAGGGGACCAGGATATTAACAAGAGGATATGCATTGTTGGGGACTTCCCTGGAGGTCCAGTGGTTAGGGTACTGTGCTTCCACTGCAGGGGCACAGGTTTGATCCCTGGTCAGGGAACTAAGATCCGCATGCCTAGCAGCTCGGCCAAAAAAATAAAATAAATTTTAAAAGATAACAATAATCAAAGAAAGAAAAAAAAAAGAGAATGTGCATTGCTTAAAACATTTCCCACGGTGTTGCTCAGAGGGTGGATGACAGTTGTAGACCTAGGTGGCTAAGGGTAAATCCCACAACACCACATTGTATTGGTTAAGTAATGGTGTTTATGAGGGAAATTTACAAACCGGAGCCAGTAGGAAAAGGCACAAGTACCATATCCTCTCATCCTTTCAGGTAGAACCATTGGGACTGAAGTGAAGTTGCTGCAGCCACCAGTGGTTTACTCTCGGGGGAAGTTTTGTGATCCATCTGCTTTAAAGGGCAAACGTGTGAGCATTGTAATCTGGCGCCCAGGGCAAAAGGTGACCTGGGTTCCAGAAAGCTGGGGTTTGGATGCCAGATTGTATAGGAGCTGCCTGAGAACGTCCATAAACCCGGAGAGGTTGGGGTTCTCAGGAGATGGTAGTCTCTTCTGCCTTGAGAAGGTGGCCGCTTTTGTGTGGGAAGCTGCGTTCAGTTGCAGCTCCCCCCAAACTAGAGAGGATGTTAGAGATCCTAGCTAGCTGCTTATCTGAGCAAACCAGAGTGCTACCAGAATTATCTATATGGATAACAGCATCAAAATGGGCTAATTGGAGAGCAGCCTCATACAGAACAGAGGATCTCAATGAACCAATTAACAAATATTTAAAGAATACTAACTATAGACTGGGCTTTATATTCCTTCATTTAGTTTTTAAAAGACTGCATTTTACAGATGGGGAAACAGCTGTTTTAGAGAGGTTAAGTGGCACACCACAGTTTGAATACAAAAACTGATGTGTTCTATGTTGTACAATCCTGGCTTCCAAACTAGTGAGCTTTCTGATGTAAAAGTCTCCTTCCATATCTGTGAAATTGTAGGAGTTTAAAGAGATGGAGCTCTGAGAAGAATTCAGGGGTGGTTGTAAAAATGGAATTAATTAAAAACAGAACTCTGAGAAGAATCAAAGTCATACTATCAAAATGGAGATCTGAGCCATACGTACTATGCTAAGTTTGATTTAAATTAGGGAAAAAATGGAACTATAATTTAAGTGTGTATGTCTGTGTTGGCTGGAGATTCCCCAAACCTTCACAAGAACATGCTCAACACTCACAGAGTTTACAGAGATTTTAAATAAACTGATTAAAGCTAAATAAAGTCACCTTAGAAATCATTATCACCATCATTGGATTTATACTCTATTATAAATACAAGCTATAAATCACAGGAAGCTCAGCTCGATGCTCTGTGACAACCTAGATGGGTGGGATGGTGGGGGAGGGAGGTCCAAGAGGGAGGGGATATATGTATACATATAGCTGATCCACTTCATTGTACAGCAGAAACTAACACAACATTGTAAAGCAATTATACTCCAATTTAAAAAAATCATTATTATAACTACAGTTGTTAAATCACTTTATGGTTTGTACATGCCTTATCTCATCTCTGGGATAGTTACACTTTTTTTTTTTTTTTAAGGGATGAGAAAACTAAAGTTTAGGGCGTTTAGGTGATTTGTCCAATATACTGAGAGCCAGATATAAGCCAAGAGAGTTTGTCCCCACATGTGTAGCTCATTTTCAGAAATCACAAACAACTTTGGCAATGTTGTTTCATACAGCCTAGGACATGTCTAAAATGTTTGGCAAAGCAGTTTTTTTATATTCCAGCTATATGGTGGGTAAAGTGATTTCAAGGTCATATTATGTGTCCAAATGAGTTACATACTTGAGAGTTTATCCTTATTATACACAATATTCTAGTTCTTGTCATTATGGTTCCTACTCCATTCTTATTAAGAATATATTAGAACTAAATCTGCCTTTTATACTCCTGATAATCAAGACATTTCAAAGGCATTTTTAAAGTACTGACTTAGATAATTGTCAAGGTCGATGAGGTTTCTATGATGGTCAGAAATAGCTGTGGGCAGTACAACTTTGTTGCAGATGTATAGGAGAGATATGTAGGAATATTAAGGTGATGTCCTTCTCCATTTTCCTCTATTGAAAAGGATTTGTGGATCTTAAACTCTAAGTAGCTGATAATACAAAGGGACAGTGTTAGTTTAACATCACCCAGAGGCCATGGTGACATCTTCAGTGAAATAGCACTATTTCTGCCTTCCTGTAAAATGCCCCTCTCTCAGGCTTGGCAGAGAACCAGAAAACATTCATGGATTTAGACTGGCAGAGAAGGATCAGTAACTTGTACTGACATCATGATTGTAAAAGCCACTCATTTTTATAACTTTGTATAAAAGGTCATTCATAAACTGTTTATCATATTTTGTTTCTTTTAATCCATACATTAATCCTGCAAGGAAAATGTTGTCCCATGTATTATTTAGAAGGAACAACAAAGGCCCAGAGATGTTAAGTGATTTGCTCAAAGCCACAGAGCTAGGAAATGAAAAAAGTTTGGGATCAATTTGTGTCTTCTGAGCCTACAGGCTATGTTCTTTGTACTATTCTATTCTGATTCATAATGAATACGTTATTTGTACTTAAAGCTACTTCAACATATTTAAAATATCAGCATAAAGTTTAACATTCTGTGGTTTATTGTACTGAAGAGCAGGGAAGTCCGTTTGGTATGACTACATGATTTGCCTTAAATAATTTACAGTATTTGTTTTGTTGTTAAAATTCTAGGGACATTTCTAAAGACATTTTTCCACTCTTCTTAAAGACTCAGAATTAATGTTTATACTTGCCACTAACATAGATTTAATGTTATAGACTATATATCAAAACAATTCTCTTTGTACTAAAACAACTGCCTATTAAAAATAAATAGATGACAGGCTTAGAACGCTAATCTCTGTTTTCTAATGTTGTTCCCAAACTATGCAAATGATAGCAATCACCTGGGGTGCTCCTTAAACATAGAGCTTCTCTAGGACCCTGTCCTGTAGATTTGGATTTGAATGGGACTCCAGAATTTATGTTTCTACCAAGTACCTTCAGGAATTCTTCTCATCATGGAATTTTGGGAAACACTATGCCATATCAACTTTGGAACGATTTCTAGTCACAGAAAAGCTACAATTTTAGCATCAGACACGTCTGTATTCCAGCCCAAGCTCTAACACTTACCAGATGAGTGACTTTTGGCAAGATGTTTATATAGATGAACAATTTCTTCATTCGTAAAGTGTGAATAATAACACCCTCTTGGAAGAATGGAGAATTAAATGAAAGAAGCACCTAGTATAACGTTCAGTAAAGCAATACACAGCAGATACTTAGTCAATACTTGTTTCTTTTCCTTCCTCGTAGTGTATTAGAATAGTTGGGAAATACTCTGAAAGGAAATATAGGCACCTAGCTTCAGTAGGGAACATTTCATTAAAATATAGTGCGTGCACACACGTGCGTGTGTGTTGTATGTTCTTGTTTAATAAAAGTTAAAGTGGGAAAGATCAAAATTTGTACAAAATTTATTTGTGCAAAGAAATTATTAGAGTGCAAAAATGTTTTGTTCTTGAATTTTACTCTCAGATAGTACTAATTTCTCTTGTACAGAATGTTTATTAAGTGCTAGGTGTTATATACACTCATTATCTTTTTAACTCAGATGACACCCCCATGAAGTATTCTTTTCCTTACTTGCCTGTATATATGCCAGGGCACAGAGGGGCAAAGTTAACTGCAAAGTTTACTTACTAGTGACACAGCCAGGATTTGGACCTTGCTCTCTTTGATTCAAAAGCAAGTGCTCCTAACCTGGAAGATGTTCTCTTTCCAGTGTCCTTATCCCCTTTCCATTCCTGACCCTAATTTACTTTCTTATTTAGGGTTAATTAAATACAAAGAGCAATAAAGAAATTGAAAGCTTCCCCCATGGCCCCTCAGGCCTCAGGTATGTTGTAGCATATTCTTGGAGTTGTAAGCAACTTGGGCTTCATTGCCAGGTTCCATACTAGCTGCTCTAATTTAGGGCGCGATCTTTCTCTGAGGACCGGCTCTGAAGAGAGTAGTGCATTTGTCTCCTTGATTAATGCCTTCACATTTTGCAACCTTGTCTTATCACTGTCCTTTTCTCAGTGAGGAGGTAAGAGCTGGATGCATGGAATACCTTTCTCTGAAGATTAAATGAAAAGATACTGTTCTATTTTAAGTCAAAAGAAGATTTTAGAGAAGCCCTGAGGTGCTAAGCAACACTGTAGCTCCAGATCAAGGGCACCTTGCTTCCCAGAGTTACTTCTCCAGGGCTTACTCCTACATGGCAAATGTAGGCCTATAAGGACTTCCCCAAATCCCTCCCAGATTGTTCACCTGGAGCTTTGTGTGAGTTATCTCCTTTTGAGCTACGGGACAAGAAAGCTTTCCAGATGATTGTACTGTGAAACATCAGGCGTCTCCAGATCAGAGCCTCTCCTTCCCACTGATACCCCGTATGACCTGGAAGTGTTAACAATGTGTCGCATTCACTGGGTACCTACTGTATGCCAGACACAGTGACCTTTCCCAGGGAGAATTCTCATCTCCATTTTATACAGAAGTAAAATGAGGCCAAAGAGGTTGAATGACTTGCCCTCACAGAGAGGCAGACAATGGGAGAGCCAGAATGCAGAATTAGGCTCTCATACTCCCAAGTCATCACTCTCTTCATGAGAAAGTCCAAACAAGCCCCGGTACCTCACATATAAGATGGGGAGGGATGGGAACCTGTGCAGAGTTAGGGACCAAACTTCCTCTCAGCCTCATGAATCGCTCAGCTTGATAATTATGGAAAAGTGACCGTCAAATGACTTCCTCCTGAATATAGTCCAGGGGGTTTGAAAAACAGATATTCTATGGAGAGTATCTCACAGAGAAGTTTCTATACTAAATTTCTTCTGTGGAAAACACACGACTATTACTTATGAACATGTAGAAGGCAGCAAAATGGTGTGCCTGTGTGTGTGGCATGGGGCGGTCGTGGGGAGTATCAGATGTTCTGTTGGCAGCACAACCTTTGTCATCTGCCTCCAGGTTTCTGAATGCATTACTACAGACTTACCTCCCTCGGGGTGTTCCACTTGATCAAAAATTAATTGTGTGTGGTCTTTGGGAGAAGTTACTATATGCTCCAATGTGTGTTATTTAGCCTGGATGAATAAACACAATACTATTTAATGATTATCCTTTCTTGAATGTAAATTGTGACATGAGTTTTACACTATTTAAATAAGTTTCATTGTGTGGAGGAGAGCTAATACATTCCATGGATACTGACAAAGGAAAACAGACTACTGAGTCAGAGAAACAACTGTATTATTCATGGCAAAATCATGATGAGTATTATTATAAGTTTACTGGTTCCCCAAGCTCCAATCTTATAAGGTGATGTGGAGACCAGGTGGAACACGCACATACAATGGGATCTTTTCTAGAAGAAAAGAATCCTGAGTTTAGATAATCCATCACTTTTTTTTTTTTTAATACTAGCATTATGTAACCAGTGAGACACCAATATGTCTGACTCCAAATCTGTCGTTTTTCTCACTGTGAATCATTGATTTTCCAATTTGGAAAGTGACCCAATAGGGAAAGTGAGCAGGCTGGCAACTGGTGAAGCAGTTCTGATGATGACTACTACAGCCAGCCAGGGCATCATAGCCTGTTGCATGGGGAACCAGAAGAGGAAGATAATATATTCCCAGCACAGTTCTTCTTCCGAACTGCAATTGCCCTTCCCACTGCAGTTTGGTTTAGAACTGCTGAGAGGGAAGTCAAATCTTGGCTTACTCTACCTGATTCCTTCATCTCCAGAACATGGGACTGTTCTTAGACAACAGATGAAAAAGGAAAGTATTACTGTGAGCTCCCACAGCTGCCAGTCCCTCTTTTGACAAGGCAGGAAAGTCTAAGTTCTACAGATTTCAGAGCCAAAAAGTCAATGCCAGAAAAATAAAAACAGTATTTGTACTTTGAAGTCAGGTAGCCCAAATAGATAACTCCGTTCTCTAATCTTCAGTTTGTTCCTTAATATAAAGAGAGAGTTAAGCTTAATGAGTTCTATGTTTCTTCTAATTTTTGGTTCCCATTAGAACAGCTTCCCATTTCTCCTCGTTGCTTTTCCTTTCCTTTCTCGTCACATAATCCTAGAAATATTTAGTTTGACTGTGTGAGGGCAATATTAATTATAGTAATTTATGTGAACCCTTTAGCAATTATGACTAATCACTGTGCAACACAATAATGATTATGCGTATCATTAAATATGCATCAGATTAGTTTGGTTGTGAGTTTTATTTGATTACAACACTAAACTCTTCACATATTCATTCTTTAGAGTCTGTTGCTCAATGTAATATGGTAATATGCTCACAAATTTTAAACTGTTGTGGTAGAGTCCTTTCTTTCTGTATAATCAATGGCCTTGAACCAATCAGTTACCTCCTTGAAGTGGTTTCTTTATTTTTAAGATAAACATCTCTACTACGACATAGGCTCCTTAAAATGTCTGCCTTGCAGTAGTAATTATCTTTAGGTTCCCTATCACATCTGCATTTTTCCTGCTGTATTTTATTTTTGTATCGTTTGGTTAATGGACAGAATTTCATTTAAAAAGACAAACTCAAAAATTAAAACATGTCTATGTTTCCAGAAAGGAAAACGTAGAAATTAATATTCATTAGGTATTTTTAAAATAAATTTTGATTAAACTCTTTGATTAACCGGTTAAAATTTGGTAAAGTAAACCCAATAAATCATAACTCGATAAACAAGTGGGGCTCATTCAATTTATTTATTTATTATTATTTTTTTACATCTTTATTGGAGTATAATTGCTTTACAATGGTTTGTTAGTTTCTGCTTTGTAACAAAGTGAATCATTTATACATATACATATGTTCCCATATCGCTTCCCTCTTGCGTCTCCCTCCCTCCCACCCTCCCTATCCCACCCCTCTAGGTGGTCACAAAGCACCCAGCTGATCTCCCTGTGCTATGCGGCTTCTTCCCACTAGCTATCTATTTTACATTTGGTAGTGTATATATGTCCATGCCACTCTCCCCCTTTGTCACAGCTTACCCTTCCCCCTCCCCATATCCTCAGGTCCATTCTCTAGTAGGTCTGTATCTTTATTCCTGTCTTACCCCTAGGTTCTTCATGACATTTTGTTTTTTCTTAAATTCCATATATATGTGTTAGCATACAGTATTTGTCTTTCTCTTTCTGACTTACTTCACTCTGTATGACAGACTCTAGGTCCATTTACCTCATTACAAATAGCTCAATTTCATTTCTTTTTATGGCTGAGTAATATTCCATTGTATATATGTGCCACATCTTCTTTATCCATTCATCTGATGATGGACACTTTGGTTGTTTCCATCTCCAGGCTATTGTAAATAGAGCTGCACTGAACATTTTGGTACATGACTCTTTTTGAATTATGGTTTCCTCAGGGTATATGCCCAGTAGTGGGATTGCTGGGTCCTATGGTAGTTCTACTTTTAGGTTTTTAAGGAACCTCCACACTGTTCTCCATAGTGGCTGTACCAATTCACATTCCCACCAGCAGTGCAGAATGTTCTTTTTCTCCACACCCTCTCCAGTTTTTATTGTTTGTAGATCTTTTGATGATGGCCATTCTGACTGGTGTGAGATGATATCTCATTGTAGTTTTGATTTGCATTTCTCTAATGATTAATGATATTGAGCATTCTTTCATGTGTTTGTTGGCAGTCTGTATATCTTCTTTGGAGAAATGTCTATTTAGATCTTCTGCCCATTTTTGGATTGGGTTGTTTGTTTTTTTGTTATTGAGCTGCATGAGCTGCTTATAAATTTTGGAGATTAATGCTTTGTCAGTTGCGTCATTTGCAAATATTTTCTCCCATTCTGAGGGTTGTCTTTTGGTCTTGTTTATGGTTTCCTTTGCTGTGCAAAAGCTTTTAAGTTTTCATTAGGTCCCATTTGTTTATTTTTGTTTTTATTTCCATTTCTCTAGGAGGTGGGTCAAAAAGCATCTTGCTGTGATTTATGTCATAGAGTGTTCTGCCTATGTTTTCCTCTTAGAGTTTTATAGTTTCTGGCCTTACATTTAGGTCTTTAATCCATTTTGAGCTTATTTTTGTGTATGGTGTTAGGGAGTGATCTAATCTCATACTTTTACATGTACCTGTCCAGTTTTCCCAGCACCACTTATTGAAGAGGCTGTCCTTTCTCCACTGTACATTCCTGCCTCCTTTATCAAAGATAAGGTGACCTTATGTGCATGGGTTTATCTCTGGGCTTTCTATCCTGTTCCATTGATCTATCTTTCTGTTTTTGTGCCAGTACCTTACTGTCTTGATTACTGTAGCTTTGTAGTATAGTCTGAAGTCATTCAATTTAACTCATAAATAAAGAAATATAGTTTTCTGTGGGTACCTACAGAAGTAAGCATGTAAACTGAGGCTTCTAAAATAAAATTCCTAAAAGCCCAGACTCATTACTTTATATAGAGTTCCAATATTGATTTCCAAGTCAAAATAAACATTCCTAAAATAAACTCATGGGAAGGCATATGGGACTAGAATACTGGAGATGTTTTTATTTATAGAATATAAGGACTCTGGTGTGAGAGGATAAAGGGAACATTTTCCAAAAGGGGAAGATTTCCCTAACAGATATTTGTTGCGATCTCTGTTGCATATAGGAGGCTTTGAGATTAGAAACCTGACAAGAGCAGGAGATCATGTTGAGGAGTAGGAAATAAAGGCCTTAGGATGAAGTAAGAGAGACTATATGATGCAAGGCTTAGAAGTCAGATTGGATTTGTGATCAAAAGGCCAGAAATTAGTCACCACACTTAACATTATTTTTTGAGTATGACTTTTAGTACATAAGCTAGAAATAGGCAAAGATGAGACATTTCACAATTTTAACAAAAATATGATTTGAGAATGACTACATATCAAAAAACTTGCATTTTTAAAAAAATTGCAATTACCGTATGCTAGATAATTACTTACACCTAGTTCTCTATCAGTCTCTGTTTTGATTTATTGTTAATTTTCTAGTGTTTTCATCTTTATTTTTGGCAATTTCATCTATACTTCTGCTAAATGTTTGGAGGAGGCTTTTTTTGAAGAATATAATTAGACATATGTTGTCCTAATGAGTCCATAAAATTACCCAATTTTCTTCAGCATTCAGTCTAAGAACAACAACAACAAACCCTTTAGGAACCTCATGAGCAAATTTGATACTATTCATAGAAAAGAGAATCTGATTAGTCTGTGAAAATCCCAGGTTATTAAGAACAATGCATTCAGGATAGCAATCTAGTGAACTAATGAAAAACATTTGGATGTGCTTCCCCCCCTAAACAAAACCAGTATTTTAGTAATGAATCATTTTATAACAATGGTTAGTTGTTTGAATATATGTCTTTTCTTTTCTGGCAGTATCTTATTTAACAACATGGATTCATTCTCAATAAGGAGAGGTTGTTGGTTGAAAAATTCTAATTTGCAGAAATTATCTTAATAAAATGAGTCTCTGTGGATGATCGTTTTCATCATTGTAATGTGCTCGCTTTCCACAATGTGCACAGCGCAATCAAATGCAGGCTGTGATAAATACATAAACAAGTGGCATCTGCAGGAAAACTGGAACTGAACCAAAGAGGGTATCGTTTATTAGTGTCCTTAAACATCTATATTCTGTTCTTTCCTTGGACTAGCACTGGAGATATTGTCAAGATGTTTAGAATTGTGTCAGAAATTAGTGGAGAGAGTTCCAGTTGAAAGAGATAATACCCTAGTCCTCAACAAGAACCCTGGCATCACCATCAAGACAAACCAAGCATTTAATTACTCTGTTAAAATTGCAGAGAATGACTGTTCTTTCCTTTTGTGATATAAGTACCTGCCCATGACTATTAAGCATAAGGTATTGGATATTTATAACTTCCTACCTTTCAAAATAAAAGCAGCTGCATTACTGACACAGGGTTTTGTTTCATGTTTATATCTTCTGGTTAAATCCCATATCAAATTTTCTTCTTATTAAGTTGTCTGCAAATGTTTTATTAAGACACAGAATCAACCTTCATCCAATAAAAATATAATAATAGGTATTTTTTAGGGGTTACTATATGTCAGGCACTTTGCTACGTGCTTGACATATAGAAGCTCAATTTAATCCTTATCACAACCCTCAGGTAGATATGATTGTCTTCATTATACAAAGGGGAAAAGTAAGGCACAGAAAAAGGTTAAAGAATTTTCCCAGGTTACAGAACTAATAAGTGTTTAGACCAAGAGTCAAACACGGGCTGGTGGACTTCAGAGCCCACTTTCAAAATGATCTCATTATGGCTACCATTTATCTGTGCTTAATACATGTCAGGGACTGTGCTGGGTGCTTTATTTATGTTATTTCATTGATCTTCTATCAAAAGAAGTGGGGTAGGTAATATCATTGTCCTTATTTTATAAACATAAAAGCTGAGGCTCATAGAGGTTCAATAACTGGCCTTGGGTCACATACATAACACTTGAGAAAGCTGAGATTTGAACTGAGGTTTTCATTCTCCAAAGGCTGAGTTCTTAACAACTATATTATTATTCTATCATATGTGTTCTTTACTCTTTAAAAAAACATCAACCACTTTAAAAAACATCATTACCAATTCAATATAAATTCTCAAACTCATACGAAAAACAGGGTTGTCTTCCCCGAATCTAAATGAGCTCCAAAGGAACTTGCTTATGGTGCCTTGTAGGGGTAACATTTCTCAGACATTATGTATCATGTCAAATCAAGAGATTATTTAAACTAAGTAGATTAACAAATAGATTTTGCCTTTTTAAAGAATGGCTTTACCTAAGGGAGAGCTATAAAATGGAAATGAAAAGTCCTAAAATGTATTGCTTATTTCATTTAGCCTGCTTATGAAATAGCAGGAAAATGTATATGTTTAATTTTATAGGTGGATGTAATTGTCAAATTCTTCTTTAAAATAGTTATCAGTTAGCTAAACTCAATATGCCCACCTATAATTTACTCTCAGCAAAATCTTAGAGCAAGATTCTACTATCGATCATCAATAACGTTGTCCTAAATGGCATTCTGGTTTGGTTTCTTTGTTTGTAACTTCTTAATCTTAGGTTTAACAGAGAATTCAAGAGGCAATTTTGATAGTATGTTTTTTTTTATGTCGTAATGCTTAAAGGAACTTTAGAAATTATTTAATCCAAATCCATTGAGGAAACTGAGCTATGAAGAAGTTTGGTCAAGGTAGTAAATTGTAGAACTGGTACTTGTGTTACTGATTCCCTGCCCAGTTTTTCCTTATCATGTAATGAAGTCAGGACTGCACCTATGTTGATTGTAATTATTTATTCTCACCATATCTCCACGGAAATCATCATCATCATTTGCTCTGTGGCATGGTGAGGAAAGGACAGGATAAGCATAGGGTGTAAAGTACTGTGTCAGTTGATCAAATAAAAATTACCTGAAAAAATTTGATTTTTTACTTTTATACTGGAAGCTTTGATAGAAATAAATCCATGCTTGCCTGAAAGCTATCTTTTCTTAAAAGCTCTAGAATGCTGTGTCATTAAAATGTCTGAAATGAGAAGTAACTAGTCTGATTACAGAAGCAGTTCTTGAGCACTATAATTAAATAATTTCCAGGAAAAAAAAAAGAACTTGAAGACTACACCTAAAATTCTGTGTTAAATCAGTTAATTTTATGAAAACAATTAAAATGCTGATTGTATAATCCTGTCTATTAAAAAGCAAATAGAGACATTTCAAACGAAATTCATAAAAGAAAAATCTAGGGATTAGTATAGAAAAAAATTTAGAAGAGATAGAAATCCTTGGAAATCAGTGATAGTCACAGAATACTTGTGTGAACTAAAATCTAGGGTCAAAATGGTCAGCAAAAGTTATTTTAGCAGTACAAAAGTTTCCAAGACAGAAAAACAAAAGAGAATTTAGTAGGGATGAAACAATATCCCTTGATAGGGAGCCAGAAACAGATAGTAACTAACTTCATTGTTGAATAGATCCTCGGAAGAGAAAGTGCATTCACTGCATCCATGAAGGCCCTCAAATCTGAAACACATCATATTAAGTAATTTGTATTATCATTTATTTGTTAACAGCTAACATTTCTTGACTACTCTATTGGGTCTGGATATTTAACGTGTTTTATCTCTGAATTCTTACAATGACCTTCTAATGTATTTATTACTGTCTCCATTGTGTAGAACAGAAATGTGAGGTTCAATATAAAATAACTAAGGAGTGGCAGAGCCAGGATGTGAACCCAGAACTGTCTGCTCCAAAGTCCTGCTTTCACAGCTGCTCTACCATTTTTGTATCTCCTACTACATCATCTTTCCTGTTTAGCTAATTTAGCTCTTACTTGGCAATATCTTATAATTTATCAGGTTTTCTTGCCTTCAAAAATGGGATTTTTAAATTGACCCTTAAATTCTGGTTTTGGATTGATAAGTGGCCAAAAGAATCTTGAAAAAGACCAAAGTTAGAGAACTTGCATTTACCAATTTCAAAACTTACTACAAAGTTATAGTAATAAACACAGTGTGGTGCTGTTATAATGTCCAAGACAATTCAATGGGGGGAATGTATAGTCTTTTTGACAAATAGTGCCAGAACAACTGGATATCCACAGGCAAAAGGATGAAATTGGACCTCCACCTTTTACCACTCCCAAAAATGAACTCAAAAATACTTGTGACCTTGGGTTAAGAATTTTAAATTCAACACCAAAAGTATGAGTAACAATAGAAAAAAAAAGATAAATTGGATTCCATCAAAATTAAAAACTCGTGCTGCCCATGATACCATTAAGAAAGTGAAAAAAAGAACTTACAGGTGGGAGAATATATTTGCAAATCATATATCTGATAAGGTATTTCTGTCCAGAATTTACAATTCTCTTAGAATTTAATAATAATAACTCAACTAAAAGATGGGAAAGGGACTTGAATAGACATTTCTCTGAAGAAGATATATGATGGCCAGTAAGCACATGAAAAGATGGCTATTAGGGAAATGTGATTAGCTATTAGGAAAATACAAGTAAAAACCATAATGCAATGTCATTTCTTACAGGCTAGAAAGTCTATAATGAAAAAGACAATACCAATTATTTGGCAGTGATTTGAAGAAATTGGAACTGTCATACATTGCTGGTGGGAATGTCCAATGGTGTAGCCACTCTGGAAAACAATTTGACAGTTCCTCACTACCTTAAACATAGAATTACCATACGACTCAGAAAATACTCCTCCATATAGCCGAGAGAAATGAAAATGTATCCGTACAAAAACATGCACATGAATATTTATAGCAAATGATTCATAATAGACAAAAAGCAAAGATAACCCAAATGTGTATTAACTAAATGGATAAATAAAATGAGTGTATACATACAATGAGATGTGATTTGACAATGAAAAGAGGTCAGGTAATGATACAGGCTTCAACATCGATGAGTCTCTTAAACATTATACTGAAATGAAAGAAGTCAGTCACACACATAAAAACACATGTTGTCTGATCCATTTATATAAAACTCCATTTTAGGTAAATTTATAGAGGCAAAATGAAGATTAGTGGTTTCTTAGGGCTGAATGAAGAGGGAGGAGGAGGGGCAGAACAGAGACTGACTGCTAATAGGCAAGGGGTTTCTTTCAGGGTCAACAAACATGTTCTAAAACCAGATTGTGCTAATGATTGCACAGTTCTGTAAATATTCTAAAAGAATTGTACACTTTAATTGGTGAATTGTATGGTATATGAATTATGAATTATTAAAGTTATTATAAACTATTCTTATATATATATATCTCTTCGTGTATATAATGATGCTAACCTTAAGATATATTCCTGAAAGTAGGAGTTGCTGGATCAAACAATATGTGTACTTTTTAGGGTTTTTATTGCAAATTGACGAATTTGCCTCATGGAAATTATGACAATTTGTCTTTTGCTAGAA
This sequence comes from Aethalodelphis obliquidens, assembly GCF_003676395.1. Classification (NCBI taxonomy): domain Eukaryota; kingdom Metazoa; phylum Chordata; class Mammalia; order Artiodactyla; family Delphinidae; genus Aethalodelphis; species Aethalodelphis obliquidens. Next base: position 4,987,309 of record NW_020838008.1, read on the forward strand.
ATCATTGCCTTTTTAACAGTATATCTATACTTTAACCAGTATCATATATCATTATTATTTCTATATTCTCAACTTGATGAGAGAGCAGAGTTTATTTTCATCTTCTCAGTATTCTACTGAGGTTGAGTCTCCAAAAACATTTTACTGGCAATTTTAATGTCTGTATTCGTATGTGTGTGTTGTGTGTATGTACACATGGGTGTGGATAGATTGTCTCTATTCTTTGCTGGTATTTCTGTTAGAGTTTACCTTTTCCTTATTGATTTATGAAAATATTTTATGATAAAGACATTATAATTTTCTTACAATTTGTTCTTATCATACAGATATTTTTCACTTTTGTGGATTCTAAACCAGCCTTCTTTGATTCAAACAATTTTTTTTTGCATTTATGCTTAGAAAGACAAACCCAACTCCAAGAATAAATATTTAACTACATATTTCTCTAGTTCTTTTATTCGCTCTATCGTTTTGATCTTGAATTCCTTTGAAATTTATATATGTGTAGGTATAATGCAGAGCTCTTAAATTGTTCCAACCCAATTTATTGAATAAATCATCCTTTTATTTTTTATTTGAAGTGCCATTTTTATCATACATTTAATTATTTAACATTCTCAACCTGTATGGGCATTCTATTCTGTCCTTTAACTTTTCATCCTATACTAACGAAACTGTGTATTATTATAGTTTCATAATATTTAAAAAAATCTCCATAGTAGGTTTCTCATAATTTAAAAAATTATCTGGAGAAATTTACCCCCTTTATTTTTCCTGATGAGTTTTTATTTGTCAGTTTCTCTCAGAACTTACATTTTTGATGTTGTAGCAAATGGATAGATTTTTATAATATCCAGCCTTCCCATTCATAACATCCATTTGTTACAAAACTTTCATTTTATTCCAAATAGCTTTTTAATTGATGTTCTTATGTTTCCATTATACAACTGTTCCATGAAAAAAATTGAGATAAATACTATCTATCCTTTACAATATTCTTTATTTCCTAATTTTTTATTTCTAATTAAATCAGCTAAAATTATAATAATTGTATAAAGTGGACCTTATTTTCTTTTCCTGAATTTAACAGAGATACTTTTACTATGAAATATGTTCCAATAATTTTTTTGGAAAAGTAGTGCCCAAACTGGCTCAGTGATGAAAGGATCCAGTCATGAAGTAAGAAACAATAAATTTCAGACACAATTAATTCTATATGCCTTTTGGGACATCAACAAACACAGTTGATGTTAAATAATATAAAAAGAACTGCTATAAAATATCATTTGTTAAAACCACTATTTCATATCTCTTGGAACATAGCAATTTTTAATGGCCAGGATATACTAAAATTGATGGACATGATTTGGGAAATGGTGCCCTTGAATATGATCTTGCCTTTTGATTTCAGATACTTACTGCTTCTCATGTTAAGAAATTAAATTTTACTTTTAGTTAAGAGAATTTGAAAAAAATGCGTATTATGTTTTATTATAAAAAGATATCTATTTACTGAAAATGTCTCTTTTTTGGTTGAATACTACTGAAAATATCAGGTGTATGTCTTTTATCTGACCTTTCAATGAGCAATATTATACTAATGAATTTCCTAATTTTAAATCTCCCCTGCTTTCTGTGAATAAACCAAATTTTGTAAAAGTCTATTACTTTTTATAATATTTATATAATATTTAGGATATTTTCCTGTGTGTTCATAAGCGAGATTAATATGCAGTGGGTTTTGCTTTTGTTGTAGTGATTTTCTTTGTCAAATTTTCTTAGGATCATGCTACTCTTGCGAATTGTGATGCAGTTTCATTTGTAATCAAAAAGTTCTGAGTACTTAAAAGCATCATAGGGTTTCATGAATAACACGTTCTGTGGAAGATTTATATATACTAAATTGTTAAACCTATCTGGATATCTAGGCTTAGATATGAGTTGTTGATGTCTGGGATTATCAGAGTTTTTCATAGTATATTCAAATGAATATATTAATTTGGTTTTTTGGGTTGCTAGCTAAGAAAGAAGGAGAGAGAGAAAGGGATAGAGAGAGAGAGAGAGGGAATATGAGAATGAATATGAGAGAGAGAGGAAAGAGAATGTTAATTTGAGATACCCACATGGGGTTGAGATAGATCTCAGGATTGTAGAGGAGGCTGATGCAATGGACATAAAACCATAAATCTTGATGGCTGGGATTCCTTCACCCTTTCACTCATGCAGTATAATTAATTAATGCTGTATTCTTGTCCTCGTTCTGCATGGCAACTCAAATTCTAGGACAAGTTTATGTTTGTACCAGTATGAGTTAGTGTCTCTTCCTTTGGCAGAGGAGGAAGGAGAGCTGGTTAGCAGCTCCTATATAGTTTCCAGTTGCTGACAAGAATTCCCAAAAAGGAAATTGAAGTTCTCACAAAAAGAAAGTGAAGTGGATGCTGGGTTTCCAAAATCCAGTCACTAGCCCTTAAAATGTGTATCTCCTTTAGGATATGCCTTTTCTTTCTCATGACCAAGTTTCAAATTTACAGTGTATCTGTATATCTGTATCTTTTTCTATAAAAATCTTCTCTATGGCCCTTTGCATTATTAGACATGTTTCATGGAAGGCATGACCAACAGTAAGCCCAAGAGAAGAAAGAATTTGGATCAAAGTCCATAATGATACCTGAAAAGACTGCGTAATCCCAAGGCTTGAAATCTAGCCTTGCTATTTTAGAAACAAACAAACAAAAACAGCTGACATAAAGCCAGAGAAACTATTTACTGGGCTGATTGAGTGGGTGGGCTATGAAGCCAAGCTGCCTTGGTAGAATCCCTGCTCTGCCATGCATTAGCTGCATGATGTCTGAAAATGTATTTACATTATCTGTACCTCAATTTCCTCAACTGTAAAATGGGGATCATAAAAGTATAAATGTAAAGTTAACCACATCAGTAAACTATGCCAGTGAACTATTGCTGTGTAACAAGCCATACCAAACTTAGTAGTTTCAAACAGCAGCCACTGCTTTAGTCATGTTTCTACAGTGCGGGCTGGGCTCAGCTGGTTGACTTGTCTTTGCTCCTGTAGCGTCGATTGGGCTCATCCATGTGTTTTCTGCCAGCTGCCCGCTTGACAGTGGCTGGAGTGTCACATGTCTGGTGCTGCAGCATGGATGATTGGAGTGACTGGGGGGTTGCCTGGGCCTTCTCCTTCCTTGTGTCATTCAGCCTACAGTGTTTTCCTGTCTGTAAATATGGCCTTTCCTCCCCGGAGAGACTAGGCCAAGCTTCACTGCATGACATCTCAAGAAAGCGAGAAATCAAAAGCAGAAGCTCTAAGTCTCATAAGGCCTAAACTCAGAACTTTCTCACTGTCAGTTCCACTGTATTCTATTTTCCAAAACAAATTTTAAGACCAGTCCAGATTCAGTATGTGAGGAGATTGCACAAGGCCTGAATTTAGGAAGGTATGATGCCTTGGGGATCATTTTGTAGCAACTTACTACAAGCACCTAGAATAAAACATGGTACATCATAAGCACAGAATACATGTCATTAACAATATTCACTGAACATCCACTAAGGCAGTAGCTTATGTGGTATTGTTTTGTTGTTTTTTTTTTTGGTACGCGGGCCTCTCCCTGTTGTGGCCTCTCCCGTTGCGGAGCACAGGCTCTGGACGCGCAGGCTCAGAGGCCATGGCTCATGGGCCCAGCCGCTCCGCGGCATGTGGGATCTTCCCGGACCGGGGCACGAACCTGTGTCCCGTGCATTGGCAAGCGGGCTGTCAACCACTGTGCCACCATGGAAGCCCAGTACCTTATGTTTTTTAATCATCACAAGACCCCTTTGAAGGAAGTGTTCACAAGTGAGGAAACTGAGGCTCAGAGAGGTGGTATAATGTGTTTAGATTGCATGGCTACCTAAGAATAAAATTCTGATTTCAAACTTGTTCTGACTACTGCGCACATACTATTACCTGCCATTGCACTGGCTTCCATCTTCACCCTGTGACAGCCTGATACAGGCTAGAGACTAGGACAGTCCTGGTATAACTCACAAGATTATGAGCTTCATCTCAGGCGGAATGACTCTGTTGCCCTTCTCCTCATGGTCTCTGTTCCTCCGCTTAGAGCTGTAACACATATTTGCACTGTGTGTCCATGATGAATATACAAGGCAGGTTCTGACAGAACCAAGAATCTGTTAAGTCTTATGTGATTGCTTTAGCTGGAATCATCTACTTATCTTGAGACAAGCCCAGAGACTTCCACCTCAGTGTTTCTTACACTGTGCAATCATGAACTAGTGATCCCACTTTTATGTCCCTTATGTCTTTTAATGACATTTTAATTTTTCACCTGACATTCTGTTCTACACAGCTCAATGAGGATAGCAAAATATCATATCTTTTTGTGACTGTAGACAGGCTGTCTTGCACTCCTTTAATAGCATCTGAAGCTCTGTGCCATTCTTTTTTTTGTTTTTTTGCGGTACGCGGGCCTCTCACTGTTGTGGCCTCTCCCGTTGCGGAGCACAGGCTCTGGACACGCAGGCTCAGCGGCCATGGCTCACGGGCCCAGCCGCTCCGTGGCATGTGGGATCTTCCCGGACCGGGGCACGAACCCGTGTCCCCTGCATCGGCAGGCGGACTCTCAACCACTGCGCCACCAGGGAAGCCTCTCTGTGCCATTTTGATGGGTACTTGATTATATTTCTCCTTGTAATTGCTCCTTTAAATATTATCTAGAAGCTCTTTGACAAGTTTTTCTTTCTTAAGTAATGAGATTTTTTTCACCTGGGGTAAGAAAGAAGTTGTGATAATTAAAAGAATGTTGTTACAGATCATAGCTTTCCAAACAAAGTGTTAAAATTATTATTCTTTTTAAAGAATTTTGAAGCTATTTAAAAATAGGGATTTTATTATTGGAAAATGCTTGCTGTCAGAAAGGAAAATGGAAGTTTCTTAATTATCATGTGGTTTTGAACAATTTATATTAATTAGAACTTTAAGACATAATAGAAACCTACATGATACCACCTAGTGGGCATATTCATAATTTGAAATATTTACTAAGTACACTTAAAAAGAAAAAAAAGATTTATAATTGATAAAGCATAACCCAATAAAAAAACTTTTAAATTTTTACATACATGGTAATAAAGGTATAAAACTTAGTAAATAAGTATTGATTCAGAAATATTACTATAATTGTAAAAAATATATGAGTAATTAAAGAACTTACTAGTGCTAGACTTGACTTTGAGCTTTTTTCAGAGCGGAATGCCAGAGAGATGTCATATAGAGCAGAGATGGGATGATTCCCTCTCTGTCTCACTCCCCACTCCTCTCTCCCATCTCCTCCATCCGTTCTTATACCTTATTTAAGTTCTGGTAAAAAATAGTGCAGAAAGTATGACCTAGAAAGAGTGTAATGCTTAGCAAGGTACCATAGACATGTCTGAGAAGAAGGCAAAACAATCAGAAAGACCCCAAACTGGAACCAGCTCAAATGTCCATCACTAGGCGATGGACAAACTAGTATATTCATAAAATGGGATATTACTCGGAATTATGAAACAGTGTGGAAAACACCCATAATTCGGCTAAGTGAAAGAAACCTTACACAGAATGGCTCCCACTGTATCATTCAATTCCTATGAAATTTTACAACAGGTAAAATGAATCTGTGCTTAAAGAGTCTCAGAGCAGTGGTTGCCTATGGGGGTGGTGAGTGGGATTTTCTGGGAAAAGGGAAGAGGGAACTTTTCTCAAATTATGGTAAGTTTATATATCTTGATAGAAGTTTGGGTTACACATGTGTATAATTTTTGTCACAATTTTTTGTCAAAAAATTTACTGAAGGCACACTTAATATTTATTGACTTCATGGTAAATTGTATGCAAAAGGAAAAAAGAGACATTTAGATTTCAAAAGCAAAGTGTATAGGCTTCAGACTTAGGTTTAAGTTCTGATTCTACCACTTAGCAGTTATGTGACCCTGGGAAAATTACATACATAACACTCTGTGCTTCACGTCTCTCCCCTGAAAAATGGGGATGGCATACTTACTGTTTAAACTTGCTGGGCAGTAAAGACAGATGACGTGTGTAAAATTCCTACTACTTTACTTAGCAACAGTGCTTGGGACATGACTGTCACTCTGGAAAGGCTGTTCTGCCTTTCCTTCCATGGTCAGTGAAGAATAAGGGGTGTGAATGGGTATCTTCAATGCACAGACGGTGAAATACTGGAGTGCCCACCACATTGCTGCAAAAAGCCATTTGCCCCAAGGCTGTGCACTGTGCAAATATGACTTTTCTAGGAAGAGCAGAGGTTAACTTTAGTAATGATAGATATCACAGAAGTGATAGAGGAAGGTGGGCTGGTTACTGCAACGCCAGTGGCACTCACAGTTTACAAGGAAGGAAAGAGGAGTCAGGCTCACAAGGTGATCTATCATCATGTGTTAGGGAGAAGGGGTAGAGCATATGGACATGCATGCTACCATTTACGTCTAACCTGAACATTACAGAAGGATAACTAGGGGCTGGTGAAGAAACACTCATCAAATGTCCATAAGTGCACTTAATGTCACCATCAATTTTCTACAACATTTTTTGATGTGGGATTTTCCAGTAAGTGATATAATCTTCCTTCAGGTGAAAATATAGAGAGAGCTGGTGCAGTGTTATCTTCTTAGAGCCAAAGCTGGCTTGTGTCTCTTTATATATGACCTCTTTTTCCCAGATAAACTGGAATATAAAGGGGAGAAAATAGCACTGAGAATAGTAAATTGATTTCTTCAAGGCTTTTTTTCTCCAGACATTGGTTTATGCAGAGGGTGAATAACAGAAAGGGCACTTTTAGCCTTTTAAGTCTGGGTCCAACCTGTGGAGGTACTATGTAAATAATAAACATATCATTCTATTTTAAGCCAAATAATATTATTTTAAGTGTAGTATTGGGTTGACCAAAAAGTTGGTTCGGGTTTTCCGTAACATCTTATGGCAAAACCCGAATGGATTTTTGGCCAACCCAATATTAATAGTGTCTTAATATTCTTTATCTGGAGGCAAACCTGAAATCATTATAGGGTTACACATCCCTTGAACAACGTGGGTCTGAAGACCTTCATTGGAAAAGTCTCATGCTGGGCTCCAGGAGTGTTCTCACCAAAACAGCAACTGCAACCATCAGGCCAGGATCTCCCAGAAAGTGGAGTGGGTAGATTATTTCATTTTATGGCATCAGGAGATTGACAGCTAACTGTTACCTGTGGAGGAGTGGGGCCAATGATATTAAGCACAAGGACAGCAATAATGGTTAGAGTGTAATTGTCACTGGGCTACACATGTAAAAATACCTGCATCAGGGCTTCCCTGGTGGCGCAGTGGTTGAGAGTCCGCCTGCCGATGCAGGGGACGCGGGTTCGTGCCCCGGTCCGGGAGGATCCCACATGCCGCGGAGCGGCTGGGCCCGTGAGCCATGGCTGCTGAGCCTGCGCGTCCAGAGCCTGTGCTCCGCAACGGGAGAGGCCACAGCAGTGAGAGGCCCGCGTACCACCAAAAAAAAAAAAAAAATACCTGCATCAGAAACCTCTGAAATGCCTGCCACTTTATGTGGATCTCCTCGGAAGCAGACTCTTAGCCTAGAACTGAAATGTACAAAATTTGTTGAGAGGTACAAGGAACGAGGGTAGTTGTGGGGGAAAAAGGCAACCACCAAGGTTCCCATACCTTTCATATTCAAATTCCCGCCACTGAATGGTCTCCTTGGTTAGGCTCCGGCAAAAAGTAATATAATAGAGACACTTTATACCATTGAGAGACTTTCCATATTCACTTCACTTTCACCTGTGTTATCCTGTTATAATCATGGAGGATTAGCAGAGCAGGAGACAGAGACTCAAGGAGTTAGGGCTTGGCTAGGGCCCCGCAGATGAAGAACTCACTCCACGACTCAGTAAAGTACATCATGGCACCTCTAAATTTTAGCCTGTTGTTTTTCTATGAAGCACATTTTAAAACTAAATTTTAATGTTTCTCAGTATGCGAATATTAACTCTACCAATAATATATGTTTATTGCATCAAAAATCCAGATGGAGCTTCCCTGTTGGTGCAGGGGTTGAGAGTCCGCCTGCCGATGCAGGGGACGCGGGCTCGTGCCCCGGTCCGGGAAGATCCCACATGCCGCGGAGCGGCTGGGCCCGTGAGCCATGGCCGGTGAGCCTGCGCGTCCGGAGCCTGTGCTCCGCAACGGGAGAGGCCACAATAGTGAGAGGCCCGCGTACCGCAAAAAAAAAAAAAAAAATCCGGATGGACAACAACAACAAAAATCCCTTATTTGTCGTGAGCCCTCCACTTCTCTGCTATGGACCTGTCAGTGTTCTTTTTATGAAGGTCACTTAAAATCTCATTCTGCAAATCAAGATTCCTACAGATAATCCATACTATATCTTGGCTTTTACAACAGTCTATTTCCAACATTTTATGACTGTTTTTGAATGTTACTCATTTCCTTCACATTTGTATACACACTTGATGTGCTTAAATGCAAGGAGCTCTCTGTTGAGGTTTTATTATTGAATTTAGGTCTATCCTGTTGTGGTCAGAAAATGTGAATTGCACTCTTTTTACGTTTTGTCATTTATTGTTTTCCCTGTAGCCCCACTTTAGCAAGCCATCTTGGTCTTGATTATATAAAAACTAATATTAACATTTTCTTTTTCCCATTTTCTACTCATTTTCATAAAGTAATAAGGGCAAAATAATGAAATATTCAAATTAACTCACAAACACTGCTGTGAAATTAAAAAATACAGGGGCACTGTGATCACAGAACATTTTGCCTGAAAAACAGCACCACCTCATGAGGGGGCAAAACAACTGATCATCATCAATATTTGGCTTAAGAAAGACTAATGCCCCATGGAGCACATGAAATTAGAACCAAGAAATGTCCATTCCTGTATATAAGTATTTGGGCACATGTTGTATTATTTGATGTAAAACGTTTGTGACACTACCAAATTGGATTATACCTTTCCAAAACAATAAACACATAAGTGAAACTCCAACTCTATTCTTTCAGTGCTTATAATCTTGGATTTTGTCTTGAAGAAATACTACACACACAGAGAACATTTTTTGATTGTCTAACATTATTTTTAGTTTTTTTCAGTCTTAATTTTCAAGTCTTCTCTATTTAAATGTGTGCTTATTTTATTTGCTTGAATATAAGAGGCTTTTTCCTTTTAATAGTTGTTTATCACTTTTATGTAACAGAAGTGTTTGATTTTTATCTCTTCTCTTGTTTATGTTTCCTTTCCTTTCTTTCTTTTTGCAATTTAATGTTTATTGCGTCCATGCTGTAGCAGGCCATGTTTTCTTTCTTTTTCTGGTTCACAGTAAACTCTTGGATTGTGATTGTCTTTTGGTTTAAGATAAGCTATCATCCATGTTTATTTTTCCCTGTTATATATGGATAGTTCTCTTTCATTTAGGAATAGAAATGCAACATATTATATATTCATTGCCTTTTTATTATGTTGACTATCTTCTCTACTGTTTTTAATTTTGGTTAATTTTTCCTTTGTGTTTGTGCATGGTTTACTCAATCTGTTCCATCACTGTATTTTCATTTTTTCAAGTTTGATTATATACTTTATTTAATTTCTTTATTTACTTTATTTTATACTTTATTTACTTTATTTTTTATTAGTATATTTTTATTTTTTTATTTTTTATTATTTTTATTTTATTTTTTATTTTTTTATTTTTATTTTTTTATTTTATTTTTATTACTTTATTTACTTTATTTTACTTTATTTTATACTTTATTTACTTTACTTTATACTTTATTTACTTTATTTACTTTATTTTGATAATATACTTTATAATTTCTGTTTTTAATTATGAAAGTTTGTTGTTTACTTATTTTCTTTAACAAGCTTTTCCTATTTTTTTCTTATCATTTGTGGATGAGACAAAAATACATATGTATGTGTACTATGTATGATTTTTGGTTCTGTGTTTCTTGAGTCGTTATCTTTTATTTTCTTGAGCAAGTAAAACAGTTGTCAAAAATGTTCTTCTGCTTCATAGAGCATTTATCAAAAAATATGCTCTGGGGCTTTCCTGGTGGCGCAGTGGTTGAGTCCGCCTGCCGATGCGGGGGACGCGGGTTCGTGCCCCGGTCTGGGAAGATCCCACATGCCACGGAGCGGCTGGGCCCGTGAGCCATGGCCGCTGAGCCTGCGCGTCTGGAGCCTGTGCTCCACAATGGAAAAGGCCACAACAGTGAGAGGCGTGCGTACAGAAAAAAAAAAAAAAAAAGCTCTGATCTTTCTTTTCAGATGTAGGTTTATTTTCTTCTCTTGTTTTTATTTCAGAATTTTTCTCCCTCCTTTCTGTTTATTTATCTTGAAGCGATGATAGATCCATCAAAACTATTGATCTCCCCCTCACCCCCCAGTATTGTAAGGTGTGTGCTCTTTGGGACCCTTTCTTTTAACCTGAGAACTCTTTGAATGTTCACCATTGAGCTAATTTGTCTTTTTCTTGTAGTTTTCGAGCCCTGCGCTAGAAAAGTTTTCTGTTTCTTAAAAGTTTATCTTTCTGGATCTAGATGACCCCCAAACTTAAGATGATCTGATTACTTTTGTAAAAAGTTAGGTTAAAGGAAGTTTTCACAACAGACTTTTCTGTTTGTAAGCTTTTCCTTCCTAAATACCTCCTATCCTTTATCCTCCCAACCCACATCATCTGTGTTTGCTCATATTGGTCTGAAAGGGGGACATTTTTCCAAATTGATTGGTTTCTCTATCTCTCATGTTCCATTTCCTATTTAGGTGGGTTCTCTCCTGTGATGGAGTGATCAGAGAATTTCAGTTTTGGTTTATCCCAAGGGAATGAGAGGTCTGTGTTAAGTGCACCGGCTCTGGAATCTACAGCCTTGTCTTGCAATCCTAATTCCAAGTGTGTGAATACAGATTCAATAGAGGTTGCTGAAGGAGGGGCCTATGGAAAGCTTCTCTAGGGCAGAGACTAAATCTCATTTATCATTGTTACCCTTGGACAATAAACATCATTTCTCTGTGTCTTCCCTTTCCTCATCTGCAAAAGCAGGTGCAACATGCTGTGTCTCACAGGGGTATAAAGAGGATTAATGATGTGCTGAGGATTTAACCCAGTCATTGGCATAAAAAGTACTCCAGAAGCAGTTGCTCATCTTATTATTCAGTCCAACTCCTTCATTTTACAGATGGCAAGCTGAGGCCCAGGGTCACAGAGCTAGATTTAGATCTAATCTCTGACACCAAGGTCAGCACTTACTTAAAGGAGTGAAATTCGCCTTAATTTATCTTCTTCTTGTAGGTGTATTTGTTTCTGCATATATTCACATAATACACACCTAAGATACAAATAGAGCATGGTACTTGTATTTTACTGCCACTGTCAAAGGGAAGAAGATAAGCTCATCAGTTTAGTTTCAGCATGAGCTTCGTGGTTATTCTTGTTTTAGGATGGCTCTTGACGTTTTCCTTCCTTTTTCCATAAGAAACTCTCTTTTAAGCTAAATCTTATGTCTTATTTAATAACTTCTCTAAGAGGGGTATACAATTATTCATCAGCCTAAAAGCTACTTTTTAAGGGTGTTCTTTTTTTTGGTGGCCAATTCAGCTACTTATTATAGTACCTTCTCTCTATTATAGAGGAAGTGGAAACATGTTAAGATTGGCTCATCTCTGGGAGATTAGCTTGGGCAACACTTGGGGGTCTGCTATGAGGGGCAACACTTCACATCTAATCCACTGAACCAACAGGGCTGCTTGGATGATAAGGATGACGTTTGAAATATTCTGGGAGAAACCAGCCCTGACGGAGTTCAGTTATTCTGTTCTTACACTGTCTCAGCTTGCCATCAGTCATTCATAATGCATAGCAAAGAACGTTGCCTCCACTGAGAAAAAGCTCCCTTACCACGTGGTAGTTTTCAAGGTAGGTGGTATTTCTTTTGGACACCTTGGGGCAGGAGTTTCTAATATAAAACCAAGGTTGCATAATAGTGTCAGTATCATCTGAATTGTTTTTAAATTCTAGATTTATATAGAAGACATCTCATGGAGAAAATCAGAATCTCTTAAGGGGGAGATTCAGGATTTTAGACATAGAGAATGGACTTGAGGACACGGCGGGGGGGGGAAGGGTAAGCTGGGACAAAGTGAGAGAGTGGCATGGACATATATATACTACCAAATGTAAAATAGATAGCTAGTGGGAAGCAGTCACATAACACAGGGAGATCAGCTCGGTGCTTTGTGACCACCTAGAGGGGTGGGATAGGGAGGGTGGGAGGGAGGGAGACGCAAGAGGGAGGAGATATGGGGATATATGTATATGTATAGCTGATTCACTTTGCTATAAAGCAGAAACTGACACACCATTGTAAAGCAATTAGACTCCAATAAAGATGTTAACAAAAATAAAATAATTCTGCCATAATTTTGTTGATTTTTTTTAAAAGGAAGTGTAAAAAGATTTGCAGGCCAAAATGATCCCAGACCAGTAGCATCTGCATCACTTGGGAGCTTATTTGAAATGCAGAATCTCAGGTTTTACCCTAGACTTACTGAGTCAGAATCTGAATTTTAACAAGCTCTCTGGGTCATTCATATTACGTTAAAATTTGAGAAGAACTGGTCTAATACAGTATTTAATAACTCTAGCGCATGTTAGAATCACCTGGATAGAGCCATGCCCAAGCCCATCACCAGAGATTATGATTTACTTGCTTGAAGTGGGACCATGACATCAATATTTTTTAAAAGCTCCTGAGCTGATTCTAATACCTACCCATGATGAAGAACTACAGGCTTAATCATGTGATAAGCGGCCAGTGGACGACTTCAGAGCTTCCTGGCTGTGCTGGTTTCAGCTCAAAGCCATAAGAGCTTTGCCTCTGCCTCCAGAGCAGAGAATAGGATGAAGTGCTTATCTCAAAGCCGGCAAACAGCGAAGTCCTATTGGGACCCACAGTGATAGGATTATTCTTGGCTAGAGAAGATAGCAGTCAGCAGCAGAGTTTGTATCACATCCTCAGTGCTCTCCAGAGGGTCGATGTCTAGTGCCCTTCAAATGATAGAGAAATGGAGACTGTCCCTTTCTTAGCGTTCTCTATTTCAGAGTCATTTGTAATTCTGTGTTTTAACTTTGATATGTCATTTATCCTTCAGTAATGACACTGTCAGAAAATCCTACTCTCTTCTAGACTGTCTTCAGTCACATAGGAAGAAGAATATCACTGACTGATTGAACTTGTTAACTTCTTTACTTCAAATTCATGGTAGGAGTGATTACCCAAAGAGCAATACAATTTTGAAATTCGTAAGAAAACAGTGTAAACCGAGCTCTTTGTAAATATACACGATTTCAGTCCCAGATAGATACAGCTCAGAGTCTTTCTTGAGGTCAAATAGAAATACCTTTATATTTCAAAATGCATAGTCTAAAAAACCTCCTCTCAATATCCCAAAGGAAGGTATCTTTTTCCTTCCATGAATTCCTGTTGCAGTTATTATTTGTACACATTTACTTCATCGTTAATAATGAACTGATTTGCAATATTTCTTTTGTTGGTCTTTTGGACTATTTTTAAGTCATGTTGTTATTTCACTTTTCACACCTTTATGGCTTATTTTTCTGAATAGGTCATAAACTCAATGAAGGCAAGAAATATCGTGACCCCCCTTTATGCCACATGACCCTGTTTGCATCACGTGACCCCGCTTCCCATCAGTTTCCCGGGCTTTACATCACTTCTGCAAGTGTTTTTTACATCAACTCCCCAGGCTTTTCGTCCTGGGACCTTGTTTTATCTCATATTTATTGGTGTCTTCCCATTGCACAGAAACTCATTTTTTTCAACACATCAGAATGTAAAATTGAACACATTGGAGCCATTTGGCTTTTATTGTTTCCCGTCTTGAAGATTTTCCCAATTTTCTTATCTATCTGTTTATCTATTAACCACTTATCTACAGTATAATGCTCTTTTTAACATGTTAATTGTGTAATATTAAAAAGTGCCACACATAATGAACAAACTCTGCCTTTTTTAATAGCTCTTAAGGTTAGGCACTGGTGAAAAAGAATATATATATATCTGCCTATCTTAACAGACAATAGTCCGCCTCCTCAGGGCTGAGGCATGAGTACATAGCAGCAGGCAGGCCCTCATCCTAAGAGCTGATGCAGCAGTGGGTCCCTCTGCACAGATCTAAGCCGTATTCCACATAAAATGAAGTCAGACTGTATCGTGAAAGCCTCTGCTTATCAATGTGTTTTGCATGAAAGGCACACAAGATAAGGCAGACCACCTTCCATGGACGAGACCACACAGATTACCATCTTTCTTATAACGTTGATGCCATTATATTTAGAATGATAAAGAAAAAGGAATTTATTCTTGAAGGGTTAGGCTTCTCTAGAATTCATATCTCAACAAGGCCAAAGAATTTCCTCCTCCATTTTTTTCTTGAATTGTAATTATGTGACTGCATGTATTTAGTACTCAAAGGACAGGAAGTTTTTACATGCTGGAGTTCCGTGGAGTTCTCAGTGGGAGAACTGGGCAAACGAGACATGATAAAGATACACAAATATGAACATCACTCAAGGATTTCATAGACTGGTGGCTCAGCCCAATAAACTGATCATTCTAATGTGTAAAGGGATTTAGGAAGGCTTCATACAAAAGAGCTTTGCCATGAGCCTTGAAGGCAGAGGGGAAGAGCATAATAAGCAACGTGTACAAAGGCATGAATTCCAGAAACAGCTTTGAATGTCTGTGTACAGCACAAGATTAGACATTACCATGGCTGAGCATAGAGTGAGTCTATGACAAAGAGTGAGAATGCCTATGGAGAACGATGGGGTGCTTGGGTCGATGAAGCCATGCCTTACGTTTGTCATATTAAGTTTGGACTTAATTGTGCAGTCATTTGTTTGTTATTAGTAGTATTGTAATAGGAAAGTGACCTGATGTAATTTGTGTTTTTGAAGAAAATAACTTTAGCAACAACGTAGAAAATGGTTTGGAATGGGAAAAACATAACCCATTTAGATACTGCAGTAGTTCAGACAAGAGATTATCTGTCCTGATGAGGTAGACTCACTAGGACTTGTTACTGATGAGGTGTGGAAGGATGAGGAAGTAACAAGCTTTGAAAATTACTCTGAGTTCGTGCAATAAACCAAATTATTTCGTTGGACTGGGGAAGGAGATAAATGAGAGTAAATGACAATTCAGGTTGTTGAGATTCATAGGGCCAATTCCCAATGTTTAATAAGCAGGAAAAGCTATGGACGTGAATCTTGAAGGTGTAGTCTCTGTGAGATAAAGAAATTTGAATTTTTACATAGAGTTTTTAAAGCAGAGGAGATTTCCCAGGAAGTGAAAAATTAGAAAAGGAATGATCAATCAGGGAAAGACATAAAAAGGGAAGGAAAAGAAAGTGTCACTAAGGTAGGGTAGAATGAGAAGGGGTTAGGGTGGGAGTGGAATTGGCAGGAATGCCTGAACAAAGAGGGGCCAATGCCATAGACAAATCAAAAAGGAGAGGGACTGAAAATGCACAGCAGACTTTGGGCATTGATGAGTTTGGTAAGAGCAACTGCAGTAGGTCAGTTTCCAGGACAGAAGGTGAATTAGGGTGAAAAGTGAATGGGGAGGAAGTGGTTTCTGCTGGTAACAAATGTTCAAAGCAGGTTCCACAGGAGAGAGAAGACATTTGGTTCCTTCAGGGAAGGAGGTTAATTTAGGGAAGGTGTAGAGAGTGTTGAACGTGTAGGTTGTGGAAGAAAAGGAGCTAAGTGAGAAGAGCTTGAAGATAAAATGGGTGGGAATCGAGGCGTGTGCTCTCAAATGAGAAGAGAAAGTGAATTTAACCTTGGGGTTTTAAGAGACTACTCCTCCTCCATGAGAGCATGATAATTAATAGTAGGTTTAAAAGTGGGAGGAATGAAAGTTTAGGAGTTACCACCTGACGGTCTCTATTGTTTTCTGTAAAGCGGAAGATAAGCTTGTCTGCTGAGGGTAGAGGCATCAGAGTCTGAATAGAAAAAAGAGTAATGAGGGCTTGGATACAAAACAGTGTTGAAGACTCAGCAGGGGATGGAGATCATAAATTTATAGTGATACCAGTTAGCAGAGTATTCTTTTCAGGGGCACCAGTTCATGAGGGAGAGTAGAAAAAGAAAGTGGACTGATTTGTTTCCAGATTGTCTGCGAAGTTAAAGCAAAGAACAAAGGCAAATGAGTTAAATATGCCGGTAATAGTGTCAATCAGATAGCTGAGTAGCCTAAATAGAAAAAGAAATGAAGTTAAGCTTTTAGTCTAGGAAGAAGTGAAGGTTCTGAGAAAAGCAAGAATACTCAGTGATAGTTCGCAGATGGGAGAGTTGCGAGAGGTTATAATCAGAGGTGGGGTTTCAGAGAGATGGCTAAGTCCGGATGTGATAAGGGGGAGAAGGCATGAAATTAATAAATTATGAGGTGAGTATTCAGACCAGGTTAGTTCCATGGGTGCAGTGTAAGTTGCCTGGTATGATAGCAGGGTCGGGCTGAGGAGAAAGAGAAAAGAAAGAAGTACAGGTAGCATATATTTGACCTATATATGTAATACAATTAGGGGGCCGCTAGGAGGTGTCCAGCCTTGAACTGAACCATCTGGTATCTGAGCTCTCTGTTTAAAATGAATGGAAAAAACACTGGGCATGTTGTTCAGGCTATTTATGACCTTAACTAGGATTCACCTACCACTTGAAAGTCTCACATTATTCCTTTCATTGTGCTTCATGTCAGCATCTTCTTAGCTGTCACCTCCTCCATGAAGCTTTTCATGATGTCCTTTGTCGAAATCTGTCTAGCTTTCTGTCCTCTGTATCTCTGTTATAATATTGGTCATATTCTTCCTTGTATTCTCTTTATTTATAAAGATTATATATTTTTCAAGGACAGGGCTTCATCGTTCAGTCCCTGCAGCCTTGACGTTTTGTGAAAATTGGGTACTCAGTAAATGCTCTTCACACTTATATGGTCACTATCCTGTCTTTTTGATTTAGTTCATAATAAGTATTGGCTATCATATAGTAAAGTCTGAAGATAACTGAGTAGTAGGTTTTCATGACAGGCATTGTGAATGTGTGGTCCAGCACCTGAAGAAAAATGTCCTTTGTGGGTTCTAAGAAGCCAGAAGTAGTATTAAAAACAACTGAGCACTGTGTAAGTGGGTAAGTGAAAGAGGCAGGAAGGATGAATTTCCAAGATCTTTGCCTACTTCACAATTTGCAGTGGGAAAAACATTCTCCTGGCAATCAGTTTTCTACATGTATCTATGAATTCCTTGGAATGGTTTGTAAGGAAGAAATTATAACTCTGTGTATATTTGTATGTGAGAGGAAGACAGAAAGTTGAATCTCCCCAAGGCTTTTGTCTTCATTGTTTCTCTGTAGCTTGCTTTCCAGAATCTCATAAGGGTTATTGTAATTTTCTCTTCATCTCTCCCACCTACCTCAACCCTACTTAATTTAAGCCATTGATTTTAATCCTGTCCCTGGACCTTAATAACGCTTATTTAGGAGCTCCCGCTATCTTTTTGCACATTTCGAATGAGAGTCACTTTAATCAAGTTGTGTTCCTGGGAAATAAATCTTGTAATTCTCCCCTAGTTAGAGCTCAGTTAAGTGCCCTGGGCCTCTTTAAGCAGTTGATGAGCACACTCCTCCAAAATAAATGGCTCCTTTGATACCGGACAACAGGGTTAAAACACCCATTAGTCTACAGTCTTCAGAGAGCCTCTGTCTAGAATTTAATTCTTTGGATAATTTTATGAACTTGACAGAGCCTTCCCCTACTTGGGGGTCACATATTAGCAATTTAAAAATTCAGCAGCCTTTTCTGTCTCATGGTAACTCCATGGTCATTTTTCACAGCATTTAATTTTCAATACTATTGTGTGTAATTTTATTTTAATTTATTATATTTTTAAATTTTATTTATTTTTGGCTGCGTTGGATCGTCGTTGCTGTGCACGGGCTTTCTTTAGTTGTGGCGAGCAGGGGCTACTCTTCTTTGTAGTGCGTGGGCTTCTCATTGCGGTGGTTTCTCTTTTTGCGGAGCACGGGATCTAGGCATGCGAGCTTCAGAAGTTGTGGCACGCGGGCTTCAGTAGTTGGGGCTCGCGGGCTCTAGAGTGCAGGCTCAGTAGTTGTGGCGCACATGCTTTGCTGCTCCGTGGCATGTGGAGTCTTCCTAGGCCAGGGCTCGAACCCGGGTCCCCTGCCTTGGCAGGCGGATTCTTAACCACTGCACCACCAGGGAAGTCCCTGTGTGTAATTTTATACCAGTTTTATTGTACCAGTTATATTTTCATTATGATACCTCATTTAGATAAATTTTGTTTTAAATCCATCAGGAATTTCTAGATATAGTCTTTGACTAAGTAAATGCATAGTTAATTTACAATAACTAACCTAGAAGTATGCCCTACATTTAATAACATGAGTCTTTCTCACTCTTTTGACATAATTTGATGATACTTAGAGATTTAAGAATTTTAATTTGATGATTGTCCTGAAAAAGACTAACAATCGTACACACACACACACTCACACACATCTACCAGATAATGGCTTTTTTCTAAGTGCTTTGGACAGTGATAAACAGAATAGTTTCTGTCCTCAAAGAACATACTAATTAGAACCAAGTCAGAGTGTACAAAATACACTATAAAATCTCTCTTTCTCCTTTTGTTTCCACTTTAACTTTGTTTGAAAGGAAACTCTATTTGTGATGGATATCAGATCCCATATTGGCTTCTTTTCAATGCATTTTCCAGGGCTTGAGCTACACGCACAAATCTGCATCTGAGCTATGTGTGTGTGTCAGGATAGGCCTTTTATAACATTACTTTCCCTGTTCCCTTGTCATAAAGTTTACTCAGTTTGAAGATTTAGAACTCTTTATCGTCTAAGTTCTCTAGTGCTATTACTTTTTAACACGTACCACCCTCTCTCTTTCCCTCAAATTCCCCAGCTCCATTTTTCTATCATTTTTTTCTTTACACACACACACACACACACACACGCAAATATTTTAAGAATTGATTCTAAAAAGAACCTAACATGGAAAAAACCCCAAGTATTGTTGAGAGGATTTGATGTTGTTGTCATGTTTTTTAATACTGGAAAAACTTTGAAGGCAAACTAAATTTCCAACAGTGGGAGAATGGTATATCCACTTCACGTAAGTTACTCCTCAGCCCTGAACTCATAGGGTAGTTTAGAGTAGGGCACAAAATTCATCTTACACAATGCCAGTGTGAAGACATAGCAACACATTTTATTATCACTGTTATTTTTGTTGTTAGATTCCCAACTTGAACATCTCAAATTCAGCTTGGCCCAAACATTTGCTTATCGGAAAAATCTTCCGGATTCACTTAATTCTCTCTCCCTTCTCACTGACACAAACAAGCCTAGTACAGGCAGGTATGTTTTCTGTTATTTAAAGCCACAGTTACCTGTAGTCCTTTGCTTTCTGCCATCTGATTTATTCTTTAACTGCTTCCAAACAAACCTGAAAGAATCCTTTTCAGAGAAATGGCATGTCTGTTTAATGTAAGTATTAATAATCATCGTAGAAATCGTAAATTAAAAACTAACATAACATCTTGTCACACAGACAAACATATGAAATAGGAAGCCTAGAAGAATGGCCTTCTGATTCTACTTGAAACCTAGTTATTCACTCTGACAACTCCACCACCAACTTTTTTCCTGACTCTCAGCTCGCAGACGAATACTTTCCTCATTCTTCCACTGGGTCCTGGTCACTTTGCCTTCTCTAATTCCTTTAGCTTAAATGTTAAGGGACATACATTACAGGTGTATATTGCAGAATAGGTTAATCTTAGTTATACTACTCAGAAAAATAGTGGATATAATCAGTACTTTTTTGATAATATATATGCTCATTCTCATTTGCATTTTCCAGGAAGGGATAATGCTTTATTTTCTAAGAATCTGTGATATGGATTTGTAATTCCGGCATGAAATAGATAAAGGTATTGCATTTTACAGGCTACACAGGAACAGGAATTTAATGTGTGCGAACAGTCTGCTCATTTACCAGAATAATATATCCTAAATGGCTCCAGTGTGTTCATAGACAGCAAACACTGAAAGCAGTAATTGGAAGAATGCATCACCAGTCCAAATGTTCCTGCAAGTCTTGGGTTCGAGTCTGGTGATCCTCTTGAACCCTTTGTTTAGTCAGGATAGAAGATTCTAAAATTGTTGTCTGAGACTCACATTCTAAGCAGTTTAAGTTATAAAAATACAAAAGATGTAGATGGACCCATAGTTTAATTAAACTGAACCAAAAAAAATCTGAGAATTTCTTAAATGTATACTTTTATTTGTATGTATTATTCTTTTAAAAACATCTTCTGGATGAATAATAGTATAGAACTATTATGTCAGAATTTGAATTTCTACCATAAAGTAGAATGCATACGTAATGACCATGGAACATTTAAGCAACTATAATAAAGTGTTTTGTTTTAGAATTAATAAGGTAGGGCTTCCCTGGTGGCGCAGTGGTTGAGGGTCCGCCTGCCGATGCAGGGGACACGGGTTCGTGCCCCGGTCCGGGAAGATCCCACATGCCGCGGAGCGGCTGGGCCCATGAGCCATGGCCGCTGAGCCTGCGCGTCTGGAGCCTGTGCTCCGCAACGGGAGAGGCCACAACAGTGAGAGGTCCGTGTACAGCAACAACAACGACAACAAAAACAATTAATAAGGTATTTTTATTCTGGCGATTCTAACTTAGTGAAACCATAAACATAATGAAAAACTAATTGTATTAGTTATATGATGCTAGCTGTTGTAATAGAGAAGAACCTGAAACTCATGGCTTAATACAATGGGAGAGTATATCTTGCTCAAAAAAACACCAAAACAACTGTTTCTGGTAGATGGAATTTTGCTCCATTCAGCATTATATGAAATCGGGCTGAAAAGGCTCTTCCATCTTCATTATGTAACTACCAGTGTCCCTCTGGGGTTTGTGAAAACATTGTGACCGTCAGGCTATCTGAGGAAATTTGAATACACTGCATATTTCAGAGCACCTGGTAGATCCATTGAAAAGTCTCTGGCTCCAACCCTGAACCTGAGATGTGCTTGGCAAGTAACCCAAGCCTTGGTGATGACTGGGATCCTGCTGAGATTAATGCCACCATTGGCATGGAATGTATAAAGTGCCTGGAGAATGGTGAAGTGTAGATGTGAATGGCTGTCGTTGAAGATGTATTTTTTTTTATTGCTGTAGATCTGGCTATTTTAGTTGCCGTAGCATAGTAGATAAAATTGTGCAACAGTTTCATGGCTCAATGACTACAATCAGAGCTGGGTTGAACGTGGTCAGGCTTTCTTTACTGTCTTGGTTACTGTTCTCACTGTCTTCTGAGAAGTGCCTTCCTTTGCTCTTCCTGACCCCATCCCCAAAAATCCCTCTTACCCAACACTACTACCCTATCTAAAACCCATACCTGCTAAAGGAAAGTGCAGCATATAATACAGAATGTAGGAAATAACCCCATTAGAAATAATAGAAAATGGACACAGAAATAACGATTTGTCAGTCAGGAGAAAAAAGCATGGAAGATTTTAGGATCCAAGTTTCCAAGAGGTACGTGTCACTTTTGCTTACATGTCATTGGCTAGAATAGTCACATGATCACAACCAACTGCAAATGAGACTGGAAATAGAGATCTCGTGTGACAGTGAGGAAGAGGCAGACAGTTTGGTAATTAGTTAACAACCTCTGCCACACAAGCTGCCAATAGAAAGTCAATATGTGGAAAAATTTTATTTATAACTTTTAGTTATTATATTTACATGCAAATATGTGTCAGTGTACAGAAGTGCCATAAATGAGTGATTTTTAATCAAATAAATAAAATTAAAAATAAAATTAAGCCTAAAAGTAATTATTGAGGTAGGAAGATTGGAAATTGTGGTTATAACAGTATTGGGTTGGCCAAAAGGATTGTTCATTTTTTTTCTGTAAGATGGCTCTGGTAGCACTTGGTTGTCTTTAACTTCATTTGAAATAAGTTTCTTAGATTGTATGTGACAGCTGTCATATCAGTATGCATTTAAGAAAAGACTTAGCAAAACTAGTGAATTTTTGTATAGCCATTTTCATATTGAAGATGGAAGGAAAAAAGCAACATTTCTGGCCTATTATGCTTTATTATTTCCCAAAAGGTAAAAACACAACTGAAATGAGAAAAAAGAGTGGTACAGTGTATGGAGAAGGTGCTGTGATTGATCGAACATGTCAAAGTGGTTTGTGAAGTGTCGTGCTAGAGATTTCTCACTGCACGATTGATGCTCCATGGTCAGGTAGACCAGTGGAAGTTGATAGCGATCAAATTGAGATATTAATCAAGAACAATCAACGTTATACCACGTGGGAGATAGCCAACATACTCAAAATATCTAAATCAAGCATTGAAAATCATTTGCACCAGCTTGGTTCTGTTCATCGCTTTGATGTTTGGGTTCCACATAAGTTAAGTGAAAAAAACCTTCTTGACTGTATTTCTGCGTACGATTCTCTACTTAAACATAATGAAAACGTTGCGTTTTTAAAACAAATTGTGACAGGTGATGAAAAGTGGATACTGTACAATAATGTGGAATGGAAGAGATCATGGGGCAAGTGAAATGAACCACCACCAACCACACCAAAGGCCCGTCTTCATCCAAAGAAGGTGATGTTGTGTATATGGTGGGACTGGAAGGGAGTCCTCTATTATGAGCTCCTTCCGGAAAAGCAAATGACTAATTCCAACAAGTACTGCTCCGTTAGACCAACTGAAAGCAGCACTCAATGAAAAGCACCCAGAATTAGTCAACAGAAAAGCACATAATCTTCCATCAGGATAACACAAGACTGCATGTTTCTTTGGTGATAGGCAAAAGCTGTTACAGCTTGGCAGAGAAGTTCTGAGTCATCTGCTGTATTCACCAGACATTGCACATTTGGATTTCCATTTATTTTGGTCTTTAAAAAATTCTCTTAATGGAAAAAATTTCAATTCCCTGGAAGACTGTAAAAGGCACCTGGACCAGTGCTTTGCTCAAAAAGATAAAAAGTTTTGAGAAGATGGAATTATGAAGTTGCCTGAAAAATGGCAGAAGGTAGTGGAACAAAAGGGTGAATACGTTGTTCAATAAAGTTCTTGGTGACAATGTAAAATGTCTTTTACTTCTACTGAAAAACCGAAGCACTTTTTGCCAACCCAGTATTTCTCTTCTCTTTGAGTTTTGTAATATTTCTTTAGCCATGTTTAAGCAAAACACATGCAGTAAAACTTTTCTGCTGCTTAATTGAAATACTTAGATTTTCTCTTCTTTTAGAGTCTTTCATTGTACTTAAGCAAGAATAAAAATTTGGAATTAATAATAACACCTATTATTAATTCAGCTCTTACTCTGTGCCTGGCCCTATTCCAAATGCTTTAAATGTATAGTTCAGTTAATCCTTATTACAGCCACATGAAACAGGTACCGTTTATTATATGCATTTTATAAGTGGTATAAATGAAGCTCAGAAAATTTAGGTAACTTGCCTGGTAAGATGTTGGAACTGAGATTCAATCTCAGATATTCCAGACTCAGATTCTGAGCTTGTAGCCAGTTATGAGGAGAAAAGACAAAAATCCAAAAAACCTTAGGGTTGGCTCCCCAAAATGCTTTGTAAAACTGTACTCTAGGGGACCTCCCTGGTGGTCCAGTGGTTAAGATGTTGAGCTTCCACTGCAGGGGGTGCAAGTTTGATCCCTGGTCGGGAAACTAAGATCCTGCATGCCAGGGGGTGCAGCCCAAAACAAATAAAAACAACTATGTTCTAGTTAATAGATGTGATAAAACTTCAATTCATGTTTTTTATATTTACACACATATTTTCAAACTTACTTTTATACACCAGATGAGTGCAATGCTGAATTTAAGATACATTCCTCAAAATATCAAAGCATTTATTTCCTACTTAAAATTATCATGTTATAAGGATACAAATTTATCATTAAGGATTTACTAGGTTAGCTTTTAAATTATTATATGTCACAAGTCTTCCTTATTTCTGTTTCCAACCCCTCACGCCAGTTTCGCTTTTCCTCACTTCCTTAGCTCCCAGATATCTACTTGGCTCTTCCTGTGGAATGTGAAGTAGAACAATTCTTAAATCTTTTTTGTTATAAATGTTAGACATTTAGCATCCATTACTTGATGCTATGCTGCTACAGTTCAATGAAAAGACAGTATCATTCTTAGCATCTTTGTTTCCCAGCAAGGAAGAGAATATAGTCTCTAGCCCAGAGCCATTGTGAATATAGGGGGTCTTGAACGGACTCATTCTCTTCTGTATTTTTGTTAGTTCTCACACTGGGCCAGGCGCTGTACTAAGTACTTTTGATTCATTGGCTCATTTAGTCTTTATAAAGTCTTCATGTATTAGGACTGTTTTTATCTCCAGAAGAGGAAATTAAGGCTTAGAGTGGTTAAAAAACATGATCAGTTAGTGAAGGAGCCTGGATTTGAACCTAGAAATTTTGACTCCAGAAGCAATCCTTATCTATTCTACTAACTCCCGCCTGTTACTCCACACTTAAATCATGTGCTGTCCCACGGTCATTTCACCTTTTTTATATTAATTCCTCTAGGATGCATATTTTAAGGCATACCAGATCTCTTTGAAACCATTGTTCACTTTACTGTTCAGTGAGCGTGGTAGGGTTTAGGTGGTTAAGAGAAGAGTGATGTGGCTCGTGAGAGGAGGTTTTGAGCAAACCATGGGGCAGGCTAAGGGCTAAGCACTTTATTTAAAATATAATACATAAATCTTCAAAATTATTGAGTAGATAGCATTATCGTCACTTTACAGATGAGGAAACTGAATCTCAAGGATAACTAATAACTTCTCCTAGCTCACTCAGCTCCTAAATGGACGGCTATGATCCAAAATCAGGTTTGACCCTAAAGCCGTGATTTTTAGCCATTAAACTAAGAATCTTCCCTAAGTACTTCATAAATACTGGATTCTTTCCAAAAAAATACTTAATTTTATTATCAGTGCAGCTCAAGGTAGTAGGATATATTAACACAGAGATGAGGGGAATTTAAATAAACGTACTAGTGATAAATGCTGGGGCTGATATCAAAACCCAGATCTTTTTGTCTGTAGATCTCAATCTTCCCCCTTCCATATTTCCTCCAGGCCCTCTCCCAGCGCTAGCATTACCATATTCATTCATTCATTTCTTCATTCATCATTTAGTCAAAGAATATCCATTGTGTACCCATCTTTTCTAGACACTGTGTTGCACGTTAAACACAGTAGTGAGTAAAACACTTCCTGTACCTGGAGCTTTTGGTCTAATGATGGAGACAGTATTAATTCATACAAATATATAATTGGAAATTGTAATAAAGGACTGATCTTGTTTAAAGTAGAGGAATTCAGGGAAACTATTCATAGGGAAGCATCATTTTAGCTGGGGTGTAAAAGGTAAATAGAAGTTTACTATAAGTGACCATTAGAAGGTAGAAAAAGACTGCCAAGTATTACAAAGAGCATACTTCTATTGACTCCTGAACAAATATTTTTTTTCCAGTGTCTGAAGGAACTTGCTTTTTAATGAGTTTTCTTGAAAAAAGAATCATGGTTTAATTACATAAGTATTGATGACTATATAAGCATCTAATAGTTAGATGCATGATATTTCTTATTCAGTGTCTACTTATCCAATGGCATCAATTATCTGGAATGTACTTTCCAATTAGAAAAGAAAGTCAGTAGAATTTATATCATTCATAAAGGGGTCAATGAAAATAAAAGCATAAAGTATAACTTCTCGAACTTAAAAAGTACATCTATATGTCAATCATTAACTACTAGAGATAAATAGCCTTTCATATTTCAAGAGATATTGGCATAATAATTTCTACTAAAATAATTGACATTTATTGAGTAGTCCTGAATCACTAACCATGTCAAATATCATGTTAAGTATATTTATATGAGGAGCTAGATAAATATATGTTATGTATATTATAAATGTACACATAATTTTTTTTAATTAGTACTTTAAAGCAAAGGTTTGTTATGTGCAGAATTGATTTGTATACCATATCTAGATAAATAGAGTATTATTCCAATAAGAGCATTTCTGTTTATATTTTTAATATTTCCTGACATGAAAAATACTTTGCATTTGAATCATAATATTCAATGTGATATTGCATTTGATTTGGAATAAAATTCTGAAAATTTGGTAAGGAAAACCTGGTATATGACCTTAGACATTGCAAACTTTTACCTCAATACATAGGAACAAAACATACAGAAGACTATTCATCTTTGAAAAGTTCAAAAGTCAGCAAAACTTGCTTATAGATATCTCAAGAAGCTGTTTATTTAACACTGAGATACTATTATAGCCAAACTAGTATTCTGAATTTGACATCAAAGAAGTTATCACCTGATCAGCTTCAAAACTCCACACAGGTATACAGAGAAAGAGAAGCACTAAAACAGGTAAAAGTGGTTACAGTGATGGGGCAACTGTAAGGGTCAACCCCATGATGCAAAGTTAATCAGATGATAGACAAAGGAGCTTTCCTCATTCCCCCAACTCTACATGATGCATATCTAACAGGAATGCTTATTTTTATTTTCCAAATATTCATGTTTTAGCCACTTTCTGTGCTATTCAGTGTATTAAAATACACATTTTCATATTTCTAGGTACTTATGCATGTGCCATAAACCTTCAAATTCTATGCTCCCTTTAATACTTGTTAAGGTGGGTAGTTATTCTAAATGTCATACAGCATAACTTCTGCCAATCTTTGTCTCACTCATGGTTCCCTTTAATTGACTTGGAAATGTGAATTTTGTTTTCTTGCAAAAGAGGAAGTTAAAAAATATATTGAGAACACTTCATTAGGTCTTTATTCTTGCCTTCTTAATTCCATTTATTCTATTCTACTTCATAGTGGATAAGTTCAGTATATTTTCAGTTGCAGCATTTTCTTATTGAGGCATATTCTGCCAAAATCCCATTTTTCTGAATGCATGTGTTTTAATTGGGCTTCTATGTGGTGATAGATGTAGGACTTCCTGCTAGTCCCTTTTTAGCTTCTATAATTCTCAGCACAGATGGCTTTTTACTACACTACTTCTTCCTCCCACCCTTTGCCACCCTGACAATAAATACTGATACAGTCCCCTGAGGTATTCATTCATCTCTCAGGCCTCCAAACAGACCAGACAGCATCTCATGATTAGGAAGAGTGACAGTGCGAGGACAGGGTCATTACAAGATACTCGAGCAGACTGAGTCACCACCCTTGGGAATTTGAAACACGCAATGCAAGACAAAAATGGACCAGTTCTCAGTACAGTCAGATTTCTAACCTAGTGCTCCTTAAGGGTTATTTCAGTGGTTTTTTAATTCCCCAGAGTAAAAAGTGAAATGGAATAAGAATATATAAATTAACTTTGAAAGAATCTCAGGAATTATGTACTTCAGAAGGGTTGATGGAGAATATGGAATAAACCATGGACTGTTAGGGGAATCCGTGCACTTATCTAATGGACCTTGGGAAAAATTGTGAAGCCTGATTTTAGATGCTTTTCGTACCCCTACTGTGCCTGTCTTTACTTCCATCAAAATGTACCATTTCATTAGGGCCGCACTAGTTAATTGGCTGGCAGATGTAATGATTTTATGAGACATATTGATGTCTAATTTGTTCATTCAACAGTTACTGAATTATCGCTCATTCTTTGTCAAGTGCTGAGGATATAGGAATACAAAGTGGGCAAAAGCAGTCATCATACTTGTGAACTTTCCATAGCAATTCATCACACTGTATAAATTCATAATTGCAAATCAAGATAAATAGTATGAAAGAAGGGGGCACGTTTCTATGAGAGCATGTGGTTGAGTACTCTAACCTAGAGTGGGAAGGAGTGATTATGTAAGGCTTTCTTTCCTGAAATCTGAAGGGTGAGTGTAATTAAATAGGTGTGTTTGTTTGGAGGTGGGGGATTAGGAAAACATTTTAGAAGGAGGAATCTTTAGAGACAAGGGCTCATGTAAGAGGCAGATAAGGGCACGATGGCTGGCCCAGTGTCAAGGCTGATAGTTTGAGAACCTGAAGATTAAGCAAGGTGAAAGTACTGCTTATGTGTATTTATGCTCCAGGTCAAAATATGATAGATGTGAGATACAAAAGTATGGGGCTGCAAGAGGGGCAACTCTAGTAGCTAAGGGTCCCCTAAAATACACTGTGAAGCATCAAGGAAGGGCGTTGCCCACTTCAGCTGATTTCAGTGTGAAAGAAATTGGTCTATTTGGGGGAAAATATGGGATAATATGTATATCATGAAGACAAGAAGATTTATCTCCATTTTAAAGGTCCCGAAAATTTGACTTCAACTTTTAACTGATAAGAATGAACCCAGGAATTTTAAAATAAGTTCCTAGTTTTGCAAGGCCTACTATATGTTCTTTGCGTACATAATCTTTTAAAGGCTAATTTTTAGTAATATTAATTATTTTTTAATGTTGTGTTCCATGCCTTTAGTACTGAGTATGAAAACTATTAACATCAGAATAAGCTGCCTTTAAAACCATCTTTATGCTAGATAACATCCCTGGGTACTTGTCTTTTTTGAATTATCATTTCAATGTCTTTGTTGTTTACAGGGTCTCTAAACCTCCTCTGTTTTTCAACTCATAGGCCATTTAATGTTTTCAGAAGCACTGTTTGAAACCAACCTTGAGAAAGACAGTTAAGATAGTAGGTAAAAGCCAATAGACTGACAATTGAGACAGTGTGGAAAGAACTATTATATCTTCAAAGCCAAAAATATGTGGATGTTTCCTAACATGGGGTTATAAATACAAATATAAGGAAAAATATAAAATATAGGGAATATTTATATCCTCAGCTTGTAAATGAGTTTCATTTATTGAAAAGAAGTAAATTTTGGATTTCTAGTGCAGTATGTAAGAGCTTAGAAGTTTTCATTCTGTCCTAACAACAAGTAAAAATCTGAGGAAACTGAAAAATCAACAACTCTGTTTAGATCTACCAGAAAAATTAGGTCACAAGGCAAACCACTACCTCTGAAACTGGAGAGATGGACAGGCTGGGTACAGAGACTCACACTTACTAAAGTGGAAACCCATGAGAGGGAAAACTCTGTGGGAACCAATACTGGGATAGGAAAACCCTAGTAACTGTAATTGATGAATTACTGGGGGGCTCAGTGAAGAAAAGTATGAGAGTTAAAAACTCTAGGAGGACCCAGTTAGAGTGGGACCCTCAAACTTTTATGTGTTTTACCTCCAGGGGCTCTACCAGATTCTCACAGGGAAGACTGAGAAGCATGGTGAAGTTCACAGCCCAAGGGCATAAGCTCACTGAAACACTGAGACCAAACCACAGTACTATAAAATGCTTCCCTTCCCTCTACACTTTACGACCACATTATATAAGGCCTATTTATTGCAGTTCATTTTACTTTGTACATCATGTCTGACTATCAAGAAAAAAAAAAAGAGGAAAGAAAAAGAAAAAAACCGATAAGCCATACTGAAAAGCAAAAACCACATTTTGAAGAAACTGAGCAAGCATCAGAACCAGAGTCAGATATGGCAAGAATGTTGGAATTATCAGACCAGGAATTTTTAAAATCTATGATTAATATGCTAAGGGCTGTTTTGCTTTTTTTTTGCCATACCGCACAGCATATGGGATCTTAGTTCCCTGACCAGGGATCAAACCTGTGCCCCCTGCAGTGGAAGCACAGAGTCTTAACCACTGGATCGCCAGGGAAGTCCCATTAAGGGCTTTAATGGACAGTGTAGACAACATGCAAGAATAGATGGGTAATGTAAACAGAGAGAGGAAAAGTGAAGATAAAACAAAAAACTTTTATTTTTCTTCTTCTTAATTGACCTAACAGGTGACAGATTTTTTTCAAAATAAATGTAACAAAAATGTATTTGATGACTATAGTTTGTGTATAAGTGAACTGAATGACAGAAATGATACAGGGGAGGCATTAGCAATATTTTGTTATTATTAGGTACTTATACTACCTATGAAGTATCATATTTTTTACTTGAAAGTAGACTAAGTCATTTGTTAATGTATATTTTACATTCTAGGGCAACCACTGGGGGTAAAACAAAAAGAAGTATAAATGATGTACTAAGAAAGGAAAGAAAATCGAATCATATAAAATGGTCAATACACTTCAATCAGAAATGGACAGATCCATCAGGCAGAAAGTAGTAAGGGCATAATTGAACTCAAAAGCATCATCATTCAACTAGATATAATTGACATCTATAGACTGCTTCATTCAACAACAGTAGAAAACACATTTTTCTCAAGCTCATATAGAATACCACCAAGAAAGGTCACATTCTGGGTCATAAAACATAGCTTAACAAATTTAAAAGAATAGGAATCATACAGTGCATCCTCTCAGACCATAGTGGAATTAAATTAGAAATGAATAACACCTAGGAAATCCCAATATTCATGGAACATAAACAACATACTTCTAGATATTATATGGATCAAAAAGAAATCTCAAGAGAAATTTAAAGATATTTTGAACTAAGTGAAAATGATAATAGAACTTATCAAAATGCAGCAAAAAACAGTGCACTTAGGGAAATTTATAACATTGAATGCATATGTTACAAAAGAAGAAAGATTTAAAATCAATGATCTAAGCTTACACTTTGGGAAACTAGAAAAAAAAAGAACAAATTAAATCTGAAGTAAGCAAAAGAAAATAAATAATAAAAATTAGAGCATAAATCAATGAAATAGAAAACTAGAAATCAACAGAGAAAATCAACAAAGCCAAAAGCCAGTTCTTTGAAAAGGTCAATAAAATTGATAGGCTTTAACCAGACTAACAACAACAACAACAACAATACAACTTAACAAAACAAAAACAAAAAAGAGAGAGGATACAAATTACTAATATCAGAAATGAAAGAGGAGACATCATTACAGATCCTATGGATGTTTAAAGGAATTCTTTGAACAACTCTGTGCCCACAGATTTGATAACTTAGATGAAATGGACCTATTACTTAGAAGACTCAATCTGCCAAAAGTCATACAAGAATAAATAAGCAATCTGGATAAGCTTGTATCTATTAAGGAATTAAATCAATAGTTAATAACCTTCCAAAAGAAAGGGAAAGGCCCAGATGAGATGGTAAGTTTGGTAAGTTCTACCAAACATTTAAGAAAGGAATTATACCAATTTTCTATAATCTCATCCAGAAGATAGAAGCAGAAGGAATATTAACCAACTCATTCTATGAATTCAACATCACCCTAATACCAAAACTAGATTAAAGGTTTACAAGGAAAGAAAATTATAGAACAATATGTCTCATAAGCATAGATACAAAATGCTTAACAAAATCACAGTAAGTTGAATACAGCAATATATAAGAAGAATTATACCAAATTAGGCAAAAGACCTGTACTCTGAAAACTGTAAGACACTGATGAAAGAAACTGAAGATGACACAAACAGATGGAAAGATATAGTGTGTTCTTGGATTGGAAGAATCAATATTGTCAAAATGACTATACTGCCCAAGGCAATTTACATATTCAGTGCAATCCCTATCAAAGTGCCAATGGCATTTTTCACAGAACTAGAACAAAAATTTTTTAAATTTGTATAGAAACACAAAAGACTTTGAATAGCCAAAGCAATCTTGAGAAAGAAAAATGGAGCTGGAGGAATCAGGCTCCCTCCCTGACTTTAGACTATACTACAAAGCTGCAGTCATCAAAATACTGTGGTACTGGCACAAAAACAGAAATACAGATCAATGGAACAGGATAGAGAGCCCAGAAATAAGCCCACACACCTATGGTCAATTAGTCTACAACAAACGAGGCAAGAATATACAATGGAGAAAAGACAGTCTCTTCAATAAGTGGTGCTGGGAAAATTAGACAACTACATGTAAAAGAATAAAATTAGAACATTTTCTAACACCATACACAACAGTAAACTCAAAATGTCTTAAAGACCTACATGTAAGACTAGATACTATAAAACTCCTAGAGGAAAACATAGGCAGGACACTCTTTGACATAAATCACAGGAATATCTTTTTTGATCCATCTCCTAGAGTAATGGAAATAAAAACAAAAATAAACAAATGGGATCAAATTAAACTTAAAAGCTTCTTCACAACAAAGGAAACCATAAACAAAACAAAAAGACAAGCTACAGAATGGGAGAATATATTTGCAAATGACGTGACCAACAAGGGATTAATCTCCAAAATATACAAACAGCTCATGCAGCTCAATATAAAAAAAACCAAACAGTCCAATCAAAAAATGGGCAGAAGATTTAAATAGACACTTATCCAAAGAAGATATACAGATGGCCAAAAGCTACATGAAAAGATGCTCAACCCTGCTAATTATTAGAGAAATGCAAATCAAAACTACAATGAGGTGTCACATCACACTAGTCATGATGGCCATCATCAAACAAATTCTACAAATTATAAATGGTGGAGAGGGTGTAGAGAAAAAGGAACCCTCCTACGCTGTTGGTGGTAATGTCAATTGTTATAGCCACTACGGAGAACAGTATGGAGGTTCCGCAAAAAAACTAACAATAGAGCTATCATATGATTCTGCAATCCCACTCCTGGGCATATATCCAGAGAAAATCATAATTTGAAAAGATACACTCACCCCAATGTTCATTGCAGCACTATTTACAATAGCCAAGACATGGAAGCAACCTAAATGTCCATCAAGAGATGAATGGATAAAGAAGATGTGATATATAGATGTAGATATACACACGCACATAAACACGCAATGGAATACTACTCAGCCATAAAAAGGATGAAATAATGCCATTTGCAGCAACATAGATACACCTAGAGATCATCATACTAAGTCAAGTAAACCAAAGACAAATATCATATGATATTACTTATACATGGAATCTAAAAAAATGATACAAATGAACTTATTTACAAAACAGAAGGAGACTCACAGACATAGAAAAAAAACCTTATGGTTACCAAAGGGGAAAGGAGGGTGGGGGGAGGGATAAATTAGGAGGTTGGGATTAACATATACACACTACTAATAAAAAATAGATAACCAACAAGGAGCTACTGTATAGCACAGGTAACTATACTCAGATAACTATATAGGTTATTTTGTAATAACCTATAAGAGAAAAGAATCTTAAAAAATATCTATATATATATAGATATAGATATATTTGGATTACTGTGCTATACACCTGAAAGTAACACAGTGTTGTAAATCACCTATACGTCAATAAAAAAAAGAAGAAAAAAAAGAATTATATAGTATGACCAAGTGGGTTTTATTCCAGGCAACCAAGGATGGTTCAACGTTCAAAAATCAACTACTATAATTCATTGTATCAACAGGTTGAAGGAGAAAAATCATATTTTCATATCAATTAGTGCAGAAAAAACATTAGACAAAATCCAGCATCCATTTATGATTAAAAACTCTCAGCAAACTAGTAACAGAGGGGAACTTTTCAGCTTGATATACAACATATACATAAAACCTAAAACTATTGTCCTACTGAATGGTGAGAAACTTGAAGCTTTCCTATTAAGATCAGAAAAAAGACAGATTTACTCTCCTATCACTCCTTTTCAACATCATACTTGAAGTCCTGGTTAATGCAATAATACATGAAAAGAAAATAAAAGGTAACCAGGCTGGGAAGGAAAAAATAAAAATGTCTTTGTTTACAGATACTATTATATAAAAATAACTTTCCTGTATACCAGCAAAGAATAAGTGGAATTTGAAATTAAATACTTATTGCCACTTACACTAGCAAAAAATGAAATACTTAGGGATATATTTAACAAAATATGTACAGGATATATATGAGGAAAACTACAAAACTGATGAATGAAATAAAATAACTAAGTAAATGGAGAGATATTCCATGTTCATAGGCAGTAATGTCAGTCCTTTCCAGCTTAATCTGTAGATTCAACACAATCCCAATTAAAATCCCAACAAGTTATTTTTGTGCATATTGACAAACTGTTTCTAAGGTTTATATGGAGAGGTATAAGACCCAGAATAGCCAAACATAATACTAAAAGAGAAGAACAAAGTTGGAGGACTGACACTACCTTACTTTAAGACTTACTGTTAAACTACAGTAATTAAGACAGTGTGATACTAGTGAAAGAATATGCAAATAGATCGGTGGAACAGAATAGAGAACCTAGAAATAGACCCATATAAATATAGTCAATTTATCTTTGATGAAGGCTCAAAGACATGCAATGGAGAAAAGATAGTCGTTCAATAAATGGTGCTAGAGCAACTGAACAGCCACATGCCAATAAATAAATAAAAGGATCTAGACACAGATTTTATGGTTTTCACAAAGATGAACTCAAAATGGATCAAAGACCTAAATGTAAAATGTAAAACTATAAAACTCCTGGAAGATAACATAGGAGAAAATCTAGATGCCCTGGATATGGAGATGACTTTTTAGATACCCATCAAAGGCATGAGCCATGAAAGTAAGAAACGATAAGGCAGACTTCACTTGAATTAAAAACTTCTGCCTGCAAAAATACTGTCAAGAGAATGAGAAGACTTTGGAAGATAGTTTACTTTCTTACAAAACAAAAACATACTCTTACCCTGCGATCAAGCAGTTGTGGTCCTTGGTATTTACTTAAATGAGTTGAAAACATATGTGCATAGAAACCTGCACACAGATGTTTATAGCAGCTTTACTGATAATTACCAAAACTTGGAAGCAACCAAGATGTTTCGGTAGGTGAATGGATAAACAAACTGAGGTACATCAAGACAATGGAATATTATTCAGCATTAAAAATAAATGAGGTATCAAGCCATGAAAAGACATGGAGAAACCTTTAATACATTTTAATAAGTGAAAGAAGCTAATCTGAAAAGACTACATACACACTGTGTGATTAAAACTGTATGACATTCTGGAACAGACAAAACTATGGAGACAGTATAAAGCTGAGCGGTTGTCAGGTGTAAAGGGGAGGAGGGATGAATAGGTAGAGCACAGAAGATTTAGGGCTATGAAACTATACTGTATGATACCAGAGTGGTAAATCCATATTGTTATACATTTGTCAAAACCCATAGAATGTACAACATCAAGAAAAACTTAAAGTTTGAACTTAAGGTGAGAATGCTATGTCTATGTAGATTCAATGATTGTAACGATTGTTCCACTCTGGTGCAGGACCTTGATAATGAAGGAGAATGTGTATGGGGTGGGTGAAGAAGTATATGGGAACTCTGTATTTTCTGCTCAATTTTGTTGTGAATCTAAAATTTCTCTAAAAAATTAAGTGCGTTAAAAAAAAAAAGCTATAGTGCCTTGTGGAGTTGGCCAAAGAACTTGATCTAGAGTGTCTCAATATTTTACTAAGTACTCAGACCTAAAACTTAACAAAGCACAACTTCTAAGGACTTGAAATCACAGAGGTTTGGAAAAGATGTTACTGAATTAAGAACAGACTGAATAACATTGAACACTGAACGCTACGTTAGTATTTGGGATCTCCCGTTCCAATGAAAAGGTATGATAACTTTTTGAGTAATAGACTCCTAATTAAGAAATATATGGAGGACGTGTGCTAGTGACTTATTATTATATGTGTGGCTCACTACAAATGTATATGTAATGAAAATAAAATAGCCACAATGCAAATACCATGGGGCAAATTTTAATGCATGTAGGAAAAATATGAAAAGCCAGGACTCATGTCATTGACATCCTAGATTTCCATAAAGTTTAACTCTCACAAATGTGTATACATTGGTCGTTTATGTATTATCTTTTTGGCAGTGTAAGTCATTAGTTTATGAGGTGCCTTTCTGAGTCTGAGTTGTTCATAAATAGGGCCACTTTTATATACAATTTTCAGTAGTGATTCAATCAATAAAGCTTTAACTGATTTTTACACAATTTTTTGCCCAAGTTTCATGTGTGTTTTTTAAGCTTAAGTTGTTAAAGCCAAGCTATGAAATGGTCTAGACAAAAAGTTGTATGCTTCTATATAAGAAAGAATATTGTATTTTACCTAAAGGCAGGGAGATCTTATAAAGTATTAAAGCAATAATAAGTACCCTGGGCTTTTTTTGAACTGATTAGTTTTTCCAGTTCACTTGATGATGCAGATTCCACTTAGCAAAAAGCACGTCAGGAGTTGCAATGAGGATGAAACGTGACTCCTTATCACATATTAGACGTGCTGACTTGGTTTTCCTTAATGGCATTTCTACTTCAGTTAAATATGGGTAAATGTGTTTCATAGCACTTTATTCCAAGATAGTAACTTTGATTTTTTTTCTTTTGTAAACAAAGACTTGTGCTTTTGGCAATAAAATGAGCTATGGTTTGGAAACAAGTATTACCAATTTTTAATAACTTAAAACTCTAGAATTCTTCATATTTTGGAAAAAAATTATTCTAAGCAGTTAGGTAAATGATCTTTTTTCAAAATAGGTCTTATTGTGTAAAGTTAAATTCCATTTTCAGAAGTCATACTCAGTACCCTACCTGTGAAAAAATACCTAACCCATTTGAAGAAGATATGCTGACCAGAAATGCTGGGGTACAGTGACAGAGTACATAGGATGCAGGTCTAGATAGAATACCAGGAAGAAGAAATGAGGGAAGAACTGGGGATCATTATCTTTTTTTTTAATTTATTTATTATATTTTTATTTATTTTTGGCTGCATTGGGTCTTTGTTGCTGCACGTGGTCTTTCTCCAGTTGCTGCGAGAGGGGCTGCTCTTCGTTGCTGTGTGCGGGCTTCTCATTGCGGTGGCTTCTCTTGTTGTGGAGCACGGGCTCTAGGCGCACGGGCTTCAGTAGTTGTGGCTCGGGCTCTAGAGCGCAGGCTCAGTAGTTGTGGCACACGGGCTTAGTTACTACACGGCATGTGGGATCTTCCCGGACCAGGGCTCAAACCTGTGTCCCCTGCCCTGGCAGGTGGATTCTTAACCACTGCACCACCAGGGAAGCCCCTAGAACTGAGGATCATTATCTTACATCAAGGTCTCTGGTTTTAAATTGAATTTCCACTCTAATCGCCTTGTGAGTTCACAAGTTCTAATCAGTCCAGGAATAAAAGGTGACTTGAATAGACAGAAACAATATATTTTTTATAAAATTTTGAAAGAATATGAACCCCACTTCTGAATCGCAGAAGATTAAGTTTGGAGATTATGTGGATCACTTTTTATATTCCCTTGAGAATAAAGTAAAAATAATAATAATAAACTCTGGGTTATTCCAGCTGAGAGAATAAAAGAAGGAAACTCACCATGACAAGGGATAAAAATTTATATCATGTCACTTTTATAATGCAAAGCTTATACTGTTTCTGACAAGACAAAATCCAGCCTCCTTAGCTCATCTCAGTTTCTTTTCAATGAAGCTAGACATTTAATTAATTAAACAGCTTTTTGGCTTGGCTTTAATGATGTCTAGCTTCCTGCTATTTATCTAGCATATATGAATCCCACTTGCATGCAATAATCATTCCCTAGTATGAACTTCCAGTAATACCTCATCTCGGCCCATATATGGACTCTTAATCCTCCTATCCTAGTATTTTAAGCCTTTATTAATTTGACTTATTTTCTATTAAAGTGTGAACTCACTGAACACAGGCTCTATTCATTGCATTATTACCCGTTATTTCCTGATTCCTATTAGAGGCTCAGAAAGGAATTCTTATGTTCATTGATGAGTAAACAAAACAGTAAATCCATTTGAGGCTGTTCTGGAGACTTTTAACTTGAGAAATTAACATCAGGTTTGGAATGCCTGTAAAATGCCGTTCCACATTTAGTAAACATGCTTTTCCTTTTGCAAATCTTATTCATGTGTGACTTTAGATAAGCCTATTTTGGCATAATGGAAATACAGCTTGATTACCTGTTGTTGCCATGCTGCCATTTTCTGCAAGCCACGTAAAGAAGGCTTTCTCTAAACTGTGGACTCAAACCTGGAGAATGAGTAATGGAGAATCTTGGTTTGTGTATTTGTTACAAAGGATTTGGTGGCTAAGTACTGTTTTTATAGCCAATTGAGAGCAGAGTAGATAAGGATTCTGGTAGTTTAGAATAGCCTTGAAAAGAACTAACAACTGAAGATAAAGAAGCTGATATCTGAAGGAAGAGGGTGGCTTCTGTTATGCAAAGAAAAAAGATTGATAGGATTACAATTAAGGAAGAAAAATAAAGTTTCTCCCTATTATGTTTTTTATCAAGTAGTTTTTAGGAAATCACAACATGCATAACATAAAGAAAAAAATAATGGAAAGAAAATAGATCCCAGTATTGCTTCAATAATACTTTTTTAACAGAAATTATTTTATGCTCCACATATTATTCTGTAATTTGCTGTGTTTGTCCAACATTACTGAAGACTTTCTAATTTTTTGTTGTATGGAAGTATTGTACTACAATCTATTTAACTGCCCACTTATTGACAGACATGTAGGCTAGTTCCCCAAAATCACTACTATAAACCATTGAAAAATATTTATAGCTGTCATTTGATTGTTTGTCTGCTATTGGAATGAATGTAATAATTATTTTTGAGAACTCAGTGACATCTATTTTAATAGGATTTGTCCTAAGTTAAGCTGCCAGTTGTAAATAGCTCTGTCTGTTCACTATCAATGCAATCATGATAACTTTGAAATGTCTTCTTGTTCCATACTTTTATAAGAATGCTTGATTTTCTGCATCAGGATTTGGAGGGCATAAAGTGTGCTGACAGTTCAGTGGGTACAGTTCACATAGAGTAAATTTCATAAGCTGCATAAAGAAGAACAGGCAGGATAAAATCATGAAAACACATTTAGAGGGACAATGTTGTCTCATTTAATAGGAAATTGTGGTTTTAAAAATGTCTACAAAAGTGACCCGTTTACTTAGTTTCTGGCAGATGAGAATCCAACTCATATATGACTCAGGTGAGGCCTTGGCTACACTAACCCTTCTATCCCTCATCTCTAGAGCCCCCGAAACATCAGTATAGTGAAAAGATGGTCAAAACATGGTCTCTAGAGCTAAACCTCCCACATCTGAATTTTAGTTCTGTCTGCCCTCATCAGCTGTGTCATTGTGGGCAAGTTATTTGACGTCTTGTGCCTTGGATTCCTAATTTGAAGAAAAAACAAATGGGATAATAATATCTACCTAGGGTTGCTGTGAGGATTATAGGAGTTGGTACATATGTAAAGAGTTGAGGTAGTGTAAATAAGCATCATATGATTGTTACAGGTATTATTTTATATATTTATTTATTTATTAATTTTTTTAATCATTGTGTTCTGAATTCACAGCATTTTTTAAAAATTTATTTTTTATTTTATGTATTTTTGGCTGCACTGGGTCTTCGTTGCTGCATGTGGGCTTTCTCTAGATGCAGCAAGTGGGAGCTACTCTTCGTGGCAGTGCTCAGGCTTCTCATTGCGGTGGCTTCTCTTGTTGCAGAGCATGGGCTCTAGGCGTGCGGGCTTCAGTAGTTGTGGGACGCAGGCTCAATAGCTGCGGTTCGTGGGCTCTAGAGCACAAGCTCAGTTGTTGTGGCGCACAGACTTAGTTGCTTCGCGGCATGGGCATGTGGGATCTTCCCAGACCAGGGCTCGAAGCCATGTCCCCTGCATTGGCAAGCGCATTCTTAACCCCTGCACAACCAGGGAAGTCCCACAGGCATTATTTTAATCAGGAAGTCATTTGGAAGATAGGAAAGGCCACTTGAGGTAGAGCAATTAATTTATTTACTGAAAATATATAGATACAGAAATGAAATATGAGATGCTAAAAGAATAAGTCATATTCACAAATTTGCTCATAGGAATTTAAAAGGGTATTCTTCCTTATCCTTCTTCCTCCTGAATTGTATTGGATGCAAAAGACAGAATGCAGACTTTTACTGTTAATACTTGTCTGCTATATTGGTGTTAATAGATTAGGTTAGAAGACCGGCCTGGGAATATAATCCCTACTTGCAATCTTTAATGAAAATAAAAAGGGTTCCATATACAAACAACTGATTTACAAAAGATCTTTTGGAAAATCACATATTCAATTAAATATTACCTTGTGTAAGAGTTTTTAACTAGGTCACAGAAGTTATAGCTAGAAATCATAATAATCTAAGGTTTTTTACTAATTATCATCTAGTAATATACTCAAAATATTCATAGGCACATGGATACTTATGTGGTTAGTGTATAATACTTTTTGGTAAAATTAAATTGGGTGGGCTTCCCTGGTGGCGCAGTGGTTTAGAGTCCGCCTGCCGATGCAGGGGACACGGGTTCGTGCTCCAGTCCGGGAAGATCCCACGTGCCGCAGAGCGGCTGGGCCCGTGAGCCATGGCCACTGAGCCTGCGCGTCCGGAGCCTGTGCTCCGCAACGGGAGAGGCCACAACAGTGAGAGGCCTGCGCACCGCAAAAAAAAAAAAAAAAAAAATTAAATTGGGTAAGTACCTCTTTTTGTAATATGATATACACATATATACACACAATGTTTTCCCAGGTGGAAGTGCTATCACCAGTATAATAGGAAAGAAGCTTTATCAAAACATTGATTCAGAGAAATAAAAAGCATGTTAAAAATTTTAAGAAATAAACACGTAAAGAAGAAGTACATAAATACATTCTACCCACAATCCTACTAGCCTTTTCAAGCCACAGTATTTATTTTTCCAAGTTTTAAAAAGGCTATTTTTTTAGACTGACGTGACATTTTCGAGCCATGCTTTAAATAAGAGATTACTTAACTCCTAGACAGAATTCATAGTAAGCTTGATTAGAAGAGTCTCATCAGAATCTGAGGTTAACCCTGGAATGAGACTAGATCTTACCAGGCTGACTTAAGGATGACTTCCTTTGTGCTTCCATTTAGCCTGTAGATGTCTCTAGCAGAATAATTATTATATTTTCCCATCCTATTGCTAAATTTGGGTCACTACTGTGATGTTCTTTTAAAATCCCTCTGTCTCAAGTACAGTAGGTCCCCTACATACGAACAAGTTCAGTTCCAAGGGCACGTTCATAAGCCCAATTTGTTCTTAAGTGCAACAAAGTTGGCCTAGGTACCCAAACTAACACAATTGGCTATATAGTACTGTATACTGTAATAGGTTTATAATACTTTTCTCACACATAATACATAAAAAACAAACACAAAAAATAAAGAAAACATTTTAATCTTACAGTACAGTACCTTGAAAAGTACAGTAGTACAGTATAACAGCTGGCATACAGGGGCTGGCATTGAGTGAACAGGTAAGAAGAGTTACCGACTGGAAGAGGGAGAGGAGGTGGGAGATGGTAGACCATCAGCAATAGGAGATGGAGGGCAAGCTGCAGTTTCACTCACGCCTGACATTGACGGCACAGGTTCTAGTTCCTTGCTGGATTCAATTCTGCCTACCCTCTTGCCTCTGGATCTCCTGGGCTTGAAATAAAGATACTGTATTATTGTACTGTATACATTACTGTAAGTAAAGTACACAAAAGCACAACCACTTGTAGACGATGCACGCATGTGACAATGTACACAAGACATGAGAACTAACTTATGTGATTGGACATGCGAACGCACGTTCACATCTTTGAAAGTTTGCAACTTGAAGGTTGGTATGTAGGGGACTTACTATTCCCAGTAAAGTGCTTAATCGATGGTAGGAATGCAATAAATACTTAATGAATAAATTATTAAATGAATGAACTATCAGTTAAAAGGTAAAAGTGAGAATTGGTCCCAAATTTTGCATGTCCAAACATATTGGCTTTAAACATTTTATGTCCTTGAGATATAGTTACGGTTGGGATGATCTTAGCTGTAAGAGAGAGCTATATAATAATTTAGAAATGTTTTCCTGCTAACATTAATAGTATTATTAAGACTATTGATGCTGGTACGTAGGAACTGATATGAGGGTGTCATAGTGCAAATATAAATTACTATAATCATTGTTCATTTAACATTTTTATACCTTACTCCATTCCATCCCAGAATTAAGCCGGTGACACAGAAGACAGGCTTGGAAGATAATGAGAGCTGAAATCAGACTCTATCTTTGGGACTTACTAGATACCTCTGCTTTGAAGTTTCTTCACACATTTTAGACTCAGTTTTTTAATTTGTTAGAAGGGGTTATTAACAACTTATATGTTTTCTTGATAAATTGCATTATCTATAATTTTTAGCTATGCTCTGGCATATAGTTAGAATTCAATAAATTCTAGCTGTTGGTGATACTAGTGTCATTATTTAACAACAATCTTACAGTGGTGGTAGCCAGTTGCATCCATATTATTATGCAAGCTTTTAAAATCCTTTTTGCTAAAACTCCAACTGGTGATGACGTAATTTGCACACTCATTATATAAATATCAGATACAATTTAGCCAAGATTCCCAGGATTACTAAGATATAAGATGGATATTCTTTTAAATTTTTTAGTATATAGATGTGCTACTTCTTTTTAAAAACCATTTTTTTTCCTTCAGTTCCTTGAGGGTATAGTAAAGAGGTTAAGGAATACATTCTATCAGTGATTAAGACGTAAGGTTTTGCTTGCACATGGAGGAAAAAGGCTATAGGGAGGGAAAAAAGTCGGTTTTTGATCCCATGCAGTAAAGGTCAGTGATGGCCTCAAGTGCATTTCTTGTGATGTGGGAAAGAATGAAAAGAACCTACATTCCATGAATACCTTTGTTTCCATAAATCAACATTACTGAAGGGTCGGCTATCATGAAAATATTTAAAGTTGGTGAAATTAGTATAGTAACATTGTATGTGATTTGAGAATGTGAAGAATTTGTGGGTGAACTGGCATCTTGTGACTTAAATTTTGGCAAAGTGACTTGATTCCATCAAGAATGTCCACCAGCTTCTCTTTTTTAAATTTAATTAATTAATTAATTAATTTATGGCTGCATTGGGTCTTTGTTGCTGTGCACGGGCTTTCTCTAGTTGCAGCGAGGGGGGGCTACTCTTTTTTGCAGTTCGTGGGCTTCTCATTGCGGTGGCATCTCTTGTTGTGGGGCATGGACTCTAGGCACGTGGGCTTCAATAATTGTGGTACATGGCTCAGTAGTTGTGGCTCGCAGGCTCTAGAGTGCAGGGTCAGTAGTTGTGGCGCATGGACTTAGTTGCTCGGTGGCGTGTGGGATCTTCCCGGACCAGGGCTCGAACCCATGTCCCCTGCATTGGCAGGCGGATTCTTAACTACAGCGCCACCAGGGAAGCCCCCACCAGTCTCTCTTAACAATCACTGAAATATACCTTTATCAGAGAATAGTTCTTTTGGTTTAAAGAAGTCATTTACAAACTGTCTCACTTAGAACTGTATGGCTCCTCTTGCTGCTGGGCTGACATTGCGTGTGTTAAGGGGTAAAGTAGATGTTGAGCCAGCGTTGCACTGGGTTTTCTACAAACCCCACCTACATGTTCCTCCACAACACCATCTATATTCAACCCTGCTTTTATCCATTCAATACATTTATAATACATTTCTTTGTTCACCTTTATTTACGGTAATGGTTCCACTAGAAAGATATGTTTGAAAAACATCATGTGGTGGCAGTTGTCAGTATGAGTCTCTATTAAAATGAAAAGAGAATTAAGCTGTTATGGTCTTTTCACCCTAGGGAGTGAGGTGGCAAGATAGAATGCAAAGGATTGTGAGATATCTAGAGGTTCATTCAGGAGGAAAGAAGGAGGAAGGATGCATCAGATGACTGAGGAATTTGCCAGAGTAAGTGGCCACAGGATGGGGTGAAATGGGGAGGGCAAGTGGAAGAGATGGAAATTCCAAAGACCAAGTATATCTATCTTCCTTTTTTTTATGGTTTTGATAAAATCTCCCCTAGAAACAACTTTGAAAAATATTTGCAAAATTCTTCATGAAGGAAAAATAAAATGCTGTAGAAACAGGCTCCCACGATTTTTCCTGGTGGGAAATGATGAAGGCCTGTCCCGGGGCAATGGCAGTGGCAGTAGGTAGAGATGAAAGGATAAAAATAAACAAGTGGCATGTCAGAGAATTGGGTTTGATGACTAATTGACTGAAGGAGGAGGGCTGGAAAAACAAAGTCCTGCTTGAGCAATGAGTAGATGGCACTAGCCATGAGTGATACTATCTTATCTTGATATACATTGTATTAGTTTTCTGTTGCTACATAACAAAGTACCACAGATTTAGCAGTTTAAAATGATACA
Source organism: Aethalodelphis obliquidens (assembly GCF_003676395.1). NCBI lineage: Eukaryota > Metazoa > Chordata > Mammalia > Artiodactyla > Delphinidae > Aethalodelphis > Aethalodelphis obliquidens. The sequence continues at coordinate 5,031,797 of NW_020838008.1, forward strand.
GCACATTTTCAGTCTCACAGTTTCTGAGTCAGGAGTCTAGGCTCAGTTTAGGTGGGTCCTCTGCTCAGGGTCACCTAAGGCTGCAGCAAAAGTGTTGGCTGGCTTGAGTTTTTATCTGGCAGGTGAACTGGGGTGGATTTATGTCCAGACTCACTCTGTTGGTTAACAGATTCATCATCTTGTAGTTGTAGGACTGATGGCCCTGGCTTTTTGCTGGCTCTAACTAGAGACCATCCTAAGCCCCTGTTGACCGCCTTCAGCTCCTAAAGTCTGTTCATATTTGCTAAACACTACCCATGGTTCCTTGCCACGTGGCTTTCCTAATAGGACTGCTTACTTGTCAAGGCAGCAAGGACTAGAACAGATTAGAGGAAGTCTGCTACAAGACCCAGTCTTATATAATCATGCAAGAGACATGACATATTCTGTCAATTTGACTCAAATCACAAGTCTTATCCACAACCGAGAGAACGGGATTTTGCCAGGGCGTGAACACTAGCCGATGAGTATCGTGGGAGGGCAGCCTGAAGTCTGTCCTCATACACGTGGAGAAAGCAGCATGAGCTAATAGGCTAAAGAAAGGCAGATAAAGCATTATGGGAATGTACGGACACAGATTTTTGTATAACAATATTAATGAAGCTACAAAACAGAACCTAAAATACTGCTTCAGTGAGTACCCGCACAATACCTTGAAGGTGAATCACAGTACCGTTTCCCTTTTATTCTGCTTGCTTGGTAGTTTACACATATATGCCTGCCTGTACTTAGTTGTGTTGACAATAAATTAATGTGGTAATTAGTTCTCATTGTTTAAATGAGTTTATTATTAAATGAGGAACATACCTTTTGGGCTTCTGAGTGGCAGATACACCTGCCTCCTTCCTCGTGCCATTTCCCTTAGTGAAACCATGTCACCTGAAGCAGTGACACTTCTCTATTTAAGGGCGTGTGGTTACAGAGAATGTTGACAGCCTGAGATTTTAGGTCTAGAAAAAGCCTAAGGCGGCTAGATTATGTTCAGGCACTGAAAAAGCACAGGCACATTATTCATTTTGTGCCCAAGCAAACTAATTTATGACAAACTTGTGAAGCTTTGTTTTGATAACTTCTGGGCTTGTTCTTGGCTCAGCGCATGTTTGACTGAGAAGTCTTCCCTTCTACGTGCTCCTTTTTGTCACGACAAATGCTATTTAGGGGACTAATGAGCTGAGATTATAAAGTGAATTCTCAAGGGAGTTTAAAAGGGTCACTGTGATACATTCTTCCAGAGGTAATGTATTTCATGGTGTTTACTGTAGCCTGCAGCAGTTGTGTATGTGAAGGTTCAGTTTTTACCATATGTGTAATTGTAGGAATGAGCATTCAACTGTTTTAAGAGATGAGGGTTTAGTTCAGAATTTTGGGAGCATGTTCAAACTTAACTGAATTTTTTGCAAGGTTTTAAACCCTCTAACTTTTTTCCATGCTTTATGCAACTGATACTTCTTTCACCTTTTTCCCATTCACTGAGTCCATGCTGATAACTGTCAGTTGGTGGCTTTTCAGTTTGTGATTTTTGGCACCATCATTATATCATATTATAATAAAACTATATTATTGTATAACACTGTTTCGGGGAATAAGAAAATAGAATTGGCATCAAAATATTGAATAACAGCCGGACATTGGGCATTTCCACTAAAACAAGCAAACCAAAGCAAAAAAACAAACAAACATAATTGTTAGATCATTTGCATACAGGGTAGTTTCGTTTGAGCCTGCATTGATTTACTGAGTGCCCATGGGCAAAGAGCACATAGCGATACGTGTGATAGAGTAGGTGCAAGCACATCATGGAATAAGACAGAGCTAGAGAGAGAAAGGAAGAGAGACGATGAATGACCTATATATGTTCACTCCAATGAGTAGTGAGGAGGGCTGACTCCCATGAACAATTCTCTTTCTCTCTCTCTCTCTCTTTTTTTTTTTCCCAGAAGATATACTATAGAAGAGCCTCTGGCGTAATATTCATGGTAGCCTCTTTTTCTTATAATTTCTGCCCTTGGCATTTTAAAAATGACCAAGGAATTCCACTTGACATGGCTGTTTAAGTATGTTTTTTGATAATTCAAACATAACACTGAAAATTAACTTGAGGTCAGTCTTAGTTATAGTGAAAATGAAACCCTATTCTTATAAAAGGAAATGGTATATTCAGGGATATAAAAAAATGCTTCCCTCTCTAGTACAATATCATTCATATTTCTCCCCTATGCTGTGCTCAGCCTCAAATACGAGTTGACATATTGTGTAGGGTATGAATAAATCAGTGTTTCCTCACCTATGTAATTCACCCACTTTTCACAGTTTGTGGGTTATGATGTTTCCTTTTAATCAAATTTTATTTTTCATCATGGCATAGGTATATTTTTGTCATCTCCCCTACTTTTTCTTTCCTGAATATGGTCAATAATATAAATACCGTGAAAAAAAGTGTAATGACTTATCTCTGTTAAGTTGAATATTTATTATAGGTGTGGCAAAGAATTTGAAATGGTAGAGTTTTAGAGATATTCTTATATTCAACGTGAATTTCACTGTTTTTAAATTGGATCCTCAAAAGACTATGGATGTTTAGACACTTGTATCCCTGGAGATGATTATTAAAAGCTCTTCTGGTATAATCTGAGCTGAGTAAAACAAAAAGGCTGAAATGAATATTCTAGCAAGTTTATCAGACAAAAATGTTCAAGGGGTTCAGAACTGAACTTAGAGGTTTGTTCCTTCTCTAGAGAGTAGTAAAGTATAGGATTAGGTCTAGAAGTTGACTATACATAATAGATAAAACATAGTCCAAGATTAATGGGCAGGTGTTGTGCTTTCTGCTTATACATCTGTGTAGTTTGAAAACAGTCCCAAGATTGTACTCTATGAAATAAAAACTTACATGAGGATCTTTGAATATTGATACAAATTTTCTACCTGGTGCTTTAACCAAATATTTGTAGTACCGGTGTTCAGGCCATTTTGCGGTATTAAAAGCCAAAAAAAAATTTAGTGAGCTCTTTTGCACTATAGTAATTTTAAAATGTCAGTTTAATCAATAATATGTACAGTACCAGAGCCTTTGGGCATTTAAAATGTCAGTTGTTTAATTTTGAAAAATGGATATTGGCCTTATAAAATCATCTGGTCAAGCATTTGCATTATATTATGCTTAGCACAGAGACTTACATTGTACTTAGAATGTCTTCATCAATTATTTCAAGACGATGTAAGGCTTGGGGATCTTTACGTGTGATATCCGATTACCAGATCTTAGGGCCTGATTAATTTTCCCCATTTCTTTTCTACACAGCGCAACAAAATGGCAGAAGGAAAGAAAATTAAGCTGCTATAAAACTGTCCAATTTATACTGTTAGAACTTTTGGTTATTGATTCTCTCTCTTTCCCCACAGACACATCACATACATGTACGTACAGATAAAACCCTATGCAGCCACACAACACCCAAGTGGATGTATTCTAGAACGCAGGCATGACTTTTAGTACTGACTCTACAGGTAATGGTGCAAGTGAGTGGTCATAAAACCATATGAGAAATGGTAAAGAGATCAGTATGTGTAGACACACACACACACACACACACACACACACACACACACCCCATAAAAATAAATAGCTGGATTGATCGTTCCCAAATCTGTAAGGCATCTTTGGAATCTCTGACTTAGAATATAAGCAAAGGTAAAAGTACAAAATTCACTTTAAAGAGTTCTAGGGAGAACCTCAAAGACAAGAGGGTCATTCTCCAAAATGGCTAAAATTTAGAAATAATGAAAGGTCTATGTAAAGATCAATTATGAGAGAGAGACGGTATAATACGATTCCAAAAAAATAGGGAAATCTAGTAGATTTGAAATAAAAGCCTTAAGTGGAAAGTCAAAATCAGAGATTTTTCTCATGAGTAACTCTCTGTTGTATGATTCTCATAAAAGCAGAAGTTTAGTTAATGACAACTAAATGTTCTCCTGGGAAGGACGTCAATTTTTTATATTATTGTAATGGTAATTAATAATAAAGCTGTCATTTGAGCACTTGCTATTTACTAACCACTGTGCTTTGACTTCGCATAAATTAACTCCTGTTTTATAACATAATTCCTCATTTGAAGATGAAGACTTCATGACTCACTGAGGTTAGGTACATTGCCAAAATTACACAGCCTGTAAATGGTAGATATTCAAACTCAGGTCTGTATGATTCTAACAATTATTCTCTAAACCACTCTAAAGACTGTCCCTGTTACCTCTCTAGACTTGAGAACTTGAGGGAAACGGAGTGGAAACTATAATATTTGAAAAGAATAGCCAGATTTAAAAAAAATGATGCAGGAATATAAAAGATAAACTTTAAAACCTGGTGTAGACTGAAACTAACTATTTACAATTTTTTCTATGCATAAAAGAGGGACACAATAACTTGAGGAGTAGGTACAAAATTGGTTTAAAATTGTAATGGCCAAAAACTTAAAAGAAGAGAAGCAAAAATGTAATAAATCCTTATGAGAAAGAGTGCACATTGAGTAAGAGTACACAATGACAAATGTGCTGTTTGACCTTATGTGAGAAATGGCTGCAGAGAGGGAAAAGGAAATCCATTAATATTTAATGAGCATCTACTATGTGCTAAGCACTGAGATTCTCCCATGCTGTCTCTACCTAAAGCAGAGGGGAGTTAGACATGCTTGCCACAAAGCAGATGCTGAATGAGTGAATGATAAAACTTCCCTCATAAAGCTTGATTGCAGTGTGCATCAGACTTTCATTACGGTTGTATAAATACATTATAAATAGGATTATTTCATTAGCAAACAATTACAGAGAACTGGTTATATGGTAGACACAGGGACAGGAGCATAGTAAGTTATAGCTTGTGATTAGCAGTTCAACAGTGTATAAACAATTACAGTGTGACGGGATAAGTATAACAATAGAGGCATGCAGCAAATTGCTGGGGGACATGGAGGAAATGGTCAATATTATTCTTGCTTGAAGTAGGGGGGCTTAGGAGCTTGACTTAAGGATGATACTTATAGCAGTTTGTAACAAAAAAAAAAAAATGGTAATGACCTTTCCATGAAGAAAGAGTGGAAGGGCATTTTTAATAGAAGGAGCACAGTGCAAAACTAAACACATGTCACACATGTGCCCATCTAGGTTTCAGTATGTAGTTCACAGGGACATGGCTGGCACAAAATCTGGCTAAAATTTAGGCTCGTTTGTCTTGCTTATGGTGATTGCCTGGAACCTGGAGAGGGATTATAAAACCAGAAATTCCTTTCAGCCCTGAGATTAAATTAATAATTTAATTTAAGAGATTAAATTAATTTTGAGATTAATTTTTAATCAGTGCTAGTTCACGGATTTAAAATGAAATATTGGTAAGACAGTGGACAAAGTTTTGTGTGTAACATTAGGAAATATATAAATAATTGCTAGAAATACAGGGGCAAACTAAAGAGACTTTTCAGAAGACCTGTTTTAAAACTAAAGCAGGTATTTGGAAACTTTGAATTCAATCCTGCCTATGTCTTTTGATTTGAATAACAACTATACTAAGGTCATTTCCAATTTCATGATTTGAAAAAACTAAAATCTACTCATAGTTTACAAAAGAAAAATGCCAGAAATAGATTATAGTATGTTTAGCTATTGTGATGGGTTCTTTCTGTTATTATCTCAGGCCAGAGGAGATTACTCAAAATCATTTGATACTCAAAATCATTCTTTTTAGCTATTCTCCAGTTTTTATTACTTGAACAACTAATTGCATAATTTACATCAGAGAATATGTGTTTTGCTACTGTTAATTCAAAGACATCTCACTGTAGCTTTGGTTAAAATTTGAATATTTTTTCATTTCCTGTGTTTTTAAAATACTAAACACTGATCTGCTATATAAATAGAACCAGGTTTCTATAATTAATGTAAAATTCTTCCTATTATTTAACTTTGATGATTCTTATTTTTAAATATATTCAAGATATAAAAACTTATCAATATTTACATTGAATATAGCCCCATAAATCCTTAAAATTATTCAAAATAAATGGCAATGTATAGAATGATCAAAATTTCCCTTATATCTTATTAACTTCAAATCATATTCCTGGGAACACAAAATATAGACTCATGACTGTAGAATTATGTCTGTAACAGTGAAACTGTCTTATTAAGGTATCTGGCAAAATGAATAATGCTGTAAAGAAGAGTTTCAGGAAAGTAAATCACAACCTCCTCAAGATCCCTAAGCAATATCCTCTATTAATAAGAACTATGTAAAAGCCTAAAAGACGACCTATAAAAATTGAATCTAGATTTTGGTTATGACTCCTTCATTAATAGATTACTTTGCAAGAAGTGAAAATTTATAGCAAAGATTTGACAAGGCCACAGATGTGCAAAGAAGACACAATCCAGAGAGTGTGGAACGGGTTCATGAAAGGCCAGTGTCGTTGGCTTTCATGAGTCCCTTTCCACCTATCTTCATGTCGTTTCCAGGGCTGTAATTATGTCCTAGTGTTTTGGTAATAGAGCAGCATCACTCAGAGAGGCTATCATGAGTTCCCAGGTCCATTTCTTATAAAGGGTTGTACCTCTCCTTTCCCGAGCAGCACATAGACTCAGGGATCAGCCATTCCAGGAAAGGGCAGAAAAACCTAACCACCATGCCCAAGCATTGGCAACAGTGTCCTCGGAGGGTGCAATAAGTCAGAGAACACACACTATAGGATCTGGAAACCTAGGATCTGCTCTCAGCTCTGCTTGCTGTCAGCAAGTCTTTCAGTCCCTCTGGATCTCTACTTCCTGATTGGTTCAAATGTGACTTGAGTTCAGATTATTTTATGGGTCCTTCTAGATTTTTCTTTCAAAATTCTTCAGATAGTGCTTAAGCTAAACAAATGTAACTTAAAAGAACACATTTTGGAAAGGTACTTTGAATGTGAAAATGGTGCTTCTGCAGAGATATGACTGGTTCAGGAGTTGATTCATCCAGTGTAGGTTTGACCCTCTCAGTGTGGATTGCCAGCTCTGTCAGCCAGATGTGCCTTTCTCTGTGCAAAAGCATTCCACCCATCTCCATATCCCTCTCTCCTTCCTGCTTTCTTTCTTTTTTTCCTTTTCCCACTTCCCTTTCTTCTCTGTCTTCTGTAAGAGGGCTGAAGTGGTGGTGATAAGATACAGAGACTTTGCACAGCTGGTTGAAATGCCTGTCACCACTGGATGAGGTTGAATTCTGCTATGTTGCCCCTTTCCCAGAAGAAGGAACTGTCCCTTACAACCATATGGTTACCAACCTTTCATCACCTTTGTCAGAAAAGGCAGTGATTCTAGAGAAAGGGAGACTGAATACAAGCTTGGTTTTGGACCAGAAAGCACAAGGTTCAAACCCTGGCTTTGTTACTTATTATCTAAATAAAGTAGGGAGATTTACTGTTGAATTCTGAGCCCAGGTGTCTCCTTTCTGGTAACCTGAGAATCATGACACCTACCTTATAGGTTCATTAATAGACATGGTATAAGGTATCTGGTATATAGCTACACATTAGAACGTGATTGAAATTCTCCTATATGCAACTTAAGTATGTCAAGCAAGATAAAGAAGACTTTCTGGTGTATCTGAAACAGCAGAGTTGGTGATCTATGAATTTTTCCAAGGCAGCAACTTGCCTTATATTTTCCTTTAGTCTCAGTCCCTTCACAAGGCATCTGTTCAATAACTGTATAGTGAATAAGTGAATTGTTGAACAATATTGTTCAATATTTTTTCAATATCTTATAAAAGGAACATTTGTATCAGAAGAAACTAGGATTGGTCCATGATTCACATTTTCTCCAAGGGCCCAGTTCTTAAGTAACACACATTAGAGAAGGAAACTGAACGCAAACATTGTCAAAAGAGTGTTTGCCAAGATAAGTCGTTAGACATTAACAGACCAAATGAATATGTCTAAGAAAGCAAAAAAAGCAACTCAGCAGGACTTGGTATACATACTTTCCTTTTATACTTTTATCTGCAAATTTATATTTAAATGGAGGTTATAAGGTTGTGAGCACTAGGTATCTAATGTCATTTTTGTTGTAAGTCTTATATTTTCTTTTTCAAGGAAGAGGGTAGCAATAGTTTTCTGAAAAACATCTGCATCCTCATGGATTATTCATTAGAAGGTTTAAAGAAATTCAAGGGGATCAGAACAAAAGTTAGAAGATGACTTATGTGGGAAACTGGACTTTGAGATTTTCTTGGTGTAAATGCTAGTCCTAAAGAACTGTATTGTAGCTTTGATAATGGTAAAGAGTTTTTGGGGTTTTTTTAACTCAAATATTGTATCAGAACTTTTTGCTGAGAGTCATCTAAATTTTTGTATCCACTAATAAGCAACCATGACAGAAATGAAAGGTGATGAAACAACCTCCCAATAATTTTTTTCAGGTATTTTAATCATTCTTCAAATGCCTTTGAATTGAAAAAGAGTTGAATGGGTATAATACTAAGGTTTCTTTAGATCTAGTCAGCTTTCCAAACAAGTGAAACAGACTGTCACGTATTATCCCCAAGTCTACATTGTCTAATTTTATGGACAGCAAAGTCCCACCTGCCCAAAGATGTTTGATCCATATTCTTTTCTTTTTCAAAATTCTTTCTTTTATGCATTTATAGATTCATGCATTTATTCAACAGATTCATTCAATACGTATCTATTGAGCTTTTTTTTAAAGTTAAGCACTGTTAGAGGCACCAAGTTTATGGTGTTAAGAATATAACCATGGTTCCTGATCTCCTCGAGTTTGCATGTTTATGAGAACAGATAAATACAATTTCACTGAACAATAGTAGCTTACATTTATTGGGTACTTAATGTGCCAGGCACTGTTCTGAGTGTTTACATGTATTAACTCAGTCCTCAAAACTATCCCTTTAAGTAGATAATATTTTATCTCATTTTATAAATAAGGAAACCAGAACATAGGAAAAATAAACAGCTTCTCCAATGTCATGCAGACTAGCAAGTGTGCATTCAGGATTCAAAGTCAGTAAGTCTGGGTGTAAATCTTGTACTCAAACCCACTACGTTATTCCGAGAAATGACAGGGAAGAAGGCTTGAGGAAGCCATAATAGAATATGAAAGGGTTCTCCCATTTGACAGAAGGTATACATTTGGAAGTGACATTTAAGCTGACACCTAAGAAGCAAATGGCTAGGCAGAGTGGGGAGAGGACTTCTCTAACAGAGGAATAGGCCATGTGAAGGCTTTGAAATGGGCTGAGCTTTTGGCACAGATGAAGCCTGGTGAATGATGAGGTTAGACTGGAGAGGTCAACTGTGGCCAGAAAGATAAAAAGAAAGAGGGTGGGTGAGGGCAGGGGTGGAGAGACAGAGAGACTGGAAGGAAAAGAAAAAGATAAAATCTCCAAAGTACAAAGGGAAGTCATTTATGGAGAGACATGATGCAATTGATATTTTAAGATAATTCTGGCTGGAATGTAGAGATTAGATTGGAAGGGCAAGAGGATAAGTAGAAAAACTAATTAGGAGGCCATGAGAGTAATCCAGGAGATGGGCAGTAAAGGTGACAGCATGTAGATGAATTCAGGATGCACCTGAGGAGGCAAGAGAGGAGGAAGCCAGGCAACAGCTTCTGGGTTTGCATTTCTGACCTGTGGTATTATTGCCTGATGTTCTCAACATTAGGATACTATCCCGAATTATGACATTTTCTTTCAATAGCCTCAGTTAAAGTGTACCAGTAGTAACTGGAATCACATTGGATTTTTTCATTAGTTTATTAAATGAATACAACATAGAACGAGAATTTAATAAAAAACTGTTTCTGCCACCTTTTATGTACTGCTATGGTTTGATATTTTTGATTAAGTGTGGTTAAGATGGTTAAGAAACTTTTTTTGTGCATGCTATTATCAGAATGCCATTACTAATATCTTTTAATCAGAGGTATTATTGCATTATTGTTAATAGCTCAAGCTCTGGAGTCATCTGCCTTGGTTTAAATTCCAGCTCTGTTAGTTGCTTGGTTATTTAATCTCTCCGTGCCTCAATTTTCCATCTTTCAATTGAGATAAAAATAGTATTATTTGTAATACTATTAAAAATTAAGTGAGAATTAAGTGAACAAATAGATGTAAAGTACCTACCTAGTGTCTGGCATATGGTAAGCCTTAAGTGTATATTAATTATTATTATTATATTAATATATACAAGGCACAAAAATTGTCTTATATGTATGTGTGTGTATTTTAAAGAAATGAATTTTATAAAAATACGTTTTGAGCCAATGAAATATATGGTTCACTTGCAAAAATTTGTAGCTGTAGTAGAATTTCAACTTTTTAAAAGTTTAAGCACAGTGAAAACTTTTAACTTGATTGACCTAATAAAAAGATAATTTTTCTAGCACACAAGAAATGAGGACTGTATTTCTTGGTTTTTGAAAGATTAAAGATTGGTTTGAAAGATTAAAGCAAATAAAAATGCCGGTATCTCTACCATGTACACCTCTAAGAAAGTCAAGAACAAAAGGAAATGTAAGCCACCAAAGCAATCCAGAGTGAAGTCCTTGTCATTCTGTTGGAACTCACCAAAGCAGATTTAAACCAGGCAAACTTAAAATAGAAAAGAATCAAAATTCCTTTTTTTATTATTATTTTTCTATATAAAGAACAGGTAATGTGCATTTCATGCTAAAATAGGATTTAGTGTACTCTAAGAGCAGGATTCTCTTTGAATATGGTCTAGGGCAGTGTGTTATAAGTGGGATCTCTATGGAGGGATTCAGTCAAGTAATACTGTCATTATATTTTTTTAATTTGAAAAAAATGTTACTTTTAGTATTAAAAAGTTCTAGTGAATGCCAGAGTCAAAATTACTCAGTGAATGCATTTCTCCTTTTCCCTTCTCTATACCCTCTGGTGTTCTAGTAAATAGTATAACATATTTACTATATTAGAATTATGAAATCTATAGCCTATTTCTTAGTTTTAGCATAGCTATTTTGTGATATAAAAATTAAGACTTGGGACTTCCCTGGTGGCGCAGTGGTTAAGAATCCGCCTGCCAATGCAGGGGACATGGCTTGAGCCCTGGTCCAGGAAGATCCCACATGCCGCGGAGCAGCTAAGCCTGTGTGCCACAACTACTGAAGTCCGCATGCCTAGAGCCTGTGTTCCGTCCGCAATAAGAGAAGCCACCGCAATGAGAAGCCCACTCACCACAGCGAAGAGTAGACCCTGCTCACGGCAACTAGAGAAAGCACGCTCGCGAGCAGCAACGCAGACCCAACGCGGCCAAAAATTTAGAAAATAAATAAATAAAATAAATTTAAAAAAATAGTTAAGACTTACACAGCTACTTTGTTATATTAGAATTAAGATTGAATGAATGGTATATTTTTTCTATGCTAATGGAAATTAATGTTGAATAAATTTATGTTCCCAGGAAATGTCATTTATATTATCTAATTTGTTAGGAATATCATGTTATTACTTAAGCAAGTTAGCTTTTTATGCAAAAACACCTGTTTAAAGTGTTGGATATTGTACTCTTATAAATCTTAATACAAATTTCAAGTAAGTCCAAAATTTAATATTAATTATAAAACAGACATTACATTGTAATAACCATCTTTTGAAACAACAGCCAAAACAATAAACAAAAGAAAGGGAAAGCTTTTATTCAGAGCTTCATTTTTATTTAACAATCCTGAAATGTTGATGATAAAACACTTAACTCAGGCAGTCCTGGTCAACTGCCCTCATTACAGGTTTCAAGTTTTATTAAGCACCATTGCATTCAATTTAACATTTGTTCTAACCAGTCCCATGACCAAAGGTATCCATAGCTGATGCTTTGGAGGGAGTGTTACATAATGGAAAGCTCTGTGATCTTGAAAAAATGATTGTGTCACTTTCTAAGCCTTAATTCTGTATTTTTAAAGAGACAGTAGTACCTATCTCACATAATTTAGTTTATGATGAATAAATTAAATCATGTCTTTAAAGCATCATATCTAGGCACATAGTAGACAGGTTATTTTACTTTTTCCTTCTATGACTAGATAGAAGAAATTAATATGAAAGGGATGGAGATGCCACATAGCAATTCAAAACATTTGGTCTTCTCAGTGTATGAGAGAGTCTGTCTCCCCAATGTATGGCAGAACGGTTCTCTAAGCCAGTTTCTAAGCTCTCCAAAATGTTGGTGGAATTTCATGTTAGAGGCTCTAGACTACTTGGATGCTTCTGAGGTGGTGCTGTGTGATTGCCTTAAGGGATCATTCAAGAAATTCAGTGTTCAGAACTTTTCATCATGAGAAGCTCTACAACATCATTTTCTCTGGGTTAATGCCTTAGGAATGGTCTTAGGTGAAAGTTACAACAGTAACAAATAGGTCATTTTGGTATATATTTAAATGAAGTTTCTTAAATACATCAATTGAGAATTAGGTGCACAGAGTACACAGACTATTGTATACTAAGTATGAATCATAGTGGATAAAAAATTCTGTGAGAGAATTACTTTCCTTTTAGGAGAAGATGCCATATATCTATACATGCTATGTATTTCCTCAGAAAAAAGTCTTCTCCGTTTTTCCCTCACCTTGAAATAAAGTATGAGAATCACTAAAAAATGTTGTGGAAAAAGAGAAGAATGGTAAAATTGTCTACCTTTTCATTTAAAACAGAGATTTTCAGACTTCCTCTTAAACACTTTTAAGGGTAGAGGTGTAAATTCCTAACTAGATGGTATTTATACCTAGAAATATACACAGTAGAGGAATATATTTTCCCTCTAAAATAGGATTGAAGGTCCAGGAAGACTGTTATTTTTTTCCCCTTGTTTTCAAATACTCCTTAAACCTAAAGCATATTCTTACTTCACTTTGAATTTAAACTGTTGCTTATCCTTGGTGATCATTGTACTCATTGTCTAAAGAAGGAAATAAAACAATGATTCTTTTATCAATTATATTTGCATATCTCTCACCTTGAAGTTCAAGTCACTTTTGTTTGAATAGGGATTAAATCAGTACTGGTTGTATTTTAAAAATATTAATCCATATAAAATTAGTGTTATAGCATGTTCATTGACCTCTAACATTTTTCTCTCTTCACCACTATATCCTCCTCTTACTAATATTTTCTCTCATTTTTTAGATAATAACAATAACAGCTATCATTTAATCCCTCACTAAGTGCTGGGGATTGTGCTAAATTCACTGTACTTTAATCCCCACATCCATCAAACGCTGTACTTAGAGTCACTGTCTGCTTTAGTATTGCATACGCACTTGGGATTCACCTATAATATATACTCATCTCATTATAGAAAGAGACTATAATTAAGGCAAACAGTATCACATAGTGAAAAGGGAACTGACATTTCACAGTACTCATGTGATCTTGGACAAAAAACACATAAGTTTTGTACGCCTAAGGTAAAAAGTTCTGTGCATGTTTTCCCAGGTTGACGCTCAGGGTTTTATTAGGTACATTGCCTGTTATAGGTATGATTTTATTGAACATCCTGAGCATGTGGGCAGATTCTTTTTTATTTTTATACATGGCTTGCGCTATCTTGTGTCTACTAAATATTTGCAAATACACATTCATCAAGTCCCCATTTCTTGTGTGCTAGACATTATTACTTATCTCAAATCGTGTTCCTCACTCAAAGCGCTAAAGGCATATTTACCCAAATTCTTTGTTCTGAGTGTTGTTCCAGCTCAGCTTGAGCCACATCCACCAATTCTTATGAAACTGATTTTTCATACTTTTCCTCTCCTTCCTGTGAACAATATTTACTCTATTACTCATATCTTTCTGCTACTTTCCCAAATCATTTTGGTGTAAAGGATTTCAAGTTAAGATGAACGAGCCACATGATCTAGGACCACATACGGACCCGGCTGCTTACCTTATTCATTACCATTTGATCCAGCATGTGACCTGTATCAAAGATCAGATTGTTGGCCCCGTTATTATAACCATTGATTTAACTTTTAGGAATTATAGCTTTTTTTCTTTTTCTTCAGTGTTCCATGAAGAACCCAGCAAACCCTGAAGGAATTTCTCTTCAGACAGTTATACTCCTTCAACTCCCACCAAAAGAAACACACACAGACACATATACTTTTATGGGTTTTATCAACACTTTTCCCCCACCTTCTTTCTCCACTACCTTATCTGTCCCAAACTGTGTTTTTTTTCTTTTTTTCATTTAGCAAAATAATCTCTCTCTAATCCTTTATAGCTGATTGCTTCTTTTGCATTTATACCATTTACTTTGCCATTATAGTTTATTTTTCATCTTTCTTAAACAATATTTAGTCTTAATTAAAATTGTCTTCTTCAAGCAACATTAGGAAATTCTGATGTGTGGATTAGAGTTACAATACACATTCCTATTTCATATCTAATCTTTAATGTGATCATAAAAAAATGACTTGTGATTTTCAGGATCATCCCCCTAGCCCATGGAAATATTAAAATGTAAGTTTCAAGTAACTAGATAATAGATTTTATGTGATAATTTTCACATTCCATATATATTTGTAATTATTCAACAAACACTTCAGACATTAAAAAGCATTTTCAGTGAATTAATGATATAAAACTTAAAATTCATAATTAGTTGGAAATAGCACTTTAGTTTATGGAACATGCAACTTCCAATTTAGGATTTTTATGCTGTAACATATAATATATGACAATGGCAACTGTCTGCAAAGTGTGACATTGTATATATCTTATTGATTTAATGAGATAGCCATATGAAAACACCTATGAAAACACCATATGAAAACACCATATGAAAACACCTAGCACTTATCACAGTGAGCCTTCAATAAAAGTTCAGGGTTGTTTATTGTAGAATTATGGATAACAAAATGAGATCAAGGCAAACAATTATGAATACAGAGTTAGAATATGATGAGGTATTGGATTAGCTGATGTATTTTCAGAAAAGCAGGATAGTTCTGCAATACATCCAGAAATTCATAAAATGCTATCCAGCCATTCTTGGCATTTCAGTATTTTTTGCCTAGTGTCCCATTATTGTGAACTTTAGAGTACTCTTTTTCTTGCCAAAAGTGGTTAACATTTTCTTTCAAAGTTTGTTTCTCCGTAATGTAAATATAGCTTCTGATGTCTTTCTGGAATCTAATGGGACATGTTATCCACTGTACAGAATTTATTTGGCTGGAAAGCATCTTTTCTTCAAAGTGAGTTCTAATACTCAAGAATAGAAAAAAGAAACAAAGAAGCACATAGTGATGGAACTAGTAAAAAAAATATTATATATATATATACTATGTATTATATATAAATACATATATATTTATATAAACATATAAGTATTTAGTATATATATATTTAGTATCTTTATATACTAAATAGATACAGTTAGTCACTGATAGCAGTTTTTAGAAACACTGAGTTGGTAAAGTAATTCAGATGAATCTGGCCTTTAAAGCATGAACTTTATATGATCCCTCTTGCAATAGGTTAATAAGATGCTCATTTATTTCTGTTCTAATGTGCCACACTTGCCTTGACAAAGTTATACTTCTCAGTTAGGAGCACGATTTCCTCACTATCTCTGTTCCTAACCTCATCTTCTTTGCCACTTAATGGATTAAAGGTTTTCAGAAAGAGGTGGGACATGAGGCACAGATGTCCATGGTGCTGCTTCGTTGAGATTTGTGCCTGAATTTCAACAGTATATGCATGAGGCTTGGATTGAGGGAGATGTAGGAGAGGGATAGAATACAGTCCCATTCTATATAAATAGTATTATTAATTTTTTTTTACTGTGTATAGTATATATTGTCTAGAAGTAGAAGCCACCTAAATACCTACGTATTGCATATCAACTTATCAAATTGATGACTATTATTTTCCACATTTTATGAATCTTCTCCAGGAAAATTATGGGAAATAAAGTAAGAATACTTGTTCAAATCTAGTAAAGAAGTCAATAGTAAAAGAAACAAGGAGCCAACACCCCCTATTACTTATAACTCAGTGTTAAGACGAGAAAAATATTTTTGTTGGTAATGTGTCTATAATAAGAAAACATTTCAATTACAAATGTTTTAATTTTCATAGTACAACTGCCTTTCCCGGTAAAATAACATGGGATTGAATGGTTTTCTTCTTTTGTAGTATTTCATAATCTGGAGCCTATTGGGTGCCTTGTAAGTCCCAGAAATTTTCATTTCTATTTTGTGCATTTGACAAAATCTATAATAACAGCAACATATAGGGAGTTAATTTTTAAATGGCAATGAGGAGTGATAATAAACATTTCATAGCTAATCAGCATCATTCTACAGAGACATAGATTGGTCTAAATGTCCTCTTTCACCTTCCTTTTATTTATAGGAATTGAAGACTGCCACTGGAAAGCTGCATCATGAGCTGCTTGGGCTTCTAAAGTGTCCAGTGGATTTTTAATTACATAAGGTAAATACTGACTTTATTTTAATTGTATTTTCAGGATGTAATGAAATACCATTTTTTGTCTTAAGACATTTTCTTTATATCAAGAAGGAAGTTAATTTTCTTTTATTTGGTCATATATTTAATTAAGTAGTTCCTCTGGTTTGTTAGCTCCAAAGTGACTGGGGGAAGTTATTGGCATATTGACAACCCACTGCTGGGCTTATGCATTTCCCTCTGTAAAAGTATCTCATATATTATATCATTTCAGACATATATTAATATGTTTCAGACAGTCTGTACACTGTTCTTGTTTGCTTAAAGTCATTTTGTCCCTTTAAACACCATGTTGGCATGCTCAAATATTACACATAAAGTTTAATGGCTAAAGATATTTTCTTTATTAATACTTATGACTTAGGTAGTCGTGTTGGAGGTAGATGATTATTAATTTGAAGTGGAAGCTGAGTTACATCTGGGCTTTTATTTTTTTTTCATTAGTTCTGGAGGGTAACACATTTGCTCACTCTGTAATTTAAAAAATTACAGCTACAAGAATAGAAATTACTTCAGTGGCTTGAGTGTGTATGGTGTGGATGACTTTCTTTTCCTTGGAAGGTATTATTAGTTTTCCTACTTTCTCTTTCTCTACTAGTGATCCTTTACCAAGCATCACAACAAGGTTTTTATTTTTTATTATTTAAAAAATTTTTTTTGTTTTCAGTTGTTAGAGAGTAAATTAAAGCATTTGCAATTACTGTTTTCCTTTTACCACCTAAAATTACAGAGAAAGGAATTAGGATTCCAGGGATGCCTAGGAAGACAAGGCTTGGCTAGTAACTGTTAAGAAATCCTCATTTAATACAACTAAAGGCAGACGTATGGGGCTACTCACTTGTGTCCTCATGAAGACCAAGAAATGAAGCAAAGAACATTTTCTTCTGAAAAATGTGTTTCCTAGAAAGGGAATATGCCAGCTTCCAGCACTGTTTCACATGCCTATCAGACAAACAATAATAGCAAAGAAGGAATGACTTGTATGTAAATAGTCTACCTAGGTACAAGTGGTGGATACACACACACACCAACACACACGCACTCGTCAGTCTAGGATGGTGTTTTGGGATCCAAAGGAATTCACACTCTCTGTGCATAGAAATATAGATTTTAAATGAAAAAAAGAAATACATTTCAAAGCATAATAGGAGAGAAATTAAATATACACAAAATATACTAAATTGGTCAAATTTTAAAAATAAAGGCATCATTGATAAAATTTAAATCATGAACTGCATGATGAAACATATGGCTCACATTTTTCAAGGGTCTCCATTATGTTAACTTGGATGAGATAATAGGGAAAGAATGAGCAGTCATGTGAAGAGAATTAGGGGAAACTGCTCATTTGCAGAGCACAAAACTGTCTATCATTCACAGGGCTCTTCCAATCAAAGAGAATATTTAATGGCACTTAAAATATGATAAATTTGATGTGATTTGAAGACACTGTGAAATATAATTGTTTCTTTGAATATTTCATAGTATAGTCTTTCATAGTTCCTTTAGCCAGTTTAAGAAATCCTGGTAAATTAACCTCTTTTTCCTGATTGAATTTATGTGAAATTCTACAGTCTATCCCTGCTTGTGAACTCAAAGAACACTGGCTGTCTTCAGATTTTTGGATAATAGATGGAAGGTGGTTTTATTTTTATCAGCAAAAAATGAAATATACACTATTAATTTATTAAATGACTAGAGGTTATTTTGAAAATTAATTTCATTTAATTTTGATGGGGTTTTTAAAAAACATCAAAACCATATGGAAATTTGTCTGCACTGAGAACTTCCATTTTAACAAAAGTTTAAGGCATATAACATAAGCAGAGCCCCTATCTTCTATTTAGGTTCTTGTTCTAACAATTAAGCTTATTTTCACTTCCATTTTCAGCCCCTTCCTCCCAAACACTGGCTCTTTCTCCTTTGCCCACACAGTCAAGTCTTCATCTAAAGTGACAAAGGGAGATTTTAATGGTGCCCCCCTCACTCCCACTATATGCCTATTTTTTATTGCTAATGTTTATTTCCTCAAAACCTTAGGTGAGGTTTTAAAATTTATGTTCTCCATTCTACATATCAGAATGTGTGTGTGTGTGTGTGTATGTATACATTTAAATCATTATTAGTTGAGTGAGCTAAACTGTGAATATAGCAGGGACATGCTGTACAAAGAAACATATTCAAGTTTAGAAAGTATATGTCTCCAGTGTGTTGGACAGCGTGCAATTAGAATGTGGATGACATTAACAGGCATATTGAACTGAGAAGGGGCTATAACATAGGTTAGCACTCGGAATAGAAGACTCCCCAAACTGAGAATTGAATCCACAAGGTGAAGAAGGACAGTGATAAACTCAAAGATAATTACCCAGAACAAACATGATAATGAAGTAATCTGAAGATTTGAAAGAATTATGTATGCCTTGTTTTAAGAAGATAAGACTTACAAGTGCTAGAGATGATAATTCACTAAGTATTTGAATTGATGGCAGATGGAAGGGAGGGTAACACCTGTATAGCTGTGACTCAGAGAGGTTCTGGGACATTTGTGTGTAAAGTGATCAGATGGGGAAAAGATTTTTAAAATAATACTATCTGGATTTAGTTTAAGTAAACAAAAAACAGAGAAAAAATGTAAAAATTAGAATTTCTCCCCAAACATAATGGGCTGCTGCATAAAGGGCTGAGAGTCCTGACCCTAGAGATGTCACCTGTGTGGTTGGCTTGCCAGCCGCTTCTCACCAGGAATACATGATTCAGTCAGCATTGCAAGAGATGACACTTTGCATCTTCTACATTACTCTATCATTCTTTGATGGCCTTTTATGTGGAGAAGTATCCTTTACATATGTTATTAGACCATGTATTTAATACTAAGTGTAGCTGATTTAAAATACTGTATTAGTTTTAGGTGTACAGCATAGTGATTCAGTATTTTTGCAGATTATATTCCATTATAGCTTACTACAAGACAATGGGTATAATTCCCTGTGCTATACAGTATATAGTTGTTTGTATCTATTAATCCCATATCCCTAATTTGTTCCTCTCCCCTTTCCTCTCCCTTTTGGTAACCACAAGTTGGTTTTCTGTCAGTGAGTCTGTTTCTGTTTTGTATATACATTCACTTGTGTTATTTTTTAGACTCCACATGTAATTGGTGTTGTATAGTATTTGCCTTTCTCTAACTTATTTCACTAAGCATAATATTCTCTGGGTCCACCCATGTTGCTGCAAATGGCAGTATTTCATTCTTTTTATGGCTGAGTAATATTCCATTATATATATATGGTATATGTGTATATGTGTATACACACACACACACATATATATATATATACATATATATGCCATTTCTTCTTAATTCAATCACACTTGGGATGCTTCCATGTCTTTGCTATTATAAATAGTGCTGCTATGAATGTTGGGGTACATGTATCTTTTTGAATTAGTGTTTTCATTTCTTCCTGGTATATACTCAGGAGTGGAATTGCTGGGTCATATGGTAGTTCTATCTTTTAGTTTTTTAAGGAACTCCATACTGTTTTCCTTAGGGCTGCACCAATTTACATTCCCACCAGCAGTGTATGAGTGTTCCCTTTTCTCCACATCCTCTCCAAAATTTATTTGTAGACTTTTAGATAATGGCCATTCTGACAGGTGTGAAATGATACTTCATTGTGGTTTTGATTTGCATCTATCTAATAATTAGCATAGTTGAGCATCTTTTTCACGTGCCTATTAGCCATCTGTGTCTTCTTTGGGAAAATGTATGTTCAAGTCTGCCCATTTTTTGATTGGATTGTTTGTTTTTTTGATATTGAGTAGTGTGAGCTGTTTGTATATTTTGGATATTAATTCCTTGTCAGTCACATCATTTGCAAATATTTTCTTCCCATCTGTATGTTGGCTTTTGATTCTGTTGATGGTTTTCTTTGCTGTGCAAAGCTTTTAAGTTTAATTAGGTCCCATTTGTTTATTTTTGCTATTATTACTTTTGCCTTGGGAGACTGATCCAAGAAAATATTGCTATGATTTATGTCAGAGTGGGTTTTGTTTTTGCCTATGTTCTCTTCTAGGAGTTTTATGGTATTGTGTTTTTACATTTACACATTAAACCATTTTAATGGTTTACATTAAAATGGTTTACATTTAAACCATTTTAATTATATTTTTGTATATGGTGTGAGGGAATGTTCTAATTTCATTGTTTCACATGTGGCTGTCCAGCTTTCCCATCATCACTTGTTGACTGTGTTTTCTTTACTGCATATTCTTGCCTCGTTTGTTATAGATTAATTGACCATAGGTGTGTGGGTTTACTTCTGGACTCTCTATTCTGTTCCATTGATCTATATGTCTGTTTTGGTTTGTTTTTTCTGTTTGTTTGTTTTTGCCAATACCACACTATTTTGATTACTGTAGCTTTGTAGTATAGTCTTACATCTGAGAGAGTTATACCTTCAGCTTTGTTCTCTTTTCTTAGGATTGCTTTGGCAATTCTGGGTCTTTTGTGGTTCCCTGTAAATTTTGGAATTATTTCTTCTATTTCTGTTAAAAATGACCTGGGTATTTTGATAGGGATTGCATTAAATCTGTAGATTGCTTTGGGTGGTATGACCATATTAATAATATTGATTATTCCAATACAAGAGCATAGTATATCTTTTCATTTTTTAAAATCATCTTGTTTCCTTCATCAGTGTTTTATAATTTTCAGCATATAGACCTTTCACTTCATGAAGTTTAATCCTAGACTTTTTTTGTAGCAATTTTAAAGAGGATTTTTTTTTTAGTTTCTCACTCTGATATATCTTTATTAGTGTGTAGAAACACAACAGATTTGTGTATATTAATCTTGTATCCTGCAACCTTGCTTAATTCATTTATTAGTTCTACTAGTTTTGGGGTGGAGACTTTAGGGTTCTCTATATAGAGTATCATGTCATATACAAATAGTAATAGCTTTACACATTCCCCTCCAATTTGGATACCTTTTATTTCTTTTTCTTATTTGATTGCTGTGTCTAGGACTTCCAATACTATGTTAAATAGAAGTGGTAAGAGTAGGCATCTTTGTCTCTTCTTGAATTTATTGGGAAAACTTTCATCTTTTCCCCACTGAGTGTTATGTTGGCTGTGGGCTTGTCATAAATGGCCTTTTTTATGTTGAAATATGCTCCCTCTATACACACTTTGATGAGAGTTTTTATCATGAATGGATGTTGAATTTTGTCAAATGCTTTTTCTGCATCTATTGAGATGATCATGTGGTTTTTATCTTTCCTTTTGTTGATGTGGTGTATCACATTTATTGATTTTTGTGTGTTGAACCATCCTTGTAACCCTGGAATAAATCCAACTTGGTCATGTTTTATGATCCATGTTATATATTGTTGGATTAGGTTGCTAATGTTTTCTTAATTTAGGATGATTTTTATATAAATAAATTTTGTTTGGGAAAAATGTAGAATTTCCTCAGGGATTTTTGCTTGAGGCTTGTCTCCCAATTGTAGTAGCACAGCTTGGAGGGTATAGTCTTGATCTGGAAGTACTTTAATGACTACTTTTTCCCATGAGGAGGGTGGAAGATTTGGCTGTATCACCTTGAAGAAAGTGAAGTGAACAGACTGTCTTGGATGTAGTCAGAGCTGAATTCGAGAGAGAAATTCAGGGGTATACGGGTTGAAATGCTTAAGCCCTCATTTCCTTTCTGAGCATGTTGGGGTTTAATCTTTCTGGAATGATTCGATTTTAATTCCATCCCTAACTGGGATATTGACTTGAAGTCAACTTTTTACTCTGTTTTTAGTTCATCTGTATAAAAAGGCTAAACAAATGACCCCCAAGATTCTTTATAGCTACAAAAATCTATGAATTTCATCTATGTGACATGTTTCCAGTAGTGAAGCAGAATGTTTTAGTGGTTACAGTCTCAGGCCCAGTGCAGCATTCCTGGGTTCCCACTTACTGCATCTGTCACCTTGGTAATTTAGGGCAGGTCTCTGGGGCTTTGTTTACTAGTCTGTGTAAAGAAGATGGTGAAACTACTGCTCATGGTATGATATTGTTATTGAGGTTCATGTATTAATGACGGGAAGAAAGAATGACTTAATGTCAACCATTGCTAACTACATGCTTTTCCATTTCACTGGCCTTGAATTACAGCCCAACAATTATTCAGTTACCTAGGAGTACATTTTATAGTATAGATTAAAGTTAAGTATTTTGTGGGTGCTTTACTTATTATTTTTTAATAATTTAGGATTATGACTAAGACAAGATGTTGGCCTTTCAATAAGAAAGGACGTATTGGATAAGACCAGAGTTTTTCCTAAGGAAAGTCCAGATGTTGGCTATAGATACTCCCTTTTGTATTTCTCTGCATGGGTGCAATGGTAGCCTGTTCAAGTAAGTGTTCTGGTTTAGGTATTGAGAAGATGCCAAAATTATGCATGCTTTAAAACCTATGGATATGTCTTAATTTGTAACACCTAATGATTATGGTCTGTTACTCATCATACAGATATATACATCACAGTTTCTGCCAGCCAGTATTAATCAGCAAAGTAGTGGCAAGAAATAATATTGAGGGAGGATTGCCTGAATGATATGAATATTTTTCAGGATTGCCTGAATGATATGACTATTTTTCATTCATGAATATAGCTTAAATTTTATCAGTGAATTAAATAAGACTATTAAAATCTTTGTGTTTACTCTATGGAAGTACTTTCACTGAACCACGGCTTGAATCAATACAATCGACTTACACTGATATGTGTTATAGATGTTAGAACCCCATGCTTACATTTATTGTAGTAATGTTATTTATGGTATGGTTTTTCTTCATCCTTTATAAAGTTTCTCCATTAAGGGACAAGGGAAGACAATACTTCCCTCCAGTCTCAGCACTCCAAAGGGTAGGGTTTCTCCCGGCAACTTGTTTATTTTTAACATCATTGCAGTAGATCATGTAATAGATTTATTTACAGGTACTTGTAGGGTGCTTGGAAGCTCAGAACCAGATCTGTTGCACGTGTCAGCAAGTAAATAGGATTGAATGATATATATATGGTAATGAAGCATAACTGCTTTGGGAGCAGTCTAGGCATGGATCCCATCTCTTTTATTTGGACCTAGGGTAGATTTGGTCAGGATGCCACCTTCTTTTTTTTTTCAGTGTTTATATTATGGTGCTGTGGTGAAAATTAAGTAAGATAATCACTTAATATATTAATACACATTCTTGCAAGTGTTAGCTATTGTCAAGAGTAAAATAAGAAGTTCCCAAGAAGCATCTCTTTTTCTGCCACCTTTCGTGGCTTACCAACACACACACACACACACATTTATGCATGTATTCATTCAGTAAACATTTACTGAGTGTCTATTATGTTCACTTATTACTCCTATGTCTGAGTAAACAATACAGATAAGATCCTTGTTGTCACAGAGCTTATGTTCTAAATGGGTGTTGTAGGTTATGGAGTTCATTAACAATAAAAATAGGTGAAAGAAAATATTTGGTAATAATAAGTTCTAAGTTGGAAGTAAAACAAGTTAAGAGCCTGAGGAGCTACTTCAAATTGTGTGTCAGAAAAGGCCTCACTGTAGAGGTGACGTTTTCAGCAGGAGCATAAATGATGAGAATGAGCTACCTGTGCAAAAACTGCAGGAAGAGCTTTCAGAAAGAAAGAAGATCTAAGTCCCAAGAAGAGATAGTAGTCTAACTGGAGAGATTCCAAGGTGCTGTGGGATAGCCATCAATGAACATTTATGCATGTAGGCATGCGACTGCCTTATCTTCCTTTCACTCTGAAAGGCCGAGGTCTTCCTACATGGAGAAGCCCAGTCATCTTTCTTACTAACACACTCTTCTCCTTCCTATCTTACCTCCACGTGGTAAACTGACCGAGGGCTTACTCCCTAGGCAGCTAGCTCCCTCTTATCTGTATTTTCCTTTAAGACATCTGATCTGATCAGTGTCAGATATACAATTTGGGCTTGAATTTGGAGTGGAGTAGCAGAAATCTCTCAGGCTTCTAACCAAAGGCCTGGTTCCAACCCAGTTTATCACAGTTCTCCATCTTAGCATTTAGGTCCCAAACACTGTAATAAGAAAGCGGAACTTTGCCCAATTGCCAGTGTTCCTTGTAGACAGCTCCCTTAGGAATGACACAAAGAGTAGCCCCGTGGTCTGAGAAAGGAGTCCCATAGTCCTGGATTCCCCTAGCCATTAGCTACTTGTTTTCAAGTAGGTCGTAACTTTATCCCTAGCATTATTGAACCAGTTCCGTTTAAAAAATTGTCCTCACTTATTTTTACCTTACACCAAAAACAACTTAACCATCTCAAATCCTTTTAGGATTAAGCAGAACACAACACACTCTCTCAATGTAACTTCTTACTTCTGTTTACTAAATACCTCGTATTACCTATCAGTGGCATTTTTGTTCCTTATGAATCACAGTCTCATCAATCTTAATAAGGAACTTAAATACCTCAGTCCTCTTTGTGATTATCAGTTCAGATATAATATCAGGTTGATTCTTCCAGGAATATTGGTCCACTCTTTGTGCTTATCTCAACCCTCTACTGGTCCTCATGCATCCCGTGGGCCCAATAGTTTGATCCCTTCATGACTCAACAGTTATCTTCAGTGCACAGCATACAGGGCAAGAGAAAGGAACTAAAATTAAAAATGACCTTTTAAAACATTTTACATTTTCTTTCTATACCCATATGTTGTCAATGATCAGTATTTTATTGGAAGAAGTGAAAGTATTAATAGCCATTTTGGAGACTTGAAGAGGAGGACCTTATTTCAGTGTTTGATTTGCAACTTCTTCAAGGCCCTTCCCAGTACTTTGCTCAAAGTAAGAGTTGAGGTGCATCGAATCGGCTTTGCATTTGCTGCATGCCTTTCCCACAGGGCATGGGGGATAGCTAATCAAAATACAACTGCAAGTCACCATGCTTACAGCATCATCATTTTATCACCAGAAAAGAGACTTGAAATGAATTTAAGTACCTGGGTTTTTTTGTCTGACAGATATAATTTCTGCCCTATATTTTCTCCTTATCCTCCCAGTTATGGAAGATAACAGGAAAAATAGTAAGTGTCCTGTGAACCCTTACACTTCTACCCTCAATATGTAAAGCTCTGTTAGTAATTTTGTATTCCAACTCTGTGAAAACTGTTTTCCGAGGAAAAATGGATTTTCCTTCAGAATGTTGGAAATCAGAATCTTTGTCCACTGAGTGAGCTAAAGTTTAAATGATAATGGATCTCAGTAGAAACAGGAGAACATCATTTTTGTATTAATATTCATACAATTTCTATAACATTGCCGTGTGCCAAGCATTATTTTAAGCACTTTAAATTTACTTTATTAATCCGTGTAGTAGCCTTATGAAAGGAAAATTATCGTTATCCCCATTCTGCAGATGAACAAACTGAGGGCTGAAGAAATTAAATAACTTGCCCAAGATCATACAACTGATAAATACAATATGTGACCTAACAAGAGGCACTTACCAACAAAGGCGTACAACAAAAGACTATTTCTTGAGAGACTATAGGCCACAATGACAATAACGTAGTCATGAAAAATGCTTCTCTTGGTGCTCTCTCCTCAAAATTTCCTGTCAATTGATAAGTTACGTGAGGAGGAACGACTTTAGAGATTGATAAAAAAGTTTATAATATGAAGTTAAGTCTGTATCAAGAAAACTTTAGAGAAAGTAGTAGAAAGAAAGGCCTCAATTCCTCATGCTTGCAGACTAAGTAATTTTACCACCCAAGTCTAAATTTTCCCCTCAGAAAGAAAGTTGAGATTAATCTCAGCAAGTCTCTGGTAAATCTATTTACATTGGGCCTCCCTCTGGATTCTGATTACATTTTGCCCTACTGTTGTGTGACACCTAGCATCCTCGGAATCTTTTTATGACTCTGAGTGCATGCTCCACATGTAATTTACAATAGCATTAAAAAAATTGCAACACCTGGGCTTCCCTGGTGGCGCAGTGGTTGAGAGTCCGCCTGCCGATGCCGGGGGCACGGGTTCATGCCCCGGTCTGGGAGGATCCCACATGCCGCGGAGCGGCTGGGCCCGTGAGCCATGGCCGCTGAGCCTGCGCGTCCGGAGCCTGTGCTCCGCAACGGGAGAGGCCACAACAGTGAGAGGCCCGCGTACCGCAAAAAAAAAAAAAAAAAAAAAAAAATTGCAACACCTAATTAATTCACCAATCAGCTCTCAGAGCCTGTGATCTTTTCCTAGTTCACTGTCGAGTTCCCTGTGGGAGAATCAGTATTCTGAGAGTGCCATTTCCATTATGCTGTGTGGTATTAGAGCAGAGCGCTAAGTTATGCAGCTCATTCATGGAGAATGTGCCATCCTCATGAGTGCCTTGATGACTTTGTTAAAAATACCTTCTGCCACCCTTGTTCTCATGAATACTCTGGCTCTGCAGTACAATGGGTTTTCACAGCGCCGTGAGTTAAGAGAAGGGAGATCAGCGTATCTCAACTTCAAACCTGTGCATTTTCCCTTGAGCTTTTCCATTTTATCCTTAAGAAATTTGATCCTGTTTGATTTTTTTACAGTAATGTATAATCCATCTTCTCAGGTTTGATCATTTTTAAAGACTTTCTTGTCTCAAATATTCCAAAATGGGGAATTTTATACACAATAGAAATAATCATGGCTCCCATCTCATGGGTTTACAAATTATAACCAGGTAAATGCATATTATGAGTACTTTCAGAAAAAAAGAAACATAGGAAGGAAATAAATAATGCTTGTAGAATTGTAGATTCAGTTTATTTATGATTAATATCTGCTTTCATGATTGCATAATTGAGAGTTTTGCTGAGTAACAAACTACCCCCAAACTCACTTGCTTAACCCAGTGATCATTTAATTATTTCTCATAGGTCTGTGGGTCAGTGGGCAGTTGGGGGATCCTGGGCTCGACTGATTTCAGTTGAACTTGCTCAGACCCAGGAGGTCAGCTTTGTGTAGGCCAGGGCTGGCTAGTCTAGGATGGCTTCACTCACTTATTTGTACAGTTTTCTGACTGAGACAATAGGCTAACTGGGCCACTTGTCTCTCATCACATAATCGATTAGCTTGGACAAATTCACAGCGGATGCCGGGGTTTCAAGACAAAGAATAGAAGCATTCAAGACTTCTCCAGGCCGTATGCTTTTGCTGTTGGCTAAAACAAGTCACAAGTCCAGCCCAGATACAAGGGGTGGACAAATGGACTCCACCTCCTGATGACAGTAGCTGAAAAGTAACAATACAAAGGGCGTGGATATAAGCAGGAGTGAAAAACTGAGGCATTTTTGCAGTCTGCCATATTTAACTATCTAGCAGAGCTTAATGGTCATCTAGACGTGACCCAGGTTTATTTTTTTTTAACATCTTTATTGGAGTATAATTGCTTTACAATTTTATGTTAGTTTCTGCTTTATAACAAAGTGAATCAGCTATACATATACATATATCCCCATACCCCTCCCTCTTGCGTCTCCCTCCCTCCCACCCTCCCTATCCCACCCCTCTAGGTGGTCACAGAGCACGGAGCTGATCTCCCTGTGCTATGTGGCTGCTTCTCACTAGCTAATCTATCTTACATTTGGTAGTGTATATATGTCCATTCCACTCTCTCACTTTGTCCCAGCTTACCCTTTCCCCTCCCAGTGTCCTCAAGTCCATTCTCTACGTCTGCGTCTTTATTCCTGTCCTGCCCCTAGGTTCTTCAGAACCATTTTTTTTCTTTTAGATTCCGTATATATGTGTTAGCATACGGTATCTGTTTTTATCTTTCTGACTTACTTCACTCTGTATGACAGACTCTAAGTCCATCCACCTCACTACAAATAAGTCAATTTCGTTTCTTTTTATGGCTGAGTAATATTCCATTCTATATGTGTGCCACATCTTCTTTATCCATTCATCTGTCAATGGACACTTAGGTTGCTTCCATGTCCTGGCTATTGTAAATAGAGCCGCAATGAACATTGTAGTACATGACTCTCTTTGAATTATGGTTTTCTCAGGATATATGCCCAGTAGTGGGAGTGCTGGGTTGTATGGTAGTTCTATTTTTAGCTTTTTAAGGAACCTCCATACTGTTCTCCACAATGGCTGTATCAATTTACTTTTTGCACTGTTTCTAATCAGGCTGGTTCCCCAATCAAAGATAGCTCTTGTCAATCTGACAGCACAACCTAGCATCAGAACAGTAATACAAAACATTCTATATCCATCCAGAATCTTTTGTTTGTGATGTTGCCTCTTTGTTTATTGGTTTTATTGGATATTTAGAGATATGAAAAACATTAAAAATATGTATGAGGTGTAAATAAAACTATAAAATGCACAACGTTCTGCTCAGCATCCTGTGTAAGAAAACGTTAACAATATCCTGAAGTAAGGCCTATATCGTCCCCAATCGTCTCTTTCCTTGTCCCCTCAGAGATCACTGCTCTTCTGAATTTGTTTTTATCAGTCTTTTGATTTTTATTATGGCTTTGGGATAAATTTTTACCAGTGTATATTTGTTGTGGGACACATATCTTAAGCGTTTTTGATTTTACACAAATGAAATCATACTACCTACTTGCCAGAGTTAGCCACTGTTTTGAATTTTGAATTTTAGCTAAGGTATTAAGACTATTTACACTAACTACAAATGCTAATATATTTTCTTTATATCTTCAATGTCATTTTGAGTTTTTTCCCTACTCACCCTTATGTTTCTTTGTCTATTTCTTAATTATTTTGAACTGATTAGCTATTCTCATTTATCTTTCCCTCTATTAGTTCAATACTTACACTCTCTTTTCTAGTCTTTAGTAATTACCTTAGAAATGTTATCGGGCATAAAGAAACTCACTAAAGTGTGAAGTTCAATCTTTACTCTGTTTCTCAACAATATAACAGCTTGGAATAACAACTACAATCAGTCTCCTTTCATTTTATATTCAATTTTCATGGATTTTAGTTCTATTTCAATTTTTAATCCAAATGACAGTTTTATTTTTGTTTCATATAGAGAAGAACATTGCTCACTGTCTTTGCTTACCATTCCTTCTTATATCTGAGATCTTCTATCTGAGATCACTTTCTTCTGTCTGAAGAGCTGCATTTAGAATACCATTTAGTAATTATCTATTGGTAACAAATACTCAGGTTCTGTCTCTAAATGTCAGTATTTCTTCCTCATCATTGAAAGACATCTTGTTGAATATATGATTCTAAGTTGATAGTTATTTTGCTTTAGCACATTCTGACTATTACTCTTCTGGTTTCTGGTATACACTGTTTCTGTTTAGAAGTCGGTTGTCAAGCTAATTGCTTTTGTGAAGATGATCAATCTTTCCTCTCCACTACATTTAACATTTTCTTCTGTGTTTTTAGTGCCTTGCAGTTTTACTGTGATATGTCCAGGTATTAACTTCTTTGTATTTTTTTTGTAATCTTAGGTTACTTAATCTTTATATTGGTGCCTTTCATTAATTCTGGAAAATTATCAATTATTATCTATCTGTTTACCCCCTCTCCTCATTTTCTCTCTTCTTTCATTCAGGAAACCCAGAAACGTAAAATTTAGCTTTAGTGCTTTATTCACATTTTGGGCTCTAATATATTTTTAATTTCTGGTCTCTGAATTTTGTTTTTAATTTTGTTTAAGTTGTGACATAATGTCAGGCATACAGCAAAGTGGCAGGAATAGTAACAGGATATTTCATGTACTGTCATCTAAATTCTCCAACTGTTAACATGTTACCGAATTTGCACTGTCATCTCTCTCTCTCTTTCTGACACATTTAAGGATAACTTGAGGTAAACGGCCTGTGAATCATGAAGTCCTTCCATATATTTTTCCTAAAAACAAGAACATCTTTTTCCTAATCACAGTATAATTATAAAAATCAGGAAATTAACATAGATATGATACTACTAATTAATCTACAGATACTGTAGTTGTCTATTGCTGTGATTACTCCAAAATAGTGCTTAAAACAACAAACACATGTGGAGTAAACTCTGCAATCAAAAGATATGCATTGGCAAATTGGATTTAAAAAAAGAAAAAACCAAAACAGCATCCAACTATGTTTTCTACAAAAGACTCACTTTAGATCTAAGGATATACGTAGCTTGAAAGTGAAGTATTCTGTGCAAATAGTAACCAAAAGGGAGGAAGGATGGCTATGCTAATATCAGACAAAATAGACTTTCAGTAAAAATAGTTGAAAGAGAAAAAAGAGGACATTATATAATGATAAAAAGGTCATTTAGCAAGAAGATATATAATAATAATTATAAAGATATATGCATGAAACATCAGAGCACCTCAATATATGAAGCAAACATGGACAGAATTGAAGGGAGAAACAGAGAGCTCTGCAAGAATAGCAGGAGACTTCAATATTCCATTTTCAATAATGGAAGAAAACTAAACATAAAATTGCTAACAAAACAGAGGACTTGAACAACACTATAATCCAATTGCAATTAACAGAATTGTACAGAACACTCTATTCAGCAGTGACCAAATACACAATTTCCACATAGCTCATTCTCCAGGATAGACCATATGTTAGGTCACAAAACAAACCTTAATACCTTTTAAAAGATTAAAATCATATGAAACCTCTTTTTCAACCACAGTGGAATGAAACTAGATATGAACAGCAAAGGGAAAACTGGAAAACCCACAAGTATGTGGAAATTAAACAAAAACACTTTTAAATAACCAATGGGTCAAAGAAAAATCACAAGGAAAATTAGAAAATAATCTTGAGACAAATGAAAATAAAAACACAGCAGACCAAAAATGGAATGCAATGAAAGCAGTGCTAAGAGGGAACTTTATAGCTGTAAATAATGGTGTTAAGAAAAAAGAAATATCTCAAATCAATAACCTAACTGTACACCTTAAAGAACTAGAAAAAGAAGAAAAACTAAACCCAAAGCTAGCATAAGGAAGGAAATAGAAATTAGAGCAAAGATAAATGAAACAGAGAATAGAAAAATAGTAGAGAAAATCAAAAAAACCAAAGTTGGTCCTTTGAAAAGATTGAGAAAATTGACAAACTTTTAGCTAGACTAAGAAAAAAAGAGAGAAGAATTAAATAACTAAAACCAGAAATGAATGATGGGACATTATTACTGATTTTACAGAAATTAAAGGATTATAAAGAGTTCTGTGAACAATTGTATGAGAGCAAATTGGGTAACCTTGATAAAATGGACAAACTCTAAGAAACATATAACTTATGAAGACTGAATCATGAAGAATAGAGAATCTGAATAGATCTAAAGAGACTGAATCAGTAATCAAAAACCTCTCAGCAAAGAAATGCCCAAGACTAGATGACTTCCCTGGTGAATTCTTCCAAGCATTTAAAGAAGAATTAATATCAATTCTTCTCAAATTCTCCAACAAATTAAAGAGGAGGAAACACTTTCAAATTTATTTGGTAAATCCATCTAACATCAAAGTCAGACAAAAACACTACAAAAAAAAGAAAACTATAGATCCATATCCCTAATAGATATTGAAGCAAAAATCCTCAAGAAAATACTAGTAAACTGAATTCAACAACAAGACATCAGGATTATATACCATGACCAAGTGGAATTTACTCCTGGAATGCAAGGATGGTTCAACATAAGAAAATCAAGCACTATATTACATTAACAAAATGAAGAAAAATAAAAGCACCTGATCATCTCAATTGATGCAGAAAAATCATTTGACAAAATTTCACACTCTTTCATGATAAAAGCATCCAGCAAACTATACATAGAAAGAAACTATCTCAACATAATAAAGGCCAAATATGAAAATCCCATAGCATCATACTCAGTGGTGAAAGACTGAAAGCTTTTCCTCAAAATCAGGGACAAGACAAGGATGACCACTTTTACCACTTCTATTCAACATAATACTGGAAGTCTTAGCTAGAGCAGTGAGGCAAGATGAATAAATAAAAAGCATGCAAATTGAAAAGGAAGGAGTAAAATTATCTGTTCACAAATAAAAAAACGTAAAGATTATATACATGCACACACACACACACACAACTGGTAGAGCTAATAAATGAATTAAGCAAAGTTACAGAATACAATCAACACACAAAAGCCAGCTGCATTTGTATACACTGATAATGAAAATCAGAAAAGGAAATTAGGAAACACTTTCATTTATAATATTATCAAAAAGACCAAAATACTTAGGAGTAAATCTAGTCAAGAGGCAAGGAACTTTTCCATTGAAAGCTATAAGAAGTTGCTGAAAGAAATTAAAGAACACAAAAATAAATGGAAAGACATTCTGTGTTCATGGATCAGAAGACTTCTTATTATTTAGATGTAGGTACTATCCACTGAAGGCTACATTTTGTATGCAATCCTTATCAAAATCTCAACAATACTTTTTGAAGAAATAGAAAAATCTATCCTAAAATGCATGTGGTATCTCAAGGGACCCTAAATAGTCAAAATAATCTTGAAAAAGGAGAACAAAGGTGGAAGACTTATTCTTCCTGACTTCAAAACTTATTGCAAAGCAACAGCAATCAAAACACTGGTACTGGCTTAAAAACAGACATATGGACCAATAGACTAGAATAGAAAGCCCAAAAACAAACCTTCAAATATATGGTGAAATACTTTTTTACAAGAGTACCAAGAACATTCAATGGGGAAAAGACACTCTTTTCAATTAATGGTCTTGGCAAAACTGGAAAATCACATGCAAAAGAATGTAGTGGGAATCTTATTACATAACCATATGCAAAAGTTAATTCAAATGGGCCAAAGACCTAAATGTAAGAGCTGAAACTATATAACTCTTAGACAAACATATAGGACAGAAGTTTCACAACATTGGATTTGACAATAATTTCTTCGCTATGACATCAAAATCATAGCTAAAAAAAAAAATAGACGAACTGATCACATAAAAATTACAGTCTTTTGTGCGTGAAAGGACCCTATTAACAGAATTGAAAGCAGATATTTGTACACCCATGTTTATAGCAGCATTGTTCATAATTGCAGAAGTCTAAGCAACCTAAATGTCCATTGATGGATGAATGTATAAATAAAGTGTAGTACGGAATACAATGGAATATTACTCAGTCTTAAAAAGGAAGGAACTTCTTTTTTTTTTTTTTTGCGGTACGTGGGCCTCTCACTGTTGTGGCCTCTCCCATTGCGGAGCACAGGCTCCGGACGTGCAGGCTCAGCGGCCATGGCTCACGGGGCCAGCCACTCCGTGGCATGTGGGATCTTCCCGGACTGGGGCACAAACCCATGTCCCCTGCATCGGCAGGTGGACTCTCAACCACTGCGCCACCAGGGAAGCTCAGGAAGGAACTTCTGACACGTTCAACATAGGTAAACCTTAAAGACTTTATGTTAAGTGAAATAAGCCAGACACAGAAGGACAAATACTGCGTGATTCTACTCATACGAGGTCCCTAGAATAGTCAAAGTCATAGATAACAGAAAGTAGCATGGCTTGGGGGCGGGGTAAATGAGGAGTTATTATTTAATGCGTATAGAGTTTCTGTTTTGCAAGATGAAAAGAGTTCTATGGATGGCGGTTATGTCAGCACAAGAATGTGAATGTACCACTGAACGGTATAGTTAAAAATGGCTTAAATGGTAAATTTTATTTTATATCTATATAACTATAATTAAGTAAATTAAAAGCAAACCAACAAAACGCAAATCCTCAATACTTATTATCTCACAGTTTCTGTGGGCCAGGAATCAGGAGTGACTAAGCTGGATGGTTTTGGATCAGAGTGTCATGTGGTTGTTGACAAGCAGCAGTCATGTAAAGGATTACCTAGCCTTAATGATCCATTTCCATTAAGACTCACTCACATAGCTGTTGGCTGGAGGACTCAATTCCTCACTATGTGGACCTATCCATAGTTTTGCTTGGTGTCTTCATAACATACTGGCTAATATCACTCCTCATAGTGAGTGATCTAAAAGAGAGTACAAGGAGGAAGCCGTGATTCCTTTTAAAATCTTAGAAGTGATATCCTTTTATTTCTACCACATTCTGTTTGTTAGAAGTGAGTCACTAAGTATAGTCAACACTCAAGGAGAGAGGAATTAGGCTAGGAGGAGCATCAAAGATTCGTGAATATATCTTAAAACCATCGTAGACATTTTTCAAGTTTTGCTCATTGTCCTTTATAACAATAGAAAGTATAGGATCACCCGTCTTTTTTTGTGTTCTTTAATCTCAGTCTTTGTCTTTAATGACATTGGCACTTCAGAAGAATGTGGCCAGTTGTTCTATAGATTGTCTCTTAGTTTGAATATCTGATGTTCCCTCGTGATTAGATTCAGCTATGCATTTTGGTAGGAGTATTTCAAAGGTAGTATTCTCATTGCACCATACAAGGAGGCCCATGATGTCAACTTTTCTCATTACTGGTGGCATTAATTTTAATCATCTGGTTGATGGTTGGTGGTGACTGCTGGTTTCTCTATCACATAATTAGTATCTTTTTTTGTGTGATTAATAAGATGGCTTTGAAATCCTGTTTTTTTCCCTTTGTAATCAGTAAGGTCCTTTGAGCCTATGTGAATATTGTTATCCAATTAGTCATTGAATTTTAACCCACTTGCTTTAGAATAAATATTTAAATTTTTTTTGTTAGATCATTAAGGCATTTAAAAACATGTTTAATTTTGTGTTTTAATATTTTATCTAACATTTTAGGTTGTCTTCAGCATTAGGGTCAGTCAGGATGTCTTTTTCACCAATTGCTAGAAACCAAAACAGTGTTTCCTATTTTAATACCTATCTGTACAGCCAGTATTAAATTATTTTATTGCTTCTCAAAGCTTTGGCTGTTGTCACAGGGCATTGTGGTTACCACTTACTTGTTAAAATTTGAAGGTACTTCTCTCTAATTATTCATATCAAATTGTTGCCCAAATTATCTTTCCATAAGCACCTTATGGAAAGGGTTTATAGCCTATTCCAAACTTCCTCCTAAGAGTAACTCAGTAAGTTGGAACACCATTAAATGATAACATTTTTACATAGCGATATGTGTCTAATGATAATAATAGCTAATAATCTTTGAGTGCTTGCTATATTTCAACATTCTAGATGCATTTGCAAGAATTAACTCATTTAATCCTTTCAACATTTTATGAATTGGATGTCATTATTATTCCTGTTTTACTGACTGAGAGTAAATAATGGCATAGCTGTGAGTCAAATTCAGGCAGTCTATCTCCAGAGGTTGTACCTTTAATTGTGCATTACTGCCATGAAGAGGATTGCCTCCTGAAAAGCTATGAGTTATTTGTAACCCTCAATATGAATGTAAAATTTCCAAGGCATGGGAAGCTGAAATTAGAAGGGAACATAAAAAGCATTCCTTTTTTTCCCAGCTGGAGTAACTGAAGCTTAAAAAAGGTTAGCTTATTTACTATTTAGGGATAAAGTTGTGGCAAAATTTAGGTCTCCTGATGCCCAATTAATCCTGTTCACTTTCCATCATATCATACTGTAAGTGTCTGGTAAAATGAAAATAAATACCCTACACTCAATTATTTCACCAGGGGCAATGATATAACTCGACAATATCAGTTTCAAAGTTGAATTCTAAAATAAATATGCTACATATGCCATACATTAATTAAACATGAACTGCTTTTGCTTGCTTTCTTAGAACATAAAAGGGCTTTGGGGGAATGATTTGGATGACCCATGTATTTTTGCTCAGATAATCTGGTCAGTTCAAACAGTACTTTTTGTCTTAAGGAAATATATTTGACATAATTTCTCTGCTCATTTGTTTTAGAGCAATCTTTGTAAATACAATGTTTGAACATACTATGGAAAAAGTCTTTTCTGGTTATCAAGTAGATAAAATATGCAACTATAAAGAACCATTGTGTACATAACCCATTTAGCAAAACATTCAATTTATTTATACTATTTAGTATTGGCATAAGAAACCGATCAACTTATAGAGTATAGTTGGCAGTATTCATTGATTCTTGATTTCCAGGGGTCGAATTGCCATTATTTTTGTTACAGTATTGTTTTATAACGCATTGATAGTTTTAAAGTGGTGTTCAAGGCACCTCCATATTTGGTGGCTTCCCTATGATATTTAGCAAAGAATGATGTTCAGAATGGGTGTGTCATGTGCTCTGATGAATCAGAAGGGGAACCAACCATTCAGAACACAGATCAGCCAAAAATAATGCCAGGTTGTGTATATTGGATGAATTTGAGCTCTAATGTACATAGTGAAGGTACGGTGATAAAGATGCTCTTGTATCTTACCCTCTTATTTGTATTGTGTTGATATTCTTATATTGATTTTTCTCCTCATTATTACATCTCCTCCTAGTAGCACAAGCTTACTGGAAAGGGAAATGCAGCATACAACCACTGAGTGTAGAAGCAGAATGGTGGTGGTTGTTTATGAGCTGATTGAATTTTTGTATCCTGTGATGGAGATGTCTAGTGCTCTCACTTCGTTTCCCCTCTCCTTCTAGGCACACTAAAGGAATATACTTCTCCATCCCCTTACTGTTGGGTTGGGCCATGTGGCTCTTTTGATCAATGGGATCTGAGGAGAAGTGGTTGAATGGGTCATACCAGAGTTTAAGAATTTAATTGCAAGGATTTCTTTCCTTGCCAAGCTGACTGAGGAGGTCTCTTGCTCCCAGATTATGGAGTCTCCATCAGTTTGGAAACCTGAGTGATAAGTGAAGCAGTCCCACGTAGGACCTTCAACTAGTATAGGTAGCATTAGTGAGAAATAAACTTCTGTTTAGGTGGGCCACTGAGTTTTGGGGTTTGTTTGTAACAGTACTCTGACTAATACATGTCCAGCAGAATGCTTCATAAATATTTATGAATTAAAGAATTAAACTCTCTCTTAAATTTCTAAATAATTTGAGGTTGATTATAAATTACAGATAATACAATATTCTGTCTAGATTTTATCTTGAGTTTCACTGTGTCTTTTATTATCAATTCAATTAACAGATTTCCCCCCTAAATTTAATATATATCCTAACCCTGAGGCTCCAAACTTCAGATTTGGTGTTCTCACTTTAATGCTTTTGCCTCTAATTCTAACATGC
The DNA here is from genome assembly GCF_003676395.1 of Aethalodelphis obliquidens. Lineage (NCBI taxonomy): Eukaryota > Metazoa > Chordata > Mammalia > Artiodactyla > Delphinidae > Aethalodelphis > Aethalodelphis obliquidens. The sequence continues at coordinate 5,069,531 of NW_020838008.1, forward strand.
TATGGCTATTGTGTCTCAAGGATTTTGTAAGTAAAGGATCAAATATTCCCTCCATCTCTCTCTCTCTCCTTTCTTTCTTTCCTCATAAATGGGTGCCTTTAATCTTCCTGAGGAACAGCATCTTTCCTTTTTTTCTGGGATTTTGGGAACATGCCTTACTAGATAAAAAGGAAATGACCAACTCACTGCCTAAAGAACCAGACACACTTTGTGTTCTGTAATTCTGTTAGGTCTGTAAAGAGAGACAAGGCATAGTTTTGGAGGGATTCTCCTCTCATCATTTGAGAATAATGTCCATTGTCAAATAGAGAGCATTGGCCTGTATACATTAGAAATTCAGGAATCTGTTTCTCTTCCTGTAGCAGCCCATTCCTTTATGAGTCCCAGAAGCACTGTGAACTTTTAGCTAGACTTGTAGAAGTTGTCAGAAAGAAACAAAACAACTTAGGTAATGTGAGTTTCAGCAGTGTCAAGCTTTATTTTGGTAAGATTTTTGAACTTTTAGAAAATGCCAACTCCATAATTGGTGTCTTATAAATGAAAAAAGAGTCATAAATAGTTGCCTTTGAAAGACGTTGACTTAACACAACTCAGTAAATCATTGTTTAACGTCTGTGTCCTAAATAATATGAGACTATTCTGGGAGGAGGACAGTGGGAGGAAAATGACATAATATGCAAAGATAAAGCATGTCACTGTGTTTATACATTAGTAGAGAAAAAGAACATATGCAGAAATTATTGTCATGTAAGAGAGGAAATGATATCTTTGGAATGAAGTTCTATGATAATAAAGTATAAAGAGAGTTAAATTAAAATTTTATTTTATTTTTTTTTATTTATTTATTTTTTTGCGGTACGCGGGCCTCTCACTGCTGTGGCCTCACCCCTTGCAGAGCACAGGCTCCGGACGCTCAGGCTCAGCGGCCATGGCTCACGGGCCCAGCCGCTCCGCGGCATGTGGGATCCTCCCAGACTGGGGCACGAACCCGTGTCCCCTGCATCGGCAGGCGGACTCTCAACCACTGCGCCACCAGGGAAGCCCTAAATTAAAATTTTAAAAAACTGAGGGCTAGGTAACTGTGCACAGTTAAGGTAGCCTTGGAAGATTAGATTTTAATACAAATAAATAAAGGATTTAAAGGCTATAGACCAGAAGACACTGATATGGTATGGGGATGGTGAATTGGTACAGGTTGCAGAGGCTGGAGAACTGAATGGATGTGTCTGTGTGGAAATGGATAAATCCAGAGATGAAGCTTATCAGAAGCAAGTAATACAGGAGTCTGCCTTGAAGGCAATGGGAGAGGGGCCCATTGTACATTTTAGAATAGAAAAATGAAATGATGTAAAAAGACTGTTAGGTTTTGGAAAATTAAGTTTTACTAAAATATAATATTTTATATGGTCTCACCACCCTCAAATCTCTCTACAAGTTCAATTTTGCAGCAGGGAGTGTTGAGTAGGCTCAAGCCTTCAGAGAGCTCTGATGAACAATGTAGTGGGTGGTAGATTTACCAGCACCTTCTTTTCTTCATTTTATTGATGGTAAGCATGGTGGAGCAAAGTAGAATTAGTAGAGGTTCTTAGAGAAATTGCATTGTGACTCAGAAGCAGACAGTCTAGAGGCCAGTCTTGTCCTTCTGTTTACTAATCACATGGACCTTGGTGGAGTCAATCTCTAAACCTATTAAACTCCCTGCCCTGCTCAAAAAGCACGATAACAATGTACCTTGTGTGAGCAAGTTATGTCCACAGGTGACTCATCAAGACATCATGGTAAAGCTGTTAAAGAATAAGACAGAGTGGTCCTCTTTGGTACTAATCCATGATTTTCAAATATATCCCATATTAGTAGAGCTTTTAAGATGAACTGGTAAGCCAAAAAAAAAAAAAAAAAAGCCATTCTTTGCTTTCCCCATAAGATTAGTATTAAAATAAAAATATAGTAACAGTGACTACCATGGGTAGGGGAAATGTAACTCCTGTCTCCTACTTATAAAATGTATGTTTGTGCCAGTCGGTGTGTTTGTTTGTTTGTTGAGATTATACAGAAGGGACTCATTGAGTAGACAAAAGCAGAGAGAAGGAAACAACCAGGGGAGCAGAAATGTCAATGAAATAGAAATTTCACCAGAAAGCAGGACCTCAGAGTCACAACAGAAGTGCAAATTTGCAAAATTATTAGAGAACGCATTGAACTTCCTTCAGGGCTTTGGCTAGTGGGGTGGAGACAAGTTTCTTTAAATCTCATAGGACAGGGTGACCTCATCTAAAGTAGGATTTCAATCAGCCTTGGGAAATAGGTCACAGTTACTAGAGGATGAAGAAGGGAAAAGTCAAGCCCCAGTGCCATGCAACCAGCACTACATTTGAGAATTTGGAGGATTAAATCTTGGCTTTAATCCGCAAATATTGTAACTGAGCTCCCTGAATGATAAGCTAACAAGCAACCCAGTTTAGCCCTTCAGATTAGGAAAGAAAATAGCCTCACCCTACACATAGCCCACTTGTCTCATTTCTCTAAAAAACGCTCAATTCATTTTCGTAAAGTAGATATTCATTTAAGGAACATTTATTAAGCACCACATATGGTCCAGAAAACCAATGAGCTTAATAAAAACCTGAAACATACTATTATTTATACATTAAGCTCAATAATGATTACTTAACTATCCCATCAACGAGGCAAATAAATTCTTCTGACCGGTAGTTTATAACTATACTCTAAAGTGATATGTTGTTTGACTTTAATTTTCATATGCAATCATGCTTTAACAGATTAAAAGAAAGCAAGTGCCCTCCTTCTTACAGTACAGTAGAGTGATCACATCTCCCAGATCTTCGGTGTCATTAGTCCAGTACTATCTACTCCTTAAATCATTCCTCAATTGAAACATATAAAACAAAAACAAAAATACAAGGGTATATTTATGCGTGTGTGTATATACACGCTAGTTATATGCAGAGAATTTACCAAATTCTTCTTTTTTTAGAGAAATGAGACAAGTGGACAATGTGAAGGGTGAGGTTTTAAATTTTATTCATTTAAATTTTCTTTCAAAATAATTCTCATGGAAAGAGACTATGCACTGTCATAAAAGATCTGGAGCAACTATTAAGAGGCAGAATTATAAGGTAAATGGATTATATAGTGTGTTTTTTAAAAAGCATCTTCTGGACTGAATTTACGGGATGTTTCTTTGATTTCTCATGGAAACCAGTTTTCTCATCTTTATGTTTGAGAATAACAAATTACTGTCATCCTACAGTGAACTTCCACACATATTGTTTTGTGCTTTACACATAAACTAGGATACTGTTCACTGCAGCTTGTCTTGTGCTCAGGCATTTTACATCTGCAGTCCCACTATTGTGAAGCCTTCTGTTTATAGTACGTGTTTCTACATCTTGGTCTCATTTTATTTAAATACTCTGCTGTGGTTGATTAACCACAAGCTATATCAGCAGTAAAAAGAGAGAAAAAGAAATAACTTCATGCAGAATTATTGTCAGTAGAAGGTGACATAGGCTGAAGTAATAATAAAAGTTAAATGGAGAATATATCAAGTTAATGTATGGCATAAACCCAAACTCCATGGAAGGTTTGGTTTATTGTGATGTTAGGGGAAACAAGCATAGCTTTAAAAAGCTAGGTATTTTTGAATTCCTGAAGGGCAAAGTAACATTTATATAAATGCAACCTACTGAGAAATTTTAGTAGGTCTGTGTAATTTTCTTGTTAATGATGTTATAACATTCCACATCTTTATAATAAACAGGTACAAGTGTAGATTCAGGAAAAAAATGTCATCTTCTGCTATAGGAAGCTAGTAGGAAATAAAGTATGCTAACGAGCATTATTTATAAAGCCATGCCCAGAGACAGGAAACAATTCTGTATTATTGACACTGATTATGTCAGTCGCTTGCAAAGAAAAAAAAAATCACCAAATATTAGAACTGGCAGTGCACCTGTTACAGCTAAAAAGTTAGTTACAGGTAAATTTAAAAATATATTATCTCACTCAGTGGGGAATAAACATAAGAAAACTATCATCCTAATAGAGCAGCCACAACAACTTATCATGGAAAGTGGTAGGTGTTCGGACCCACCCTCTAATATTCTGAGTGTGATAGATAGCAGGGCAACCGAGCGTTTCCATACCATGTCACTATGTATCATTTTTGAGTGGGATTAAAAGTCTGAATGTGCATGGTGTTTGCATGCTCTAGGCATCGATAGTGCCGGTAGCAAGTAGCAGGCATCACCAGCATAGGCGGGCTCAGAGACAGACTTACACCTGTGGTGTCTTTTCTGTTTTGGATGTTATAGTGAAGGGATGCTGGAGAGAATCCAGTCAGGACCTTTCTCAGCTGAGTCACCACAGTTTAGAATTATATCCCTTAACTTCCCAGAACCAGAAACTGTGTGTTGTCAGTGAATTCAATGATGAACTCATATTTATTAAACTTGCAAAGGTGTGGTACGTAAATTAGAAATACGAATTTATGAATACAAATTCTTGCCAGTGATTAAAAGGCTTAAAACCCTGTCAAGAGCAAACTATTCTCTCCCAGTAACCAGCTATATAGGAAACTAAATCACCAAAGAGAAAGCTACTTTGATGGTATTAAAAAATGCATAAGAATGGTTTAAAGGTAATATTTTGTGAGAAATTATTTCTAGTTTACAATACAGAACTGAACTCATCAAGCCCTCTAAATCCCATTATCTTCTCCCTTGAACGGTACTAAATGCTTGACAAAACAGAGCTTCTCTGGATTTCTTGGATCAACTTCTATCTGATCCTTTCTCTTGGCATATATCACTTTTAGATTGATTTTCATCAAAGTTTGTCAGAGACTGCTTTTGCTTTGCTGGTTTAAGATTCACTGTTTTCTTATACTTTCTGAATTAGCCCAGCTCTCTGAGTTCTCGTAGTGTTTATTGTGCAAATTTCAACTCGCATAGTATTGAAGACTCCAGACTCACCAACCTCACTCCCCTCAATCACAGTGATATACGTGTGTGCTGTAGAATGACTATCCCAACATCTTTGCTTCATTTCTCTAATCTCAAAAGTGGTTCCAGCCAATAAATACTAGGAAAATAGAGTCCTGGATGATATAGATGGAGGAACAGACCTTTCCGTGACCTCTCGCTTTGAGGAAAATATGTAAGCGTGGGGTTCTAGAGTGCTTCCCTGGGAGCCCGTGGAGATTTTTCCTGGCAAAAAGTAAAAATGCTAGTAGCTACTGTTTGTGAAGGACCTGCTCTGAGCCATTCAATATTACTAAGCAATTTACCTAGATCTTGACAACAGTTGAATGTGATCGATATTATTCAATTCGTTTTAAAATGAATAAACTGAAGCTCAGATAAATTAAGATAAATAGTTAAAGTTATTCAACTTAGTGAGAGATCCAGTATTAAACTCAGGTCTGTCTAGCTCTCAAGCTTGACACTCTAAACAGTCTGCCCACCCCTTCCAAGGTAGTTACTAATGAGGTTAGGAGCATGGATTCATTCTGGACTCTTGTAATGACCCTGAGTCTTCCTCAAGTTTTATCCACCTCATGCTGCACTTTTACATGAGAACTTGATTATGGTCTGATATTAGGCCCTATTTTCACTAGATGAGGCTACCTAAATCTTATAAAATACTTAATATGTCTTCCTACACATCAATTATCATTTCTTATTTTGTCCTTGGAGCCGTTCTCCTCACGTAGTATGTCTAGAGGGTTGCTGTCTAATGAAGTCTTTGGTCTCTAACAATGGACTGTTTACCATATTCTCACGGACCTTGAACTATTTGATAACAATGCTTCCAGTCACAGTGAAATAACTGGGGCCCTTCCCTCCTATCAAGTTGCTACCATTGGTAGGTCCAGATATTGTACTGGTAGAAAGAAACAGTTGCACAATTGAACTTTGTTTTGGTTTGGAGCTTGATTATTTTTACATGCTGTAGGCTTGACTATGAGCTAAAGGCACCTCATGTCCTTTCTTTATTCTAATTAAAGTGATGAATTATGTTTACATGAGTGACCTACTCATGTTCCATTATCGTCGATTACTTTGGGCTCACATAGATAAGAAAGGTATTGGGCTATATCCATTTCTCACTGCAGTGACTGTAACTCAGTCCCTTTTTCTCCCATCAACTAACTAACCATAGCTGAAAAATACTGAATTAAAGTGTAGGGTATAAACCTAAATGCTAGATTTTGGAACTACCTAATAAGGGACTATAGGTGTGTTAATTGTTCGCAGTTAGTATTCGGGTTTTTATTAACACAACAGATACCCACTAAACTTAATTTAACATGTGTTATAAATGCATGCTACCTTCAAGTTGGCCTCTAATTTAAAATCTTAGATGTAAACAAATGCCCATTCTTTTGTAGCATACAGCAATGACTCTTCTTTTTTAAAAAAATCAGGAAACATTTTGAGATGCTGAATACTGCCTCTAAAGATCAGTGATCTTTCAGCAGTTAATTCTTTGTATACATATGTATTAGTAGGTGTAACTTTCAACAACTTTTGGGCTTCCCTGGTGGCGCAGTGGTTGAGAGTCCGCCTGCCGATGCAGGGGACACGGGTTCGTGCCCCGGTCAGGGAAGATCCCACCTGCCGTGGAGCGGCTGCACCCGTGAGCCATGGCCGCTGAGCCATGGCCGCTGAGCCTGCGCGTCCGGAGCCTGTGCGTCCGGAGCCTGTGGTCCGCAACGGGAGAGGCCACAACAGTGAGAGGCCCGCGTACTGCAAAAAAAAAAAAAAAAAAAAAAAAACTTTCAGCAACTTTTGTTTGGGAAAGTACATCAAGACACAAAAGCTGCCATGAATTCAACAAATGGTTTTATATTCTGCTGGTCACACCAGCTATTTTATAAATAGATGAAAGATAATAGACCATATGTATACCAGGTATAATATTTTATACCACTATAATAAATATATGGAATCACAGACCTCTTGTCATATTTTGTTGCCCCACCTCTATCTTCTTTAATCATGTCCCTTATGCAGCGGGTTTTGTGATCACAGAATTATGATAGTAGTCTTGACTATGTTGTGAGAATAAAGGAGAAATCACTCAAGACCAGTAACAATTCATACCTACATTAAAAGTTACCTGCTTTATTCACTGTGAACGAAGGAACTTAAAAGTAATCGGAACGCTTATTTCAAATTTAATTTTGTTTGTTTTTGTTGTTCTTATCATTTGACAGTATTGCTATCCTTGATCCTAGAAACATGTGATCAAATCTACTGTGATTGAATTTAGATGACATTAAAGGCCATGGTGAATAGGGCAATAGTTGGGATAAAACATGCCCAGCACAATTCTAAAAATCTAGTTCTTCCCAGAAATTCAGCAAAATATATCTGGCAGAATATTTGTTACTGAAATTTGGGGTTTCTTAAGGATGCATTTTTCACTTGTCCTGAAAGAAAAATGTTTTTCTCATTTTTCATAATGAACTTTATATCATACTGAAGACATTTAATATGTGTTCACATGTCTAAGTAAACGTGTTTATATATTAAAACTTGTTTAAATGTAAGGAAAAAAGATCCACTCCAACTAGCTCAAGAAAACAGGAGTTACTATAAAAGCACAAGTGGGAGAAAGCATTTCATGGGAACTATCAAGGCCTAAACCTGCCAGTAATAGAGACTACATAGTCATTCTGGGATTGAGAGCAGCTCTCAACATCTCCACAACCCAGCCAGAAGACATTAATCTTTACTCTTGTGTTTCACTATTAATATAATCCTGTTAAACATCACATTTGCTTTCTTTGTCTCCACTACCAAGTTCGAATCCTTACGTGTAGTTTGCTTTCCCACATGACTTGACCTAACCCGTAACTGTGATTTTGACGCTCCATGAAATTTCTTGCCCCAACTCAATCAGATGATATCTTTTATTTTCACCCCCTACTAATGACTGAGAAAGCTCCATTATGTTGCCCACTTTAAATACTTGTGAAACCAGATCAGATTTTCTTTTAGGCAAGGAGCAAAGGTCAACCACTCACTCATGTATTGGGTCACCTTCAGTTAGAGGCCCTCTCTTTGTACAATCAGCTACAGCAATGGGAAATTGGGGCATGTGAGGATTTCCTTCCATGGTGACTTTCTTGGGGCCAGTTTTCTTTAGACGGTGTTGTGAGTGATACACACTCTGTTATACCTCTAATTTAATATATTTTAAGTGCGGAGAGGATGTCAGAAGATACTTCATAAAGCCTCTGAAATCTCTTTGAAAAATAATCATCTGAATAAGATTGCATTAAAGACAATATTTTGGGGAGTTCCCTGGTGCTCTAGTGGTTAGGATTCGGTGCTTTCACTGCCATGTCCCTGGTTGGGGAACTGAGATCCCACAAGCCATGTGGCATGGCCAAAAAAAAAGACAATATTTTGGTGGACTTTCTTTGTGGTTCTGTTACTTTTATCCCAATAGAATAGATTTTTGTTGTTGTTGCTGTCAGAATATTTTGTACTTTAACTTATATCATTTTGAAACCAAACTAAGCTTCATTTACCCAAGGTTTGTGCATTTCATAGTATGAGTTCCAGATCTTAAGGGATTCTTTCTTGCTTCAGTTTCCATATTTCTATTCCTCATCTTGCTCTTCCTTTCCAAATACCATAGTTAAGATGTTATTTTCCCTCTACATCTACTTATACTCTGCAATTTTCCACTCTAGTTTCTTTAATTTCACTGTGTCTTCTAAGTCAGGTTAACTTCCTCTACCCCCATCATGATACTACTCATCATCAAAAAATATCAAATGCCAATTTTTTTCCAGGACAGCTTCCCAAACTCACAATGAGAGTAGAATTCTACTTTCTTTGTGCTTCTTTACCAATTCACCCTTCCAAATGTAATCACTGCATTTTGAATTTTATTACAGTTGCTTTAACAGAAAAAAATCTTTTTGGTTACAAATGGTAGACAATCCAACAGGTGTAGAATAACAACAACAAAATTCATACATTGGTTATACAACTGAAAAATTCATGGTGGATTAATCTACGTTTTCCAAAGTGGCATCAAGAAGCTGTTTCTTAACATCTATCTTGTTTTGGTTTTCTAGTGCTGGCTTCCTGCTGGGACACACTCTTCCCTCGGGGTGTCCCCTCAGCACCTCCAGGCGTATATCCTCACATTTATCTTCTCTTCTCTAATAGTTTCAACTAGAGAATTAATATTCTCCTTAGCTGGCCTTGCATCTCATATCAAAATCCTATTACTGGAGCAACAGGATGGAAGACAGTGATTTACTATACACAGGTTTCAAGTTTGTCCTTTAAATAAAGAAGAAAAGATTAATTGCACCAATACTACTATGACTGAGAGTGGATAAGGGGGTGGTTTCAAAGGGAAAATCAAGATTATGTTACTAGAAAAAGAGAGTGAGGAAGAAAAAAGTATATTTGTCAATAATAAATGTAGCAGGGACGATGCTATACGTTTGAAGCCCTCCACAGCATCTATCATGCAACCTTGAATAAATTTGAATGCTCATTACATAGATATAGAATATGTAGTCAGTTAAACAAAAGTAATTTCTTAGGGGTAGAGTTAGATTTTGATGTTGTTTGTTTTTATTAAGTGAAGGAGCCCTGCAATCACCACTGCCCCTCTTATTTAACTGTGTCTCCCTCTTGTTCTTGTCCAGAGTTCTTGGTCCCTCCTTATCAAACCAGGCTCTTAGAAAGGGTAGGAACTTAATCACAGTAAGTGTGATAGAACCATAGCAGCTTAAAGTACTTTCTCTGTTTGGAGGGTGTACCTTTTACAAAAACATAAATCAAAATTTTGAGGTAAAAAATTTCAACCATTTATTTGTTCCAGAGATATTTATTGAGCACCATTGTGTTCCTGGCTCTCATCATACACAAAAGTAAACTTAAAATGGCTTAAAGACTTAAGCATAAGACATGACACCATAAAACTCCTAGAAGAGAACATAGGCAAAACATTCTCTGACACAAACCTACTAATGTTTTCTTAGGTCAGTCTCCCAAGGCAATAAAAATAAAAATAAACCAATGGGAGCTAATCAAACTTACAAGCTTTTGCATAGCAAAGGAAACCATAAATAAAACGAAAAGACAGCCTGCAGAATAGGAGAAAATACTTGCAAGTGATGTGAGGACGATGGGCTTAATTTCCAAAATATACAAACAGCTCATATGACTCAACAACAAAAAAACTAACAAGTCAATCGAAAAATGGGCAGAAGACCTAGAGAGATATTTCTCCAAAGAAGAAATACAGATGGCCAATAGGCACATGAAAAGATGCTGAACATCGCTAATTATTAGAGAAAAGCAAATCAAAACTACAATGAGGTACCACCTCACACCAGTCAGAATGGCCATCATTAAAAACTCTACAGATAACAAATGCTAGAAAGGGTGTGAAGAAAAGGGAATCCTCCTACACTGTTGGTGGGAATGTAAGTTGGTTCAGCCACTGTGGAAAACAGTATGGAGGTTCCTCAGAAAACTGAAAATAGAATTACCATATGACCCAGCAATCCCACTCCTGGGCATATATACAGACAAAACTGTAATTCAAAAAGATACATGCACCCCTATGTTCATTGCAGCACTATTCACAATAGTCAAGACATGGAAACAACCTAAATGTCCATCGACAGATGAATGGATAAAGATGTAGTACATATTTACAATGGAATACTACTCAGGCATAAAAAAAGAATGAAATAATGCCATTTGCAGCAACATGGATGCAACTGGAGATTATCATACTAAGTGAAGTAGTCAGAAAGAGAAGACAAATACCATATGATATCACTTATATGTGGAATCTAAAATATGACACAAATGAACCTATCTATGAAACAGAAACAGAATCATGGACATAGAGAACAGAATGGTGTTTGCCAAGGAGGAGGGGTTTGGGGGAGGGATGGAGTGTGAGTATGGGGTTAGCAGATGTAAGCTTTTATACATAGACTGGATAAACAACAAGGTCCTCCTGTATAGCACAGAGAGCTATATTCAATATCCTATGATAAACCATAATGGAAAAGGATATATATAAAATATATACATATATATCTGAATCACTTTGCTGTACAGCAGTAATTAATAAAACATTGTAAATCAACAATACTTCAATAAAAAAAATTTGTGGCAAAAAATTCAACCATTTATTTATTCCAGAAATATTCATTGAGCACCAATGTGTTCCTGGCTTTGAGGTATCTGTTTTCCTGGAACTACACTCAAGAGAAATTACATTCCACAATGATACATTAGGCTAAGCCAACATGGGAAAAGTATATTTTTAGTTTATTGTTGGAAGGAGTCTTCTGGCCTTGGGTTCCTGGTTTCAGTGCAATTTGTGCAGAAGAGGGATTGAGGCAGGGCTATTACTCACATCCCCATCTTTTCAAAAGGATAGTTTTCTTTTTAGAAATACACATTTTACAGGAGAGACATGTAAGTTTTTTAAGTGCAGTTTGAAAGTTGCTGCCTCAAAATCACCTCATATCTCAAATCATTAATGTCTTTTTTATGCAAGATTTTTTCCTAGAATGTGGGAATGTATCGATTTGATTTGTTTTTTGTGGAGCTTCATGTAGCAAACCACATATATTTGGGCTCCGCTACACTTGCATCTCCATTTCACCTTTCATGCCTGGAAACAGTGTTCTTTTGAATAAAGGCGGCTTCTATTGCCCTTTTAGAAGCCCCCCTTTTTTTTGTTCTCATTCTGTGAGCATCTTCTTACTCATCCTCAAGTCTGGATAGAGTACGATTGAGCAGGCAGAACCCAGGAACACTCTCTCAGACACCACCAGCCAATAGTTGTAGTTTCCCTGTGCACAGAATGTGTGTGTCTGTGTGATGATTGAGTCAGGACCTTTCCTTTCCACCCTTATATTTCACTGCTTTCTCCCACCTAGCTTATTCAGTTCTTTCCCCATTGTAAATTCTTAACACTTCCTTGAACTTGCTACGTGATTAAATAAGTCAATGCATTGTATGTGTTTTGCTCCTGTGTCTTCTTGATTAGTTCTCATTCATCCTCTAAGGCGCCACTCACAGATCACTCTTTCCGTGACACCTTTTTCCTATCTCCAAATATAGCCATTTCCTTTACTCTCTCCTGCAACACTGCACGTCAACCAATATTTGCCACTCTGTGCTCTGATTGCCCTACATGTCTGTTTCATAAACTTGTGATCTCTAGGAGTTCATGAACTCTGTCTTATTATCTCATCATCTTCAACAATAAGAAATATTCCTGACACATAGTTGTTCAACACATTTGTTGAATGGATTAATTCCTGGGACCAAAGTTTCCATTTCATGAGGCGCCCTCAGTTTATATTAGTAGCTGCCTAGAGAAATGTCTCAAGAAAAATCATGGAACTGAGTCTGAATGAAGCCCCAAATTCTGTTGTCATCCAGAAGTGAGGTCTGCTATGAGTACAGGTGGATGTGGGGAGATGGCAACATATGTGCTTCTGTTTAGCATCCTTACCTGAAGTCTACTCAAAAAATAAATATATCCGTTTCCTCCCTTCCTATTATAATTTCAACCATTTCTTCCAATAATATAGTCATTATTTTTTAAGCATAAGGTAAATTTCCTTCCCATGTGTTTACTCATTTCATATTTCCCATAAATATAGCAATCATCAGTGTTCTGTGATTCTCTCTCAGAACATATATACATATACATAAAATTATATATATATGCATATATCCATATTTTCTTTTAGCTGTGATGTTTTGGTGTTCCAAAAGGCTGTATTTGGTACATCGATGTTTCTCAATATCCTAGAAAAGTTCCAGGCATATTGTAGTAAGTGTAAGTTACTCAATAAATGTTTATTGGGTTTAGAATTGGCTTAAATTAAGGGCAAGAAAGGAATAATAACCTCATGATGGAAAGAGGGGTCCTAGATAGCTCGTATGTTTACATGTGTCAGGGGGACAGAAGATGCAGAGTGAATAAGTAAGAATAATTGCATAGAGTATACAAAAATTCTTTCTGTAGTTTTATTTGAACCTCAGTTTTCTTGCTAGTAAAATGAGGATGTTGGTTTTATAATTTCTAAGATAATTCCTGGTGTCTCTGGTGCTACTCAGATCCCTCAAAATATAACCCGTATCTCAGTAGTTCTGTATTTTCAGTTTCATTGTTTAACCCATCAAAATAAATGTGTGCACTTCATAGCAAAAGAAAAAGAAAGGCACATAATAGGTGCTGAATAAATTATAATTGTTTGTGTATTCACCTCCCATTTATTGTTCAATAGCATTACTCTAATAGCCTGCTTCAATTGGTAATGGATTGAAATAGCCAGAAAATGAGAATGCTGGAAGGATTTCTTTCTAAGCCCTTTCTTAAGGGTCCTGTTTCTCATATAATGGAGCATCCTTTACAGCAGATTGAAATAAAGTTTCAAACTGACTTCATTATAGCCATAATATAAAATGTAAGTACATCTATTCTGAATGTAGTAAAATGACTGCATTTTTTTGACTGGAGAGCCTAAATATGTTTTCTATAATTTAAAATGTTGTGATTAATATTAGTTAATTAAATATTATTAATTAATTAACATAAAATTAATTAAACTATTATAAATACTATATTTTTAATGAAATATTATAAAATAAAAATGTTTTATGTAGCTATGTATACATATATGCACATTATATATCTATCTATCTATATATATATATATATATATGCGCGTTTCTATATAATCAACTGAGGTTGAGTAAGTTTTCTTGAAGTTTGATAAACACTGCCAAGACAGTAACTAAGAAATATACCTAGTGTTGGTGGGACATACTGAAGGTGATCACCAGCAAGAACGCAAGGAATAAAATAGTTATGTGATGATAAGATAACAAACACTCTTGCATGTGTATACACACACACGCGCATGACTGAAGAACAGAAATGTGGTAGTAACATCAGTTTCAAGGAGTGTCAGTATCCCTGTCTTGGTCTTTACCAGATAATTAAAAAATTTCTTAATTGTATTAGTAGAAATCATGATTTAATGGCCTCCAGTGCTTAAAAACTATGTCATTAAGAGTTTATGAGACCTTTGGTATACCATTTGCAACTTGGGGCTGCGAATTCCAGTTAACTGCGCATCTTTCTTTCTACCTTCTTATCTGGTTTTTCCAGTCACCAAGGGTGAATTGTGCCCAGTCTGTTAATCAGAAAGTGTACAAAGATTGGGAATGGTGGATGTTAATATGTTCTATTGTACAAGAATGCATAATTCATTTATCCATGCATCTATTTATTAAGTGCAACTGTGGTCTGAGCTAATGGCAGACACCAAGAAGAAATTAGAGGGCAGAAGGAAAGAAGAAGCTAGAGTATTTGCCCCTCAACCTCTCCTCACCTGAGGTGACATCTCCAGAAATGACTGTATGTCTTGGTCACAAAGAAGTTGAAGTAAAGAGATGGGTAGATCCTGTGCCATTTGTGAAAACACAATTTGACTGGTATAATTTAATATTATTTTTCACTTACCAAAGCATCATATTAAATGGCTATACACTTTTTTAGAATGGTGACATGCATTGATAACTAGCTCTTAACTACCTGAATGAAGCTTGATGTAACTCCCAGAAATACTCAAGAGAAAGAAGTAGGAAAAGCCAGCTTGAAAGACCATTGCTACAAAACTGCCCAACTTGATAGGGCTCCAAAGTGTCCGCCAATTCCAGTGTCTCCATAATTCCTGGCTACAGAAGTGAATCAAGAGCTAAGGCCCAGAATGCAATACGGGCATAATCGCATCTTTGAGATCTGAGTGAGATATAAATCAGTACCCTCCAGGAGGTACGCTGGCAACTTCACTGAACATGATAAACCCTGGAATTTTGAAGCTGAAAATGAAGAGCGCTAAGGTCATGGAAGTGACCTACCCATTTTTAGGAAGTTACATTGTTTTACCATTCCAGCTCTGCAGTCCGGCCATAAGCCTAGCCTTTGCCAATCACTTTGTCCTTGACGTTGAGGTTAAGCCCTTCAAAGAATAGCCAGAGCACTCTCGTGACGGAGAAAAGTAAGCAGTGTCTTTAAGACGCTGCCAGAGGAATAAAGCTAACAAGAAATAACTCTCCCCTGGGATGTTCAGTAAGCAGTTCAAATAATATACTTAACCGCAGAAAATGAAAAGAGTCAGTATTCTGTCCCCTCTCACAAGCGGATCCTGCTTTCAGAACCCACTATTTCTTATAGACAAAAAGGTGAGGGAAGAAGCACATTGTAGGTTTTTATTTCTTTCTTTAAGCACAGTTTCTTTCCTTCAGTTAAATTTAGCATTGATCCTTGGAGGATTGGTAATGCATGTTTTTAACTTTTAGTTTGAAATAATGATAGCTTTACAAATTGTTGCAAAATAATACAGAGAGGTCCCTTGTACGCTTCATCCGGTTTTCCCCAATGGTAATATCTTTTCTAAGTGTAATATATTATCAAAACCAGCAATGCACTCTAAAGTGGTGGATATTTTACATGTTTATATATTTTATATACCTGACATATCTATCTATCTATCTATCTATCTATCTATCTATCTTTTCCCTTTATGTGCTCCAAAATCTTAGGAGTAGAGGCTGTTTTGGTTCTGAAAATCACTAAAAATAATCTGTACACTCTCGGTCTTTGTAGATCTAAACATGATATTTTAAAGTGCATTTTTGGTGATTACAGCCATTTGATTAACTAACATCTTTCAAATATCTTTGCAAGCTTCATTGGCATAACTAGCCATTGTTTTAGTGCTTCAGGGTTAGTTTTGAGTGCATTAGAAACCTCACCGTGTATGAGAATAGAACAAAAAAACATGGGTTGATGGTTTGATAGATATTGATTGTGTTTAGTTGGATTTTCCTGTTCAGGGGCTTTTGTTGTATCATGTCTGTCATCTCCATAAATATAGCAAATGTAGGGCCTTGCATACAGAATACTCTGAACAAAAATTCGACAATGACAAGCAGTTGAAATTATTCTCAATCTGATCAATTTGTTGAGTGTATCTGCCAAGTTAAGACTAAGTATTAGGACTAATAAGAAGGATTAATAATAGGAAACAAGATGAACCAATCAGAATAAAGTTAAAACATACCAATATAAATCTAAAAAGCTTCTGGCTGCTGATGTGTTCATTTGAATACTGAACTCTTAGAAAGCTTTCTAAGTTAGTGACTGTTTTCCAATGCCCTGTTTCTGTGTATTTGTTCATACCATTCTCTCCATCTGACATTCTCCTCTATGTGCTCCATTGGCTAACTTACTATGTTCACTGTGAGATTCATTTCAGATGCAATTCTGAACAGCTTCCGAAGTCACCAACAGGAAGGGTCTTATATTTTTATTTCTCTTTTTTGAGCCCATAGATATAGTTTTCTCACATTAAAAACATAGTTTTATCTTGTACCCTACTGTCCTCATCTGCCAAACTGGATGCTTCCTGAGGACAAAACCTGCATTGTATTTACTTTTATGGTTTAAACCAACAAAGTGCATTTTTTAGATTTGGGCGCCTTGCTGGATGCATGTCATTGGATTTAACTTCTTATTTTTTAATTAGCTATTTGGCTATCAGTGGAAATAACATAAAATGGGTCAAATGCACACTCTAACATGGAGCAACCCATGTGTACTGCCAAGAGAACTCACCTTCTTTCTCCTAAAAGTAGAAGAATATCTAACTATGCAAAGATTAAGCTTTTGGTGCCAAGAAGAGGGAAGAGGAAAGGAATTTGTTTGTTTTTCTACTCCAGTGACATAAGTAAACTTACCAGAGAATATTGTCAAGTACCTCAGCACCATATTTCATTCATTCTCTGTAGCTGAGAAACTGTCAGGCAACTCCATTGATTTTCAAGATGGCTGCAAAATTGATTGGGGTTTAAGCCAATGCTGAAACCACTGCCCTGTTCCCATGTTAGCTTGGTTGTAAGTTCTGTGATATCATCAGGCTACTCACACTCCCACCCCAAATGAGCACACACTAGCCTCTCATAATCTCATACTAGTTTAGTTTTGTGAGTTTAGCTTAAAAGGTTTTTGTGACAGTAAGATAGAGTGTACATAAAACATTTGTATAATGCTTGCCACCTAGTAAATTTCAATAAATGCTACTCATTGTATAAAATAAGGCAATAGATCTATGCTTCTATGAGTGGTACATGTTTTGGGGCTCTGGAATCTGCAGAGATTGATCCACTAACCTGCTGAGCTACTTCAGGGTCTACACACAGTAGCACCTTTTCAAGAGGCATTAGCTGATACTACACTTTCAGCTATTAGTACAAAATCCCCACATTACTGCTGGCTCATCATTGCTGAGAAAGCTAATTGCAGGCACTAATTTTATTGAGGCAAACTTCATTGTGCAGAAATAAAATATTGAGCTAGGTTTATGAAGGCAGAAATCAGAAGACAGTGCGCCAGGGGGATAAGATACATAACATTAAGCCCTGATGCATTCATTTGTCATCAGTCTTTCATTAAATGCCAATCACGCTCCAAATGAATATGTGTTTTGCACCCCCATCTCCCCGCAAAAAATAACCTCACCCTTGGTGGATCAGCTGCACTGCAGGACAGGAAACATGAGTTCACAAAGTGTAAGGTACTGAGAAACCATCTTTTTAAATCAGCACACTATAGTGCACTGCACTGAAATACACAGTGCCAATGTTTTTTCTCTACAAGCAGCATTTTTTTTTACCATTATGTGAATTTATTGCCTGCTAACTATGCCACAGCCTCAGAAAGTGAACTCTTATATTTATCCATAGAAGAACATGGTGAAAATCTCAACCCTGTCTTCAGAGATATATTATATGCAGCTTTCTACAAAAGGAGAGAATATATTACTTTTTCTATGCTGGTTAAGCTTGGATCTTCCTGGTCTATAAAATGTCAGTAGCTATGAATTGTATTGAAACCTGCTGCATGGTTTTGAGACGATTCCTCTACACTGGGGATTTGGCTTCGAACACAACTTTCTTTTTCTGCTTGAGTGCCCAGCCTGCATTTTTCATAAATCCACAAATGAAAACTAGTATTACAGCCATGAAGAATGGAATTATTGAGATAGGAACAGGAAGCAGACAATCATGATTTTAACCATTTCTTGTTAACTAGATTTTAACCACTCTTTTTTCTTGCATGTCATAATTTTGTAAAATTTAAAAACATATCTCTCCAAGGTCAAAATGTCTAATGGCTAATAATAGGAGAGAGAAATGTATGGCATTTTACCTCAAAATCAGCTTTTAGTATCATATTCACTTTGGCTTAACATGTAGAATGACCAATAGTTTGTTGTGTATATTTTTTAAATTATAAAATTATTTCATGTACCTAGCAGACAAGTTTGAAAAATGACACATATATAACAATATAATTAGGGACTCCCAATTCCGGTCATGTTAGTGTAATTGAAACTAGAGTTGCCTTCCCTACCTTAAAGGTAGAAAACTGGGCAAAATATATGAAACATTTGATTGCAGACATTAGACAATAGGCAACAATAGACTAGTTCAGAAGAGAAAGGAAACAAACAAGATGAGAACTAAAATCACCGTGGATTTCTGCCTAGAGGTGTTTTCCAGATTACAGTGCAGGAAAGGATAACATAAGGGAAGAATTGATCATTTAAAAAGACAAAGATTAAAATATATAGAGAGAAGGCAGGTGGTATTTTCAGAGCAAGAAGTAAATGAAGTTCCATAAATCTATATAGGGGTCCCATCGAGCCTGTTGTTCAAAACTAAACTATGTGTATGTATGACGAAATTCTGCAAGACTAAGCAAATATATGTTGGAGAGCTGCTGGGTGAATGATACTTGAGTTGGCTCCAGACTGGAAAATATTGGAATTCTGTCCAACCAGATTAGACAGACCATCATAGACACCTGGGGCATTCCGTAGACTATAGAAAAGTCTCACCTTAGTAGAAGTGCTAAACTATAACTAAAGTAAAGGCTACTTTACACCAGCCCTGAAAGGATAAAATTAATCCAAAAATTACTTAATTGCTTGTTGAAACAAAGCTCGTTCTTTAAAGAAAGACAGGAAAACCCAGAATTCAAAAGCACCCAGCCAAAATTTACTAGAAATGAAAAGCAGGAAAATGTGACCTATAATCAGGAGAACAATTATCATTTAATAGAAACAGATTCATAGATGACAGGTATGATGGGATTAGCAGACAAAGACTTTAAAACAACTACTGTAGGACTTCCCTGGTGGCGCAGTGGTTAAGAATCCACCTGCCAATGCAGGAGACACTGGTTCAAACCCTGGTCCAGGAAGATCCCACATGCTGCGGAGCAACTAAGCCCGCCCCGCTTGCTGCAACTAGAGAAAGCCCGCATGCAGCAACGAAGACCCAACACAGCCAAAAAAAATATTTAAGAAAACAAAACAAAAAAAACAACTGTAGAGGAGCTTCAAGATGGCGGAAGAGTAAGACGCGGAGATCACCTCCCTCCCCACAAATACATCAGAAATACATCTACATGTGGAACAGCTCCTACAGAACACCTACTGAACGCTGGCAGAAGACCTCAGACCTCCCAAAAGGTAAGAAACTCTCCACGTACCTGGGTAGGGTAAAAGAAAAAAAAGAGACAAAGAATAGGGACGGGACCTACACCAGTGGGAGGGAACTGTGAAGGAGGAAAGGTTTCCACACACTAGAAGCCCCTTCGTGGGCGGAGACTGCGGGTGGAGGCGGAAGCTTCGGAGCCACGGAGGAGAGCACAGCAACAGGGGTGCGGAGGGCAAAGCGGAGAGATTCCCGCACAGAGGATCGATGCTGACTGGCACTCACCAGCGCGAGAGGCTTGCCTACTCACCCGCCGGGGCGGGCGGGGCTGGGAGCTGAGGCTGGGGCTTCTGTCGGAGCGCAGGGAGGGAATCCCCATAAGGTTAACAGCTGATCTTTCAGCAGAGACTCTGCAAGCCAGAAGGGAGTGGCAGGACATATTTAAAGGGATGAAGGGGAAAAACCTACAACCAAGATTACTCTACCCAACAAGTATCTCATTCAGATTTGACGGAGAAATTAAAAGCTTTACAGACAAGCAAAAACTAACAGAATTCAGCACCACCAAACCAGATTTACAATAAATGCTAAAGGAACTTCTATAGGTAGGAAACACAAGAGAAGGAAAAGACCTACAATAATAAACCCAAAACAGTTAAGAAAATGGTGATAAGAACATACATATCAATAATTACCTTAAATGTAAATGGATTAAATGCTCTAACCAAAAGACATAGACTGGCTGAATGGATACAAAAACAAGACTGGTATATATGCTGTCTACAAGAGACCCACTTCAGACCGAGGGATACATACAGACTGAAAGTGAGGGAATGGAAAAAGAAATTCTGTGCCAATGGAAATCAAAAGAAAGCTAGAGTAGCAATTCTCATATCAGACAAAATAGACTTTAAAACAAAGACTATTACAAGAGACAATGAAGGACACTACATAATGATCAAAGGATCAATCCAAAAAGAAGATATAACAATTGTAAATGTTTATGCACCCAACATAGGAGCACCTCAATACATAAGACAAATACTGACAGCCATAAAAGGGGAAATCGACAGAAACACAGTCATAGTAGGGGACTTTAACACCCCACTTGCACCAATGGACAGATCATCCAAAATGAAAATAAATAAGGAAACACAAGCTTTAAATGATACATTAAACAAAATGGACTTAATTGATATTTATAGGAAATTCCATCCAAAAATGACATAATACACATTCTTCTCAAGTGCTCATGGAACATTCTTCAGGATAGATCATATCTTGGGTCACAAATCAAGCCTTGGAAAATTTAAGAAAATTGAAATCACATCAAGCATCTTTTCTGACCACAGTGCTATGAGACTAGATATCAATTACAGGAAAATATCTGTAAGAAATACAAACACATGGAGGCTAAAAACACACTACTTAATAACCAAGACATAACTGAAGAAATCAAAGAGGAAATCAAAAAATACCTAGAAACAAGTGACAATGAAAACACAATGACCCAAAACCTATGTGATGCAGCAAAAGCAGTACTAAGAGGGAAGTTTATAACTATACAAGCCTACCTTAAGAAAGAAGAAACATCTCAAATAAACAACCTAACCTTACACCTAAAGCAATTAGAGAAAGAAGTACAAAAAAACCCCAGTTCGCAGAAGGAAAGAAGTCATAATGATCAGATTAGAAATTTTTAAAAAATGAAGGAAACGATAGCAAAGATCAATAAAACTAAAAGTTGGTTCTTTGAGAAGATAAACAAAATTGATAAACCATTAGCCAGACTCATCAAGAAAAAAAGGGTGAAGACTCAAATCAATAGAATTTGAAATGAAAGAGAAGTAACAACTGACACTACAGAAATACAAAGGATCTTGAGAGATTACTACAAGCAACTGTATGCCAATAAAATGGACAACCTGGAAGAAATGCACAAATTTTTAGAAATGCACAACATTCTGAGACTGAACCAGGAAGAAATAGAAAACATGAACAGAACAATTACAAGCACTGAAATTGAAACGTTGATTAAAAATCTTCCAACAAACAAAAGCCCAGGACCAGATGGCTTCACAGGACAATTCTATCAAACATTTAGAGAAGAGCTAACACCTATCCTTCTCAAACTCTTCCAAAATATAGGAATGGAAGGAACACTCTGAAACTCATTCTATGAGTCCACCATCACCCTGATACCAAAACCAGACAAAGATATCACAAAGAAAAAAGTTCAGGGCAATATCACTGATGAACATAGATGCAAAATTCCTCAACAAAATACTAGCAAACGGAATCCAACAGCACATTAAAAAGATCATACACTACGATCAAGTGGGGTTTATCACAGGACTGTAAGTATTCTTCAATATACGCAAAACAGTCAATGTGGTACACCACATTAACAAATTGAAGGAGAAAAACCATATGATCATCTCAATAGATGCAGAGAATGCTTTTGAGAACATTCAAAACCATTTACGATAAAAACCCTCCAGAAAGTAAGCATAGAGGGAACTTACCTCAACATAATAAAGACCATATATGACATGCCCACAGCCAACACTGTCCTCAGTGGTGAAAATCTGAAACCATTTCCACTAAGATCAGGAACAAGACAAGGTTGCCCACTCTCACCACTGTTATTCAACATAGTTTTGGAAGTTTTAGCCACAGGCATCAGAGAAGAAAAAGAAATAAATGAAATCCAAATTGGAAAAGAAGAAGTAAAGCTGTCACTGTTTGCAGATGACATGATACTATACACAGAGAATCCTAAAGATGCTACCAGAAAACTACTAGGGCTAATCAATGAATTTGGTAAAGTAAAAGGATACAAAATTAATGCACAGAAATCTCTTGCATTCCTATACATTAATGATGAAAAATCTGAATGTGAAATTAAGAAAACACTCCCATTTACCATTGCAACAAAAAGAATAAAATATCGAGGAGTAAACCTACCTAAGGAGACAAAAGACCTGTATGCAGAAAATTATGAGACACTGATGAAAGAAATTAAAGTAGATACAAACAGATGGAGAGATATACCATGTTCTTGGATTGGAAGAATCAACATTGTGAAAAAAACTCTACTACCCAAAGCAATCTACAGATTCAATGCAATCTCTATCAAACTACCACTGGCATTTTTCACAGAACTAGAACAAAAAATTTCACAATTTGTATGGAAACACAAAAGACCCCGAATAGCCAAAGCAATCTTGACAAAGAAAAACGGAGCGGGAGGAGTCAGGCTCCCTGACTTCAGACTATACTACAAAGCTACGGTAATCAAGACAGTATGGTACTGGCACAAAAACAGAAATATAGATCAATGGAACAGGATTGAAAGCCCAGAGATAAACCCACACATATATGGTTACCTTATCTTTGATAAAGAAGGCAAGAATATACAATGGAGAAAAGACAGCCTCTTCAATAAGTGGTGCTGGGAGAACTGGACAGCTACATGTAAAAGAATGAAATTAGAACACTTCCGAACACCACACACAAAAATAACCTCAAAATGGATTAAAGACCTAAATGTAAGGCCAGACACCATCAAACTCGTAGAGGAGAACATAGGCAGAACACTCTATGACATAAATCACAGCAAGATCCTTTTAGACCCCCCTCCTAGAGAAATGGAAATAAAAACAAAAATAAACAAATGGGACCTAATGAAACTTAAAAACTTTTGCACAGCAAGGGAAACCATAAAGAAGGCGAAAAGACAACCCTCAGAATGGGAGAAAATATTTGCAAATGAAGCAACTGACAAAGGATTAATCTCCAAAACATACAAGCAATACATGCAGCTCTATATCAAAAAAACAAACAACCCAATCCAAAAATGGGCACAAAACCTAAATAGACATTTCTCCAAAGAAGATATGCAGATTGCCAACAAACACATGAAAGAATGCTCAACATCGTTAATCATTAGAGAAATGCAAATCAAAACTACAATGAGATATCATCTCACACCTTTCAGAATGGCCATCAGAAAGAAATCTACAAACAATAAATGCTGGAGAGGGTGTGGAGAAAAGGGAACCTTCTTACACTGTTGGTGGGAATGTGAACTGATACAGCCACTATGGAGAACAGTATGGAGGTTCCTTAAAAAACTAAAAATTGAACTACTATATGACCCAGCAATCCCACTACTGGGCATAAACCCTGAGAAAACCATAATGCAAAAAGAGTCATGTACAAAAGTGTTCATTGCAGCACTATTTACAATAGCCAGGACATGAAAGCAACCTAAGTGTCCATCGACAGATGAATGGATAAAGAAGATATGGCACATACATACAATGGAATATTACTCAGCCATAAAAAGGAACGAAATTGAGTTATTTGTCGTGAGGTGGATGGACCTAGAGTCTGTCATACAGAGTGAAGTCAGTCAGAAAGAAAAAAACAAATACCGTATGCTAACACATATATATGGAATCTAAGAAGAAGAAGAAGAAGAAAAAGGGTCATGAAGTACTTAAGGTTAAGACGGGGATAAAGACACAGACCTACTAGAGCATGGACTTGAGGATACAGGGAGGGGGAAGGGTAAGCTGGAACGAAGTGAGAGAGTGGCATGGACATATATACACTACCAAACGTAAAATAGATAGCTAGTGGGAAATAGCCGCATAGCACAGGGAGATGAGCTCCATGCTCTGTGACCACCTAGAGGGGTGGGATAAGGAGGGTGGGGGGGGGGGAGATGCAAGAGGGAAGAGATATGGGGACATATGTATATGTATAACTGATTCACTTTGTTATAAAGCAGAAACGGACACACCATTGGAAAGCAATTATACTAAAAAGAAAAAAAAACTACTGTAAATATGCTCAAGAATCAAAAAACAAAAACGTGAAAATAAGAGGAGACACAGGAAAGATATAAAAAAAGAGCCAAATAGAACTTGTAGAGCTGAAAAATACAACACATCAAGTTAAAAATAATAAACTGGGTGGGATTAAAACCAGAGAGGATATTACAAACAAACAAAAAAAAACCATGTTCTTTGAGTACATACAGTTAGAAACTATGTTGGATCACAGAGAGAGAAAAAAATACTGAAAAGACAGTGTGATAGTGGCATGAGACCAATACATAAATGATCATTGATTATTGACAAAAGTGCAAAAATAATTCAATAGAATAGGAGGAAAATTTTTCAACAAATGAAACTGAAAGTAGATATCCATATAAAAGAATGAAGCTTAAACTTAGCTTATACTATTTACAGAAATTAAAGTGTATTATAAGAGAAAATTATCATGACCTTGAGGAGGTAGGCAGACTTTTTTTTTAGATTGGGCAACCTAAAAAACCATAAATCATAAAGGAAACAAATTAGTGTATTGGACTTCATCCAAATGAAAAACTTCTACTCTTCAAAATACCTCATTAAGCAAATGAAAATGCAAGCCACAAATTGAAAAAAATTACAATACTTATATCTTGCGTCCAGAATATATAAAGGGCAGTTAACGACTTAACAATAACACAAATAGCCCAATTTATAAGAAAATATGCAAAATATTTGAACAGATACTTCATACAAAAATGATAATAATGGCTAATAAGCATATGGAAAGGTTCTCAATATCACTAGTAATCAGGGAAGTGAGAAATGAAAGCCCAATGAGATACCACTTCACAACAACTAAAATGGTTAATATTAAAAATTGTGGCAATACCAAATACTGGCATTTGTAGAACACGTGGAATTCTCAAATGTTGCTACCACTATGAAGATAGTTGGCATTTGTTTTTATAAAGTCAAATGTCCACATATAAAATTTTCCTCCTTGGTATTTACAAAAGAAAAATGAAAACATGTTCCACACAAAGATTTGTACATAAATGTTCCTAATCAGCCTTCTTTATAATTAAAATAACCCAGAAACAACTCAAGTGTTCATCAACAGATGAATAGATAAATTGTAGTATAAGTACACAATAGAATATTACTCAGCAATAAAAAGGAACAGACTACTAATATATGAAAGAACTTTGATAAACCTCAGAGATTAGTTTAATGAAAAGAAGCCATGCAAAAAAGAAAACTAGTAATATTGATGCATCCCAGAAATATGCTGGGTGAAAGAATCCAAATATGAAAGTGTTTATACTATTTATATAAAATTCTATATAGTAATGATTTTAATAATAATCATATACACATAATTGTATATTTATACATAATTCTATAATAACACAGTATTATATACTTGAAAGTTGGTGAAGTAGATCTTAGGCATTCTCACCACAGAAACAAAAAAATGTGAGGTGATGGATATGTTAGTTATCTTGATCTTGGTAATCATCCCACAATGTATATGTATATTAAATTATCATGTTGTACACTTAAAAATATATACAGTTATATTTGTCAATTATTCCTCAGTAAATTTGGGGGGAAAAAGGAAAAAAAGAAAAAGAAAACTCTGGCCCCTTACTTAAAAAGTTGATTGATGCTCTGTTACAAACTGCAGCTGCTTCCTTAGGTCCTCTCCAGGGACAGTGTTGTTATGCATATCATTTTCAATATAAATTCCTGTGTCTTATGTGTTAGATCTGAGTGATGATACGCTGAAGAAGATCTGAAGCATAAAAATGCTTCGAATTGAAAGGAGGAAAGGAGATAATGGAACCAGATGCTGAACAGGAGTAGCTGGGAAAACTGAGTGCTTTTTCAAATTATTGTTTGGACTATTAAATCTGCTTCTGATGAATACATTTTGACTAAGACTTAGAGAAATGACACAGTTTACTTTCCTGTATTATCCAGCCTTTGAGTCCTAGTCATCTGCTTTGCAACTTGAATCAACTGTGAAGAAAACAATGCAGAGAGAGCATTTACCTTTCTTAGGAGAATGCTGCACTAAGAGCTGTTGAAAACCGTACAGACTTTCTCAGTGGAAAGACCACTGCTGCAGCTGAGTCAAGCAATTTGTTCTTTGGGCATTATAATAGTGTGGTTATATGCCTGTACATGGACAACCCTCTGAAGCAGAAACATATTAAAGTTTTTAGAGTGAGTTTAATGGACCATAGAATAATTCAAGTTTGTTCTATAGGCAGTGTTCTATTTTCTGGTTTCCTTTGCAAGTGTATGGAAATAAGTGCATTTTTTATCCACGAAACTAAAATACCAACAAGACCGTTTTTCTTTTCATTCATGATTGGCTTGCCCCTTTCAACCATCATTATTCATTTTATTATTCATTTTGGCTTTGTGTTTCAAATTAAGTGCTGCCAGTTACCAAGACTGTGTATTTGCAAGCATCATCAATAAGGTGGATCTATGAGAAAAAGCCTAGTAGATAGCCACATTGGCACATCCAGGGACAGGGTAAAGAAATAAAAGAAAGCATAAACAACAATAAAATTAGCCTAAGCACATATATTAACTCAGAGATGGAAGTCCAAATGCTGTTTGCAGAGCTATTTCTCAGTGATGTATATGGAGAGAAAGTATTATTAATTGGACATCTGCCACATACCAAACCATTGCGCTAGGTGAATTGTATTTAGTATCTTGTTTATCCTTCCCAATCAGTCTTTGAAGAAGTGGCATGAGGAAGTTGGGGCTCAGTGCATACAAGTAACTGTCAAAGACTCATCAGTAACCAAGTATGAATTTTGATCTATTTCAGTTCCAATTTGCTTATACATACAAATCCTCCTAATTTACAGTTAGGATAGGTAGTATCGCTTGGCTGCAAGTCCTCTCCAAGTCCACATTGTAATCCCTATTTTAACAAAATCACTACCAATAGCTATCATTTATAAAGTCTTATTTTGCTCCAAGCTTTGTGCTAAACACGGTATATATCTTGTCCCATTTAATTTCTGTTTCAACCCTGACAGGTGGGTAGAATTATCTGTGCTTTACAGTAACAAAGTCGCTTTTCTTAAGTTCTTTCATTTATTCAACAGATATTTAAGGAACACGTTTTATGTGTCAAGTAGAGAAGTATAGAAGTAGAAAAAAAACAGAAAAAAATAATATAGGGTGATATGGTTTTCAGTAACTCAGTGTCCCCTTGGAGTGGTCAAAGGAAAGGTTACATTTATGCTGAGATCTGAGGGACAAAAAGGAGGAAGAGCATTATAGACAGAACTAAAGAGGCTGGATCATAATAGGCAAGGAGGAGACTGTTGTAAGTAGAAATTGAAGATATAAGTAGGATGAGATCAGGTAGAGCTTTGTAAGCCTAGTTAAGGGATTTGGATATTCGACTTGTGATAGGGAATCATTAGATGGTTATGGACAAGGGAGTAAATGGCTTGATTTAATTTTTAAAAAGAACACTGGATGCTGTGTGAAGAATGAATTGTATGGAGAAAATTAGGAGGTATTTGAAATGATCCAAACAATATATGATGGTAGTTTGAGTGTGGATAATAATGGTAAAAAGGGTTATTTACAAGGACACAGTATATTTAATAAATTACAGTTCATTAGGCAATCCTAGATTTAGTTGATTAAAATGTATTATGTATCTTGATTTACTATTTGGAGTGCATTCTGATAATGGTAAACCCTTAATTAAAAAATATTCACATATAAAAAATGGTAAAAAGGGGAGAGAGGAAGACATATTTGAGGATGCTAGTGATTGTGTGAGGAGGGATAGAAAAAAATCAAGGGTGACCCTTAGATTTTTGGCTTGATTACTGGGGGGTGGCTGTGCCCCCCAGAACACACACCTGATTGACATGGGGAAGACTAGAGAAGGACCAGATTGGGAATGAGGGAAGAAGAGTTCTGTTTTAGCCCTGTCAACCTGGGAATGACTGACTTGTTCAAAGTCACTCATATGACTTCTCTAGGATTTAAAGCCTTTTTTATCTGATACCAGAATCTGCGTTCTTATACTATTAGATCGCCACTAACATCCATCTCCTGAAGATTCCCAGTTCTGGAAGCTTTATTAACTCAATGATCATCCCATTTTACTTGGGAAAGACTTCAATGATATCTTTATTTCATTATTAGAGAAATCTTCATAAATGAATATGTTATACCACATTTTTTTTCACTTGTGAAGAGCACAGTCCAAGAAACAGTTACCAGGGCTTCCCTGGTGGCGCAGTGGTTGAGAGTCCGCCTGCCGATGCAGGGGACACGGGTTCGTGCCCCGGTCCGGGAAGATCCCACATGCCGCGGAGCGGCTGGGCCCGTGAGCCATGGCCGCTGGGCCTGCGCGTCTGGAGCCTGTGCTCCGCAACGGGAGAGGCCACAGCAGTGAGAGGCGTACGTACAGAAAAAAAAAAAAAAAAAAAAAAAGAAACAATTACAAGAGTGTAAGGGGAAAAAAGGGCAAGTAGATTTTTCATCTTATCCAACCTTAGTTAATATGAAATACAATTGTCCCATTAAATTACAATCCTTGTTCTAATCAAAGTTTTATGTAAGGCTGTAATTATGGAAATGAAAATAATATAAAGATGAAAACAGAAATGAGTTTCTCCTTTCAGGGTCAAAGTAGAGGAAGGAACTTTATTGGTGAGAACATATATGCATAGCTTATGGATTATAAATAACTTCAGGAATAATTACTTAGAAATATGCTTTAGAATAAACTAGTGGGAAAAGTAGAAAGGCAAATTGGTAAACAGGGCTTTTGGATGCTGTTATCATTTTGTAGTTTTGTATATTTGTATGCTGTTATTTGAAACTAACCACTTTACTTCTGTCTTTAACAGAATTGTAAAAGGACATTTAATATGTTATTAGTGAAATTCTGTATTTCTATCTTTCATAATTACAGGGACTTACTTTTCACTTAATATTCATGCCATGACCAATTTACTACTAACACAGAAAATAGGAGGCTCATAGATATCAAGATCGCATACTATAATTAATGGAAAGTGTCCCTTAAGTGGAAAATTGTCACAATTGAAAAAAATCAATATATGGCAAGACAGGCCTGGTTTGTGTTCCTAGTTAAGTGGTGAAAGTGGCTTTTGGATCTGATTCTGAAAAAGAAAACTAAGAATATAAGAAGTTCAAGATGTGTACAGTTAATAAAACTCCAGAAATTCCACTAAGTGGGAAAAAATAATGTAAGCAGAAGTGATTTGATCCTTAGTTTTTATTCTTTATTTCTGGACTAGATGACAGACTGTTGGACTGTCCAGTCCAGATGATTGACAACGTCCACACAGCTAGAAGCAATGCATGTGTTTCCAGTTCTGTTTGTTTTCATTTAGGGCCAATAATCAGGGCAGAGAGGTACATTTCTACATGTGCAAAGGGTGTTTATGACCAGAGGGACTTCATTACTATGCACTCTCATACACATGGTTCCGACTTGCAGGGATACCTTGCAATTTCAGTAATGCGTTGTGGCAGTTCTGGTGGCTGATGACTCAAGGGTCTCTGTAAAGTGATGATCTCAACCATCTTCTGTCACCTTGAGACACGTCACTTCAATCTGTCTTCATAATAGCCGATGTGGGTCAGATATAGCTCAAGGCCGAAGGTACTGACACTGAGTGGGGATCTACTGCGAATATGTTGCATGTGCCTGTGTTTATACACACATGCACAAGTACACAACCTCTGCTTATTATCCACTTTTTAGAAACCATATACTATTTCAGTGATTACAAGACTATAATTTTATGTGCACTGTTTGTTTTAACCATTTGGGGAGAAATCTTTATAAGCATTTTTTTTTGAAGGGAAAGTTTTTTGAGATGTAACATACACATAGAAAAGTAAAAGATCATGAGTATACAGCTTTGACAAATCGGCCACACCATATAAGCACAACCTAATCAAGAAATAAAACATTATCAGCACCCCAGTAGCCCTTCTCATACCCCTTCTCAATTATTAATCCCCTCTCCCCAAATGGAACTTCTAGCCTGACTCCTAACACCATACATTAGTTTGACCTGTTTTTAAACTTTATATGAATAGAGTCATACAATATGTGTTCTTTTCTGTTTGCCTTTTTTGTTGTTGTTCAACATGTTTCCAAGATCCATCCATGTCGGTTAGTGAAATGGTCATTTTATTTTCATTTTCATTTACATTTTGGTGTCTTGGTAAAAATGCCCTCCAGAAAAGTTTTAGCGATTTATTCTTCCAAAAATTACCCAATGAATGTGTTTTCCTATATCTTCACCAATACTGGGCAATTGTCAGTATTTTAAGAATACCGATCCTTTAGGCAAAACACGTTGGCATTAGTTGATTTGTTTTTATTAGCCATTTTTGTGTCTTTTGTAAATCAGTTGCTAGTATACTTTGTTTTTTTTATATGGGATTTTGTTAATAATTGGCAATAGTTTTTGTATACTATAGATTCAATGATTTATCATTTATTCAGAAAATGTTGAGTACCTACTTCATGTCAGGCAATGGGCAGACCACTCGGGGGAAAATATGAAGGAAAATAGTGTTGCTGCCCTCATGGAGCTTACATTTCAGCCCTTTTTACACTGTGATATAATGATCAGGTACTTTGAATTATGAACCTGAGATCTGTTTATTGCACTTGCATAGAGGTAAGGGGTCTTGGTTTAGTCTTTAGGTCCTGGTTTCTCATGATGCTGAGATGCAGCATTTGAATCATCTCTAACATACTAAGTGAATACACACAGTGTACATAGCATTAAATATCCATGGCAATTCTAAAAATTAGCCAAATCAAATTACTGAGATGTTCTCAGATGAGCATCCCTAAATTCCTCTCACACTTCCATCTTTCCTCTTTTCTGCCTTCTCTCAGCTGGCAAGTTGGTTCCCCCATGCAGGGTACATAAAGAATTAAAATTTGCTTCCTTAATTTCTCCCTTCCTGCACAAAGAAGATGAAAGGCAAACTCCTGATTGATAGCACTTAGAGTCATGTGTATTCAGTATTGAATGAACTGTGTGAGGAGTCTGTAGGGTTGGAGGTTGCTAGAAGCCTCTGTAACCTTGAACACAGGAAGCAAGTTAGCCCAGTCCTTTTGTGTCTACAATTTTTGCAGGTAAAGGTAGGGTTGACCGCAACTGAGTTAATCCCTGGTTTCACTCTTAAAATCTGTGCCCAGCAAATTAACTAGGTTAGCATCATAATTTGAAAAGTAAATCACTCCCAATGGCCAAGTCTTTACTATGCCCTGTGTATCTCTATCATATCCTGATTTCCACCAGCCTAACAGACTTGAGGTACAAATTAATTTACATTAACAGTGATAGCCCGAATTCCCTGGTACATGCCTCTGCCTGCATACCAAATGGGATCTAGCTGCATCTTTAAAGCTTACCCGTTTAATTCTGGAAGTAACCTTTCATGGGCACATCTGAATTCATGGATATTCATTAGATTTTCATTCACTCATGCCCTCCTCTTTGGCAAATACTGGAGGAGGGGGTGTTATTGGAATAAGGTGAAAAGTTCTTACCTAATTCTCTTGTTCAGAAGCACCATAGGCAGATTTTGTGTTCATTTATGCTTTTCCATAATGAGGAAATTTTCTTTAAAAGGACATTATAGTTTCAATAAATGTATGACTTTTGACCTTTGATGTTAACCGTAATTTTCACTAAAGAAAGCCTTCCTGATTTAGACATACATAATCAGTCCATATTTATTTTGCCAAGAAAACATAGATATTGGCTTTAATTTCTATAATCTGTGATAAAAAATGATTTCGTTATTGACACTCTTGTACTTGTTTCCATCCAAAAGGTAAATAACTTCTGATACAATGTTTTGAAGAATATAATAATTATCAGGACATTCAGGCTTTCAAGACATCATGTAGTTTCTTTGACCATACCTTAGAAATCTGAAATAATGGCTAAGAAAAGCACTTCTATTCACTGTAAGTAATCTAGCCCAGCATGAGCGAACTACAGCCTATAGACCAAAACTGGCCCACTGCCCTTTTTGAATAGCCCATGAGCTAAGAATGAATTTTATATTTATAAATCATGAAAAAATTAAAAGGATAATAATATTTTGGCATGTAGACATGATGTGGAATTCAAATTTGAGTGTCCCTGAGTGTCCACTGTGTCCACTGGAACTCCACCATGGCCTTTCATCTACTTATTGTCTATGGCTGCATCCAGGTTTAACTGACAGTGCTAAGCAGCTGGGACAGAGACTATCTGGCCCAGAAGCCTAAAATATTTACTATCTGGTCCTTTACAGAACAAGTGTACAGATCCTGATTTCGATAAATAATTTACTTCATTGAAGTAGTCTTCTTTATGCCATGTGGACTAACAAACAGTACCTGTCCTCGGCAGTACCGTGGATTTTATAAAGTTGACTTCCTATACCCCTCCCAGCCTTACCCCTTTATATGGGTCAATTACTCTCTATCTTCCCATCAATCATCAACTCAATAACCCCTCATCCCACTAGAGATGGGCTAAGGCTTGACATAGCTTTCCTGGTTGCAGTCAGAGGAAAATGTGAGGCTTGAAGAAGAGGCATAGGAATTATGATATGGTTGGCTTTGAAGGAAGAAGAAAGGGGCCACAAGCCAAGGAATGTTGGTGGCCTCTAGGAGCTCAAAAGGCATGGAAACAGATTATCCTCTAGAGCTACCAGAAAGGAATACAGCACTGTTGCCACTTTAAGTTTATCCCAGTGAGACCTGTGTCAGACTTCTGACCTACAGAACTGTATAGTAAATTTGCACTGTTTAAGCCACTAAATTTGTGGCAATTTATTATAGCAATAGAAAACTAATTAGGTAGTGTGATAGATATATAATATTATAAAATATACATGTATATAATATATATAATATAATATTTATCTAGATAGGCATAGCTATAAATATAGATAGATGTCAATATGGATATAGATATTGATATCTCAATAGATTGCATTTTAATGGAAATTTAATATTGCCTCTACCATAAGTATTTGTGTATAGTCTCTTAGCTCTAATTTAAAGTAAATAGCCTAGTTCCTTTTAAAGATACTTTGACTTTCATCTGGTAATTTATTTGAGAGCAAAAGGAATAGAATTTTCCCTCAAAGAACCCTTGATCACACCTAATAGTGTTAGAATTTATTCCTGTTATGTCAGGCAGTTCTGTAGTCGGCATCATAGCAGATACCTAAGATAGTTTTGCTAGCCCATTTTTTCTCAAATATTTACTCTGTATCTGGCTTTTGATGTGTAATTGGGCCATGTATGTTTATCTTAATATTATTTTATGATACTAGAACATGGTTGAGAAAGGATGTTAGAGATCTACCATCTATAAAAAAGATTAAAAGTTATTCAAGATTTGGGGAAACGATTAATAGACCAACCCATTTAAGAGTTCATACATATAGCTTTATCACTCTCTACTATCTTCTACAATTTTATTTGTGCCTATGATAATTAGAGAAAGGGAAATAAGTTTCTGTCAGTGTTTCAAAACAAAGGGAACTGGTTCTGCATTGAGATACTCACCTGAGAAAGCAGTATTCCTTCCTTCATTTATGACTTCTATTCTTGACTATTCATATTTTAAAAGCACATGTGATTATAATTAGCAATGAATTACACCATTATTTTATAAAAATTTGCAAATACTCTTTTATTTCAAAAGTAAAACATGTTTATTGTTTAAAATTCAAGCTATTGGAGAATCATGTAACATAAATGAAAGTTTCTTCTCGACCTCAGCCTCTCCCTCCCCAGGTGTAGCCATTATTGTTACTTCTGTGCATATCCTTTCAGGCCTTTAGAAAAAAAATCTAAAAATAGTTATAGGAGTGGTGGTTGTTTTATTTGGTTAATTTCAAGAACACTATTTTATAATATATTGTTCTACATTTTGCTGTTTTCATGTAACGATACATCAAAATACATCTTTCTATGTTGAGTTAGACAATATTAATCATTCATAGCTGCTATATGTTCTCCAGTGTGGACATACCATACTTATCTAAAGTCATTCTAGATAAAGTATGGTATGACTTATAAATAACTTTAAAATTACTTATAGCATTTTCCCAGGTTTTTGTGGGGTTTTTTGGTTTGCTAATTTTAAACTGTGTCATGAGAAACACATGTATGCAAGTATTTTTTAAGATAAATCTCTGCAAGGAAAAAATAATTGGTTGAAAACATGTACATCTGATATTTTGACAGATCGTGTTGCTCCTCAAAGGCTGTCCCAATATAAACTTAACACAATCAGTGTATGAGATTGTTCATTATCTTATGCCCTCTCCAGCACTATGTACCATCTGTCTTATCATTTCAATCTAGTGTGAAAATGGTATGTCATTGCTTTTGTTAAAATTTTTCTGACTTAAAAGGTGATGCAATAACTTTTCAGATGTTTATTGGCTATTTGTATTTCTGCTTTGATGAATTTCCTACCTATATACTTTTTTTCAACTGAGGAGTCTTAAGGATGTTTACTTTTTATTATTGATTCATATGAACTCTTTATATATTATTTGACACATTTGCTGAACTGAAAAACTTCTCCATTTGTCACACATCTTGGAACATTGTTTAAGGTGTATTTTTCCTCAATCATATTATCAAATGTTTCAGACCTTTATAATTCTGTGTTTTGCATCTCCCTAGAAAGGACATTCCCAACAAAAGCTCCTAAAATAAGCATTATCTTTTATTTTCACCTAATATTTTTTATAATTTTGTAAAAAATAGCTCTTTAATCAGTCTGAATTTTCAAATTTGTCTTTGGCTGGCTATTTTACATGTTTTACATTTCATAAAAGTGAAAAATAATATTTTGGGTTTAAAGACATATGTGATTGTCTTGAATTTTGAAATAGCATCAAAGCTAATTATAGCTATTTTAATAATACATTCCTGGCCAAATGCTTTAGTAAAATCCACCCCCCCCCAAAAAAAAAGAAAATATGGTACCAAAAAATGTTACATTTCCCACTTTTTTAAAGAAAGGAATGTGCATGTGAATTAAATTAAATGGCATACTTTATAAACTGAATATGCCTAATACCTAAGTTTTTATAGCTTCTTCCATTTTTAAAAGCAAGTAGTGATTCAAATAAATATTGATTTCACCCATGGTTTGAAAGAAAAGCTGTCTACAAAATGTGCTTCTCACCAGTTAAAATGATACAATTTTTTTTATTTTAGCTTAGAGAATCCTAACCAAAGTTGAAAGTTGTTTCATTTTTAGAAAGGCCTGTCCCACAATAATACTAGATCTTTTTGTTCCAGTTTTATTGGGATATAGTTGACATTAATCATTGCATAAGCTTAAGGTGTACAGCACAATTGTTTGACTTACATATATTGTGAAATGATTACCATTATAAGTTTAGTTATTAGCATTCATAATCTCAAACAATAAAAATAAAGCAAAAAAACTACCCACACAACAGCAACAACAAAAAATAAATAAATAAAGCAAAAAAAAAAAAAAAGAAAGAAAAAAATTTTTCCTTGAGGTAAGAACTGATAGGATGTACTCTCTTAATGCTTTTCATGTATAGGAAGCAGCTTAACAAAGTATTAGATATTCACGTGGACCAAAAGGAGCTATTAAATTTCAAAAATCCTGGTTCTCAATTAGATATTTTAAAAAGTGGGATCTTCTGCTGTTTACTCACATAATACCTGTGTAAATGCATGCAGTGAAGACTCTCCAGGGGATTTTAGAAAGATAGAACGTGATTTGTATTTACTGGTTTAAAATTTTAACCTGGGGAGTTATTTCCTTACTCTACATTAGAAGAATGATCTTAGGAATGCAACTAGTCTGAAACACTAAATCTTTAAAGCATCACCAGGATTATGGGAGAAAGAAGAGAGGAAAAGTGTAGAATCCTGGAGTGTTAATAATTGGAAGGGACTATAGAAATTTTCTAAAATATATTTTAAATTCCAACTCTTCATTTTTTTCCAGAAAACAATATCCATTCCAGAAAGAAAAAAAAATTAATGAAAGACTCATAATTAGAAAGAAACATATAGAAAATCCATGTCAGTATATTCTAAATAAATCATCTTAAAAAATAATTTCGTGAAAACAGTTCCTGTGTTGGAATATCCCCAATCAATCCATAGAACTCATGAGAATATCTGAAAGATAGTGCTACATTTTTCTTTCTTTCTATAGAATGCCGTTAAAAAGTGTAATTAATGAAAACAGTATCACTTCAGTAGTTTGTGCATGTAAATCCCCATTACCAAATTCCTAATTTTGTGTGTGTACAGCTTAGATTATTGACTGAATAAATATATGCAAAACTTTTTCATTTGGATTTTTTTCTCTTTTTACATCATGATTTTTGACATACATGCTGAAATGCTACTGGGGTGTTTTATTTTCATATATTCTGAGATTCGTGGGCAGCACCATTTATTTTAACCAAATTAAAGTCAGTAAGTGTCTTCCATTAGATTTGACACATGGAAGGTGGGAACTTGTTGATCTCTTTCTCTTTAAAATTGGTAGCTATAAGGTACAGGGTTGGTTGGCCAGTGGCTATCTTTCTGATTGTGTGAAGAAAGTTTGTCTATAGCACAAGAGAATAAGGGTGATTTAAAGAGACTAATAGTGACATGTAGAGCATGAAAATGTAGAGACAGAGATTGAGAGTCTTATGGCATACATTGGAGTCAAGCCAGTATCATCCTTAAATTTCCCAGTTACTGAGCAAATGAAGTTTGCCATTTTACTCAGGGTAGTTTGAGTTTTATTTTATCATTTGCAATTGAGAAATACACTGTGGCCTCTGTAAACGCTCAGAGTAAGAAAACAAATTTATGAATTGCATATAAACTCCAATCTATTGCAATATGATAAGGCAAATGTATGAATGAGGATACCACTGGTAACATCTCTACATTGTACAAGTCTCACTTTTTCTTCATGATAACCTCTTCTGGTAAGTGACCTGTAGGAATGAAGCAAAGTGTCCGTATCAATTAATGCTTCAATATTAGTAAAGCTTAATAATGTTCTTGCTTTTAAATAAAAGTTTAATATTTTTCTTTTTACACAAATTGGTCATTTTGTGCTTAGCTAAATTTGAGAACCATTGTTTAAATAATATAGTTCCTTAGAATCTCAGAATAAAAAAATATATTTTTTATTTACCAAGACAGGTATTTCACTAGACATTTCCTTCAACTATTTCAGTGCCTTCATTGGATTTTAAAATTGATATCCCCTAAGTGTGTT
This sequence comes from Aethalodelphis obliquidens, assembly GCF_003676395.1. Taxonomy (NCBI): domain Eukaryota; kingdom Metazoa; phylum Chordata; class Mammalia; order Artiodactyla; family Delphinidae; genus Aethalodelphis; species Aethalodelphis obliquidens. The sequence goes on from NW_020838008.1 coordinate 5,107,319, forward strand.
CTAGTTCTCCTTTGGAGCAAATAAGCAGCCTCTAATAATGGAGTGCAAATATGTTTGTAGAAAATACCTCAATTCATATTTTGTTCATTTGTAAAAATGCTTCTCAGAAAAAAATAGTTCATTGCACAATTTTATAAAAATCTTTGAAAGTTTCTATAATCCTCCTATCCTGTTTCCTTGTTTTATGGCTCACTTTTACATAAGTGTATGCATAGTACTTGTCACAGTGGTGTTCACTCAAAAGATGATACTTGAAACATTGGTGATAGCTAGTTGTGGAAGCATCAGTAAGGAGTAAATGTTTCTTTATCCTTTCTCGCTAGCCTTGGTGCAAAGTATGCCTTGTTTAAGAATAGCTTTAATTTTACCTGGTCTGCCACATCTAGGAAAATTGAGGTCAATTGATTCTATCAACACAAACAAATGTGCTTAAATAAAATGAGAATTTCCCTCATTAACTATGACCTTCAAATGACCCAGTTGGTGCAAAATAAAATAAAAAATGCAAAAAGCCTTGTATTGACAGGTCACATTAGTCATGATATTATATCTCTATTGATTTCTTTACCCTTTATTCTATAACAAAGTGGCTTTAAAGAGCTCACTGCCCAGAACATAAGCATACTTCATTTTCTCCAGAGTGAATTCTCTGTTCTTGGAAGTATTATAGCAGCTATTTTGGACATGCCCATTTTAAGTCCTGAAATCCTGAACTTTTAGGCCTCAGCTGGTGTCAGGATAGAGGACATAACAAAATTTCTTCTCAGCCCCAATATCTTAACAGAGAGATAATCACAAAGTCTTGTAAGGATTCCAGGGTTCTTATTCTAGAAGTGCTTATTAAACTGTAAGCATCCTTGAAACACAATGTGAAACAAATTGGAGTTTCAAATAGCTTTAAAAGGGTTTGTTATTTCATCAGATTGTAATGTAATTCTAGTGGGTTTGTTCCGAAATTGCCGAAGGAAGGGATCAGCTCTAAATGGTGGTATCAGCTACTTCAGGACTGGCAAGTGTTTTCTCTAAAGGTCCAGGTAGTAAATATTTTAGGATTTGAGGGTCAAAGGTCTCTGGAAGAACTACTCAACAGTACCTAAATGAATATGTGTGACTGTTTAGATAAAAAATAATTTGCAAAAAGAGATGGTGGGTTGGATTTGGCCACAAGCTGTAGTTTGTCCACCCCGGAGCAATCCTGATGAGGGCATTCCTGGTTCCATTCTAAGTGATGTGAGAACAGCCCATGGGGAGGGGAGGCTGACAGGGCTATCAAGCCTAAAAGATTGTTATTCACATTAAAGCTCCTTTCGCTTTTCCTTCGTATTGTAGGATGAAAACTCAGAGCCTGACTTCTAGGACCTTTGATTTATATTATACAATATAAATAACTACATTAAAGTGAAGAAATAAATTCTGCCATGATAGAGATGCAAAAATGAGTAAGAGGTAAAGGCCCACTAAGTAGGATGTTAACAGTTCTGAGTCTTTCCCTAATTTGTCAAAGAAAAATGGAGCCTATATATTGTAGTTTAGTGCAACATGATCCAGTAGAAATATAGTGAAGCCACAAATGAGAACTCCATATGTAATTTATTTATTTTTTAATCAATTAATTTTTTTACAGTAGGTTCTTGTTGGGTATCTATTTTAAACATAGCACTGTGTACGTGTCAATCAATTTATAATGGCTAGTAACCCCACTGAAAAGAAAAAAGAAGCAGGTGAAAGTAATTTAAATAATATATTTTCTTTAAACCAGTATAGACAAAATATCATTTCAACATCTAATCTGTAAAAAACAATATGTATTATATATTTCTTATTCTCGTACTAATGCTTGAAATCCAGTGTGCATTTTATACTTACAGCTCATGTCAGTATATACTAGCCACATTTCAATTCCTCAACAGCCTTGTGTGATGGGTAGCTATCATATTGTACAGTGCAAGTTTAGTGACTTAAAAATATGTTTTTGGATTCAGGCATCCCTCAGTTTGAATCCCTAATTCCACCACATAGCATATCCACATCTCAGTTCCCTCATATATAAAATGGGGATAAAAGCTGTGATTACCTACGTGTGTGTAAAAACACTTAGCACAATATCTGGCACATATAAAGTGTTCAAGTGATAGCTAACATTACTTATACCTGACAAATAATAAATTTCTCTCATTCTTGCATATTATGTCTCTTTGTATATACATACACCTGTTGGTTCATTAGAATTGTGAATGACAGACATGTATATAAATACAGTATTATCAAACTAGATGTATTTGAGGATTTCAGAGACGCTTGTTTCAAAGAAATAATTCTCCATGAATGCTCACTGCAGATTAATGTTTTAGCAAAAATTACAACAGTGATACTAGATTTCAGATAAAATTCTTTGTCTCTAAGTGCTACCATTGTTAAATAAAAATGCTTCCTACCCTTTTTAGTCTTCTGAAAATAAGCTAAATGTTAAAACCATGGTGTCCTTTATAATTATTTACTGAAAAACACATGATTAGGAGTATAAAATGTCATTGTTTCTAATCTTAATTTAAAATAAAATGTCATTTGGACCTTCCTCAGGAGATTTATCTCCCTGAAAGATAATCCAAGTTGAACTGGAGCTCCTATGAAGAACAAAGATTAGGTTTCCTTAACTCATAGGAAACACAGTTGTCGGGGCACAGTTAATTTAGAAGGTGCTTGTGAATTTCAGGATTACCGGGGTACTGTGTCTTTCAGTGCCTCCTTTATGTATTTGGTCCCCGCCCCCCACCCAACATTGTAATGCCTAAGCATACATTTGGAACAGTTGAGTTTTGCAGTGACCAGAATGAAGATGTGTCACTTTGTTAAGCAGTCTGTCCTGCCACTTGGAATTTAGTTAGTTACATAGAGAAAGTCATATTGGAAAAGACATACAGAACTTGCATGGTTTAATATTCAGAAATGGAAATCTTCAGGATGAAAACTCCAAGGATGAAATTCAAGAAAAAAAAAAAAAAAGATTAAATAGAGTAAAAGGAAGAGGTGGAGAAAAATAGAAAGAAGAAAGAATTCAAACCCAGAGCCTTAGTAGGTGATTCTAACCAAATGGTCTCTATTATAGTCAACATCTCCATAAAAATACAGACAGCAGGACTTTTCAGCTTTGCTGTTGGGGACATTGCTGGGATACATCAAAATTACCAGGAGGGCTTCCCTGGTGGCGCAGTCGTTGGGGGTCTGTCTGCCGATGCAGGGGACGCGGGTTCGTGCCCCGGTCCGGGAGGATCCCACGTGCCGCGGAGCAGCTGGGCCCGTGAGCCATGGCCGCTGGGCCTGCGCGTCCGGAGCCTGTGCTCCGCAACGGGAGAGGCCACGGCAGGGAGAGGCCACGACAGTGAGAGGCCCGCGTACCGCAAAAAAAAAAAAAAATACCAGGAGTTGTGCCAAAGAACAAATTCAAATAACAGTATCCTGTGTGGTCTGAGCCTGATCCCAAATCGCTGCCATATCTGCAGCAAGTAAGAAAATATCTGGGTTAGTGAAGTCAATCTTAGGACATCAGAATTCCATCCTTAGTGTATTTTGCTTTTTCATTTTTCCCAGAGGAGACGGTTGTGGAAGGGAATGCAAGACTTATAATCAGGCATATATGACAATATGAATTGTATCTTTAAAACATAATTGCCATGCTAAAATATATTTCCTCCTTGGTCCAGTGGAATATTTATATTAATGTGGTTGCAACTTCTAGTATTCTGTAGACATTAGGCCAGAAGTTGCTATGATTCCTAGAATTATTTTCTTTTCTTTTTTTTTTTTTGCTGTACTTGGGCCTCTCACTGTTGTGGCCTCTCCCGTTGCCGAGCACAGGCTCCGGACGCGCAGGCTCAGCGGCCATGGCTCACGGGCCTAGCCGCTCCGCGGCATGTGGGATCTTCCCAGACCGGGGTACGAACCCGTGTCCCCTGCATCGGCAGGCGGACTCTCAACCACTGCGCCACCAGGGACCTAGAATTATTTTATTGACAATCATTTCGTGTTTGTGAATTTCTTTACCCATTCAAACGACATTCATCCATTCAACTAAAAATCTTGAACGAATGGTAATTGTGGGCCAGGGACTAGGGCTAGATACTATAGAGACAAGGACAAAGACAGTATTACTTTCTGGGAAATATTTACAAGCAGGCAAATATCTTTACATCATCAGTATTATTATTGAATGGTTACTTAAAATACGAGTCATCATTTTTTTCTAATTTCATGTAGACTTTCATTATTAATTTGATGTAGAGGATAACGGTGTTTAAAGTATTTTTCCAGGTTATGTAAAACATGACATCCTGTGTTTTCATTTTGAGCACATACTTATAAAATCGGAAACTTTGGCTTAATGGTGTGTGCCTGAAAACTTGAGTTTTCAAAGAAATTATTGCTACTGGACGTTTTCTTCAACCGAAATTGTATGGACCTAAATTGTGTAAGAACAACTGCTTTCTCTGGTCTGTGTGCCAGTCTTTATTTGCATTTGTGAAGGAGAAAACTAGATCATACTTTGCCGTATTTGGCTCTCAGCTGTAGAGCTCTGATCAGCAAACCTTTTAATCATGCCAGATTATATGATTGTTTCGTGACACAGATGTACAGTCACTAGGGATTAGGGTTTGTTGTTTTAAAATTGTCATTTCAGCTGTCTGTATGCAGATACAGGATTGCCTTCAAAAATCTAAATATGGATCTTTCTAAAAATGCTGACAAATACATTAGAAAAGGAAGGTTTTTTTCTACACAACTCCCTAGAACCCACCCCCCCAATTTTTAAATGAAGAAAGAAACCCTAAAACTAAAACATTTACAAAGTATACCTTAACTGGATTTATTTACTCTTCTCTGGAAAATTACAAACTCTAAGTACTGACACATTTTAAGTACACAGACAATCGAAATAACAATCACTCGTGTTAATTGTATACATAGTTAAACTATTAGAAAAAAATGACTACATTATAAGCTCACAACTTGATACGTTTATGGATAATCTCAGAAATTTAAGAAAACATATAATATTGTGTCTGAAAATACATTAGGCTCTTGATAAATGGCCCTTTACCACCTCAGGGTCTTTGTCATTAACAGCCAAATGTAATATTGGCTGAATCTATTTATGTTTTTGTTTTTAGTTGATATTTATTTAGGATTTTCTGTTTGTCAGCAGGATTTTTCAACTGCTCTCTCACTTTGACACTTGATTGTGGGTTTTCTTTTTTTTTAGAGGGATGTATGGGATTTGTTGAATTGGGGTATAAAGAAGCCATTCATATCAACAAAGTAAACTAAGGACAGACATTAAGATCATATAGGTATCCAATGGCAGTAGAGAAGGACTTGAACCTGTAATTCCTGAATCCTATCGTCTTTCTACTGTACATACTTTGTTACTTTGACCCCAAAAGCAGGGGTGAGCATTTATTGAGTTAAATTAATTCAGCCTCCTCATTATGAAACTAAATGATTTTTATTGCACATAGACCTCTGTTTTTGATATTGACCAAGGAACAATTCTTGACCTCAATGATTGGTAGAGACATTAAATGCCTCAGGCATATGGAGATGGAGGTAATTGATGGCCTAACCAGACCCTCTTTTACTGGTGCTGTGAGCCCATTCTGCTGCTTCTGTGTGCTGTCTGCTGGAACACAGGATAATTCCCCCTTATGCCATCCAGCCCTCATGGCCCTAGACCAGTAAATGACTAATAAGGAACAAAAAAGCCAAGGTTTTTGGCCTCGAGATAGGACAGACTCTGAGGTGCAATGTATTCTACGTAGCTTCTCGTGGGGTGAGGCTGAGGCTGGAATTTTAGGTGCAATTACACCTTTTCTCGGTTTTTTACCCTTTCTGTTTTGCTTCCTCTTTTCTTTGCTCTTTTCTTCATAATTTCTTGCACTTGAATCATTATTTAAGGATCCGTTTCTTAAGAATGCAACCTGAGAAAATGTTTGCCTATAAAGTTTTGCTACCCAAGTTGTATAGCTTATTTATCTCTTCCTACCCTGTTAGCTGTTATTATTTGCTACTCTCAACATGCCTTTTCCACTCGCCTTATGTAACACATTATGGGTTCTTCCGTTTTGCTGCTTCTAACCTGGTACAGACAGACAAAGCAGACTTGATAGATTTTTGCGTAAAGTTAGAATGTGAGTAGCTATGAATGAGGACTTGGGTTTTCTATAGATAACTTCCTCTTCTCGGCTAGAGTTTTCTTTTTCAGTTTTTCTGAGAAGTGACTTCCAAATGAATGCTACATGAAGCAGCTAAAGAACATGAGGTGATATAATAAACTACCAAATTATGCAGTACAAAGAGAGAAGAAAGCAAACACCCTAGTAAGATGCTAATTGTTATGCACACTGATTGAGTGACACTGATTGGAGAGCAAACACATCAAGCCCTATTCACCCCGATGCCCTCCCCTCCTCCAGTCCCCCATCATCATGCCATGAATGTGAATCACAATTTTCAGCAGGAGACCACAGAATTAAATCAACTTGGCCAGAATTTTTAGGATCTCAGGTTTTGTGGGCACCTGGCTACTTATTGTGTTGAGAAATCTATGTCTTCTGGGAGTAAGCTTAACTATGAAGGGTTTGATCATGTAGCACACACTTGGCAATGTCAACACAGATGTCTTTTCACACTGTGTTGCTGTCACAAAATGGATTGTACAGCTAACCTTGGCTTTCCGCTCTGCCAGCTCTCTGAGGTCTGCTACAAAGCATATACTTCAATACATTAGGAGAAAATATGAAAATGCGTGCCCCCCTAGGTACTGCCATGCCCAAGTAAATAAAATGTACTGCATGTAATTTCCTTATCCACAAAGCTCAACAAGCTCCAACGGATCTGTTTGCAGAGAACAACCATATTCTACTTTGGAGTCCAAATTACTCAGCTTTATTTTTCATTCTTTTAAATTTTCCTATTTCCGTTATGGTAATCCATGGATTTAGGATCCACTCTGTGTAATGTGTGGCCTAAAATCATGTTATCTTTATATCTGAAATTCTTCCTTTTTCCATATAGAGTATAAATTAGTGGTACAAACAAGGCTTTGGGAGGGAATCTTTAAGCTAGTTAAGTGAACAGGCTGCTCTAGTGCCCTTAAGCACTTCAAAAGCATGTATTTATCCACAGATGGCTAGTATGCTAATTACCATTTGTTATTATTTAGGTCATTAAACCCACTTCCCTAGAGAACTGCGTTAGACAGCTCCTTGTTTTGTAGCCCACGCTGACCTACTGTATATTCTTAAATGGAATCAAATTTTGTTTCTCAGGAAACACTATTTGCGTGACTCTATTTAGTAAATCAGACTGGCTTTCCTCCTAAATGATTTTATCATGCTTCAGTGACATCCACGTGGCTGAAGAGATGGTGGCTGTTGGTGCTTATTATAATAATGCTTATGACATTCTCAATATCATAAACACATTGCTTTCTTTAGTTTCAAAGGGAGACAGTATTGTTATGTTCACTAGATGTTGTGGATTCATTGATATAAATATATAACAATGAAATGATGTAAATGATAACTTGTCTTGAATGCAGTATTACCATGTCAAAATGGTGGAATCAAATAGAATTTACCAGAAGCTGATTCATTACGTGGAGTTTCCTTGGCAAACCAAACACCAGTGTCATTCTTCTCACTGAACGATCATCTTTTTTTAGCAGCAATGGTGTAGTGGAATTGGGGTCTCTCTATATAATAGAATCTAATGCTACTTCATAGTTGCAAACATTTTGCCATCTCAGAACATTTTGCATTAATTTAATTTACATGTGTATAATCCACTACAACAGGAAATAAATTTACTCCAACCAATACTGGTATGCTTCAATTCACCAGCTTGCCAAAATTGTGTAATACATATTGTTTCTCTTGTTTCTTTGGCTCTCAGGAACCTCAGAGCTAATCCTGTGCTTAATTGCTGAAATCATCCTTATTTAACATAGAAAGAAGCATTTCTTTAAATCACGTGGTCTTGTTTTAATGGTCCAGTTAAATATGCCTTTTATAATTATAATTTTATATAATTAATTATATAAAAATTATATTTTATATAATTAAAGCAAATGCTTTGGGGACTAATCATAGAATAAACAATAAACATATTCCTCTAATTGTGGCCTGTCAGATAGAGGGGAAAGATTACTATAGTTCTTTACAGAAGAGAAAACAGCTTAAACAATAAGCTTCCTTTATTACTTAAATCTAAGTTACTTCTGAAAATGTGTCAGATATTTCGTTATTTAAAATAATGTAAAATAACAAAAAAATCTGTTTTCCATTCATACAAAAACACCAAGCAACTTTTTTCTGCTGTGATTAAAACATTTTAAACATGCATTTAACAAGTCACCAAGGATTTTTACACGACACAAAGCATCTAAAACACCAGTTACCTAGTTATTTAAGACTAATGAACTCATCGATGGATTTGTTTTTGCACAGTTTGCAAAAATACTATTCACTATTAGATATAGATTATACTTTGACACTAAAAGAAATATGTTCTATAATGCAAATAAACAATGCAGGAATCACTTAGGTAAGATACTCAACTGCCTTTATGATGGAGCAGTCTCATTGCCTGAGAGCCACGAGGAAATGGAGAAGCTGTTGACAGAGGCCAAGGTTCAGGGCCTCATAGACAAGTGCCAGGCAGGCCTATGAAACAAAACGAGCCTTGCTGCAAAGATTCTGATATCACTGCTTCCAAAGAAGAAGGAAAACTTACAGCAACTTCAAATAAGCTAGTTGTGTAATTTCTGTATAACAGAAGTAGCAACGACTCTTCACATACCAACGTATCTGACAACACTTTGTTGAAAAACTTGTTTTGACAACCTGTCCCTGAGCTTTGGTGGAAGGTCCTATTCATAAAAGATGTTACTGAGGACAAATTTTGCTCTTAATCCTTTTAGGATCAAGGCTACAGGATGCTGGTTTTGTTATATGTTCATCCTCTACACCACTGTGAAGAAACAGACCAAAGTAGAATTCCCTTAAGCCTGGACTTATGAAGAGAGACTGAATACTTTGCCCATTGAAGTCTAGGATAGCCAGGGATTTAATTATGCACTCCTAGAGTCCACAGGTGGGGCAGCCAAAGACTCCACCATCTGGAGGAGGATGAGAACGGGGATAGCTTGTATTTATATCACGCACCTGGCCGCCGGGCTAAACACTACCACTGAACTGGCAGCAGACCTGAGCTGTACCCCCTACTGCCCAGCCACCCTGCTACGCTCCTGGCAGGCTCCTGGGCACCTTTCCTTTCCACTGAGTCTAGAAATCATCTTTTAAAATGAGCCATATTACTAGTTTCCTTGTTTGCTTGATAAAACTTTTCTTTTAGTTCTGTCTTTACCCAAGGTGAATACATCTCCCTATTGATGTATAAGTCCATCTGAGTTCTCTTTTTTCAAGTGAGAATACTTGGAGCCAGGGTATTTCAGTTTTCAGAGGAAAAAGTGTGAATGGATGTAGGCTGTATATAACACCTTTTCTGTGCAGTATTTTGTCGATGGTGTTTACTACCTTTTGGAACTATCTGTTCGTTCTTAACTAAGGAACTGTTAAAAAATCCAAAATAGTTTAACAATTTTCAAGCCCCAACAAACTAGTTTTTGGAACTTATGCTTCTACGACTATGCAATATCTTCTTGTTTTGGCAAAAGTTCTTCCACTGTGTGGTTTTGAATTTGGGCTTCTTGATAAATAGCTGCATCTCATATCAGTGATGTGTAAGCAGAAGAGCCCTGTACTCCTAAAACCCTGTTTCTAGTGTTGCTTTCAATGCACAGCATTGTTTAAGGTGAAAGTCATTTGTGGCCTTGATTAATTCTTGGTCTGATTTTTGCAGAGACTCCCACATGTCCAGTTGGGAGTTTGGCTTTTATGATGGCGTTAGGGTTCCTAAGATACAAGGTTTGAGTGACTGTTCAGCACTGCTAATGGCTCCTTTCATGACTCTTGCATTTTTGATTGCTTTCCCATTCCAGGAACAAAATGCATTCCAGGAATTAAATCGGAGTTTGAGACTCTCAAACTGCTGTATCACAGGATTTATATTCTTATTTTTCATCCTTTTTCTTCATTAAGCTGTACTTACCAAAGCCAGTGGATGCTCTGCCCTTTGCTTACAAATGAAATTTGTCCCCAAGCATGGCCTTCCACACCTCCAAGGGGTGCGATTCACAATAATACTGGGGAATCTTGCCTATCTTATATCAGCCTTTGGTAATTCAGTAAATTCAGCCTCTGGGTCCTTGAAATAGAGTTTACAGATGAGATTATTGTAGTACATCATCTCTTCATACTACATGAAGTATTGCTTATTTCCCTGAGGATAAATCTTGCTTGTTTTATTTATCATAACTAACAAGTAATTACTGAATGCCCACTATTGGTATTTAGTGTGACAAGTGCTGCAGACACTATCAAGTAGAAGATTATAGAGCAAAGAATACAGACTGAAACTGATTCTTTAAACCCTGAGACATTAACTACATTTTAAATATTAATAGAATGGCCAGGCTGGAAAAAGGTTTCTTGGTGTCCAGACACAAACATTTGCAATGTTGGGAAGAGGAAAACATCATCTTAGTAAAGCAATTTCCTAAGTAAAGCTATCCAGAAAGCTATCCAGATAAACACCCACAATATGGAGGTGGGATGAGGGAAAGATGGGCATTAGATTGAAAAGGCTGAGTTCAACATACACTCTAGGAAAACAGTGAAGAGTGATATTTTGTATTTCTTTCTCAAAATTGGCACATCTCCTTAATATTGGGTGGCATTCACTTAATATCCACTTTTCCATAACATTGGGAATTTTCCTCACCTGTTCTAATTGATAAATATGAAACCTGAGACCAAGTGAGTATCGGCAGATTAGCAGTGGGGTGATTGATTTCCGAGAACCAATAGTGACTGAACGCTTACGAATATGCATTCTAATCTTGATGGGGTTAAGCAAGTTTTCAGGCAATGGCTCTGTGACTTTACCCTTAGAATTTCTTAATAGGGACACTTCACATGAAACCATACATTTTCAAGAAAATAACTGGCTCAAATGTCATTTCAGATTCATAAGCCACGTCTCCAGTGCCATTTCACACATGAAAAATCAGTAATAGAATCATTTGGGGGATTATTTGTTCATACACATTTTAACTTGGAATCTTTTTCTTGGACAGTTTTTGAAAATAGGGTGTAAAACTATCTTTCTGGAATAGTTGAGATGGAGCTCTGATGGACTAGATAATCTCCATCCCTTTCAAACCATGCTTTTCATACTGTGATCTCTCTTCCTAAGCCATTTAGGAAACTCATTAACTTAAGCTTTGGTTGGTGTAATTACACAGTTGTGAAAGGGTGTATCTTGTACACTGTTCTTCTGTACTTTGTAAACAAGTCCTCTCTGTATCAGATAACTGAGAATGTATAACCATTACTTCAAAATAGCAGTTACAGAACAAGGCAAGCTTAAGCACAAATGAAAAGTACAAGTTGTCATTCCTTTAGTATGGATTTCTTGTAAAATGTATTTGTAAGCAGTTTGACTTAGTGGAGGATTAAAGAAAGAAAGAAAGAAGCTTTGAACCAAATGTGAAGATTTAAAGGTAATGAACCGTGACTGATGATAATTTTGGAGAAATAAAATCTAAGCTACATACTTAGGTTAAATATGAGTTGGTTAATTATAAATAGTTCATTATTTAGCAAGAGAACAGAAAAACAATTGTGCTCTTATCTAGAGATCACCTTAAATGTCTTTTCAGTATATGTTTCCTTTAAATAAGCTGTAGTTTAGACTCTGAAATTGATTTTACTTTTTTTACAGACACCCACAAACACAATTTCACTTCTACCTACAGATGCTATCAGTGTAATACTGTAACATGGATATTTTTGTGCTTTCTAATTCGATACGTCTACCATGTTGATTTTACTACCTATTTTTTTAACATTAAAATTTTAGAATTCATTGTTAACATCAACCATGCTAGTAGGCATTTAAACAGGCTAACTGTGGTGATTCATATTCTCCGAAAATTTAAATTTCTTCCTAGAAATTTGAAAGTTATGTTAGCAGCTGGTTAACTTTTTCAATATACTTAAAAAAATGTAGCTTTCATTGGGATCAAATATGTGAATTTTAGGAATTTGAGTTGCAGCACCTTGAAGTGAATATCTATTACAATGGTACAACACTAGCTTTGGAGTCACAGAGAACTGGGCTTAAATCCTGACCCTATTACTTCCTGGTCATATGATCCTGAGCAAGTTAATATTAGTTTTTGATTAAAAGGTATACATTCCTTTCAAGGCATAGCTTGTAAGAGAAGTTGTCAAGATTCAGGGTATCTTATGGAACCCCACAGCAGTAGTGAGACCTCTTACCAGAAAATGAAAAGACACTAGAAATTTAGAAATTCAGGCAACTATGGTGGTGTATCTGTTTTATCCTTCTACGTCTCCAGAACAATTTGGCCTATTTTGTAAAACATATTTGGAGGACAAAAGAGGACCACCCAAAGGGAGTGAGAGGGCAGTTAAAAATATCATCATGACCTGGGAAGAAACATAAAGAAATGACTACTACACATAACCAGAGCATCCTCATTTACCAAACAAGCATAAAATACCTTCTCTGTAAGGCTGTTGTGCGTGGGGGTTAGTAGTGATATTTATAAAGCATTTCTGAGCTGAGCACATAGTAGGTGCTCTACTCTCATTCTTCTTCTTGACTAGGAAGTAGAAGACCATGTAATTATTGCATAATCTGGCCTCAAAATTAACTGAATTCTTGATCTGCTGAGAAAACATGCAGTCTAATAGAAGTAATAGAGATTGTGCCTGAAGCAGAAAATATAATTAGTAGTTGTTAATAATTATGGATACCCATCCCTCCAAGCAAGTCAAACTCTACAAAAGATAGGAAAGATGCTAACGTAAGTGGAAGATCCAATTCTCACCTTAATGGAGCACAGTTCTGTTGGATCACGTGGTATATTATGAATAAATGAATGGCACAGGGCCAATAGAAAGGGTAAAATGTTTGTTTCCTTGAGGCAGGGCATGTGGAAGAAAGGATGTGCGGTTAAGAGATGGCTCTTTTTAAGACTTATAGAACTTATTGACTCCTTAACACGACTTCTAAAAGAATGTTCATGCCTTACTCTGAGAAATATTAAAATCAATTTTAAAATTACAAGAAATCCCCAAAAGTGTTTCACAGGAGATGTGTTTTAAAATTTACTAGGAAGCTCAATTTTAATTCAGTGTTTAGAAATGGACTTTATAAAATGTCAATGGCTGCAGTTTAACAAGATCAGATATTCTGAAATTCAAACCCTCTCCTACCACATAACACCTAAATGCTGGGTAAATTAGAGCCAACAAACTTTGAAAAGCATTACTGAGTTCACAAGAATGTAAAGGAAGTCCTCCAGAATCACCACCACAACAAAAATCCTCACAAAAGATAAATAATACAATAAAAGTAGAAAATCTACTCAGAAGCCAAAGCTGCCTTGGAAGTGTGTCTAACCCAGAAACTTCCAAGCTTCACTGGTATCAACTCCACTACGGAATAGGACTTGAACTTGACAAGTGTATGATCTGAAGCTGAGACCCCTCCCGTCCCCACACACACACATTAAGTCAGGTACTCAAAAATGACAATCTTCAACTGATAGGAATACTTACCAAATGAACAAACCAAAAAAGCTGTCTATCTCTCTTGGAACTTGAACAAACCAAAAAAGCTGTCTATCTCTCTTGGAACTTGTCTATCTCTTGGTGGAAAAAATTAATATTCTTAAAATGAATAATGTTCCTTAATAATTAGTATCAATAGCTCTTCTCTCATGGAGTCCTGAGATTTGAATTATACCATGCTCTCAATCTGTGAAACCCAATCCAAGAAACAACATTAAAATGTTTCCTAGTTGGTCACACTCCCCAGCTGGGGTTGCCAGATTTAGCAAATAGGATACAGCATACCCAGTTAAATTAGAATTATTTCTAATTTGCCTGTGTATATATACACAGAGATTTAAAAATCTTGTATGGGATGTATTTCTATTAAAAACACCATTTGTTGTTTAGCTGTGTATCTAAATTGCATACCTTTTTGTAATACCGTTTCCCTGAGATCTGGCTCTTCTTAACAGTTCCGTAGTTTGCACAATTTGCTTAAAAAAATTCTTGCAGTTACAGTCAACCTTCTATTTACATTGTAACGTAGCTCTATAGTGGTCACATGCAACTTATTTATTTTGTCCATTGAACATTCATTCATGAGAAAACATTAATATTATGAGCCAATAGACTGAATATCTGTTTGCATAAAGTTAACAACTCTGAGAATTGTTCTTCAGATTTGATGTTTTGAAACACGAAATACCATCTTCAAGACATAACTTGCTTTTCCAGTGTTCTTCCGTATGTAGTGATCGATGGATTTTAAAAATGTGCTCCAGTAACAAAAAACAGCATTGTCATGAGTTCTCATTTCCTTCCTCTTCATTTCATGAGTCCACATGTTCTCATACTGGTGATTATTTAATAACGCACATGTAAAAAATTAAATTCTTCAGAGGATGAAATCTAATCCAAACAAAAATCATGGCAAGGGCCATGATAATTATTCATTATGAGTTGAATCTTTCCTGTTCATAAGTCATAGTGTCCATTTTAATAACACCCCTGATACTTTAAGGAATATATTTTTATCAGTTCTTTCTTTAACGCATTCAACAAGTTCTTTTAAGCAACAATACATTGATAACAGTGATTTTCTTTCAATTTACTAAAGAGATATTGAGAACTATGAACAAGAAATAAGTAGGCTTCACTCAATGGATTATTAAAAATCTTAACAAGAATTGGGGAGGCTCTTTTCTTCAGAATTAAAGTATGATTTTAGTGCTTCAAATAAATTGAGATGTCCCCAACTGCATCTGTTAAAGGGACCCAACAGGTTTTTGAATGTGGGAATTGAAGAATACTGAATATAAACAAAATCACAAAAATCCTTTAATTGCTCCCTTTGAGCAATTGAACAGAATAAATGATGAAGAGAAAAATTTCATCACAATTAGTTCAATGTCAATAGGAAGAACATCAATACTGTTTCAGCAGTATAACACAGAACATGAGAAGGACAGCCAACATCTTCCACAAAATTATTCATATTTTGTTTCACCTTTGAATAAACATTGTCTGCACCTTTACATAAATACCCAGCAAATTTCAATTTGGATTATATCCACCAAAAGGTGTACATTTTTTTCTTATTAACTTCTAATTCAATAAAAGAGTCTCTGCAAAAAATTTACTATTGTTCCTGAAGTCTTATGTGGAAGGTTTTTCCTTGGAATAGCCTTAGAAGCAAGGCTTTTTCAGGAGAAAAATATTGCACAAGCAAAGGGGAATTTTTTTTTCTACCTTGTGATAACTTGTATCCATGGCTATAACATAAAAAGGTGAGGCATTTATATCTTTGATAATTTCTGTAAAAGTGAATGAAACTGTTGCATTTTTTATTTTTGTAGATTTCCTTTTGACACTTGAAAATTTGCTTGCAGTTTCGGAATCAGAAAATGCTTCTGGTAGAAGTATGTGCAGCCGTTTTAGCTGTAAAACTGGTGGTGTACATAGCAGACAGCCATTACAACTTCTGCTGTTATAACGTTACTTCTGAATTTTATTAATTGCTTTTCTTCAGTACTAGTTGAGGAAATCATCTCTTCTGCTTAGCTGTATTATATGCTGACTTATATCTCACTTTCCATCTTTTGTTCATATTGACTAAACAGTTGTATCCTGCACAAATTTCAATTCTTTTTCTTCATTTAAATAATTGTCCAGTGTTTAAAATATTCATCACAAAATTTATGCTTGAATGTTGACAAGGTTTGTGTTGTGTTTATATATACACAACTAAAAATTTGATGATAGCAACAACTACCAGAATTGAAGGATTGAATATGATAATCTCATGTCAGTGTGTCATTTTGCCTGTAACTCATGTCCAATTCAAAACTAACCATAAACATAGGTGAATCATTGAAAGAGCTGTGAACTAATAATAATTGAACTTGATAGCTGTTGCAGACTCCTCATTGACTGCAAAGGAGACCTGTCTTCATAAGGCACGGTCTCCTGTAATGATGCCCGATTGATTTTATGTAAATATTTTGGAAACCGGGCGCTCAGGGGCTGGGAGTCTGTCAGAAGCTGGAATGCTCAGGGCGTGGTGGATCTTAGCTGCTTTTCTGTGATCACTGGAGTAAAGTCCTATTGACGGCTGGCTTTTAGAAGCATGAGCGACAGGAGGCTCGCCTGATTGGCTGAGTTTCTCAGCACGTGAGAGCTGACCAGGAGTTATCTCTGACTAGACACTTTGGGCAAACAGTGGTGTTTTTATTCTTCAATATGAAAAATATGTACTTGTTGTTTGCAAGCTTCTCTTTTGATCGTCTCTCAAACTATAGGAGTTGTTCAGATCTTCAGTTGTGGAGATATAATTCTCAGGTAGTGTTGTCATTTGTCATTTAAGCACCACTAAAGATATTTTGAAATATCTTTTATATTTTAAAATTATTTAATGAAAAGCTGAATGTAGGCCATTTTGGGTACCCTGACAAGCTCCCTAAAGAGCACAGGAAAAAATCATTAAATACAGAACATTTCGGGTATATATATAGGGGTTGGGGGAGAGAGAGGATAGGCATATCTGGCAACCCACGTAGTAGGGACAACATGAAGATAATATTCAGTGTATTTACAATTGTGTAACTGAAAGATTATAAAGCAAAATTAGCATAAAGTAGTGAAAAGTAGCACAGTGATGAGGACACACTTATAATGAGTACTTGTTAAAAATTAAATAAACATGGATTATGAAAACTGACTTCCAGAAATAACATTAAATAAGAGAATACTTTTAAAGTGTTACCACCAGAAGGAAAACTGCCCTTGAAGTTATAGGAAACCTCTGTGTCTTAGTTGGCAGAATAGACGTACATATTTTTAATTTTATGTTTGTGTTTACATTATTAGCATTATTAGCATCTATTATTATTAGCATCTATTCACAGAACTCCCTGTGACATACAATGCAACGGTATGAGAATTGACATAACTAATAATTGACATACATTAGAATGATCATAGATAAACTTTCCTTTGAAGTCCAGCTGTATGTTGCTTTCAATATGTGTATGATTTCATTTACTGTGCTATTGGCATGAATCTTCGGTTGAGGCTTTTTGGATTTTCCTTTTTACATTGTGAGTCATTTGATCTTTAAAATTTTTTAAAGAAAAAAGGCAAAAACACTGCAATCAGATGTTGTGTACCCACAGGCATTCAAGTTTCTCCTTTAAAATTTGTACCTTTAGGAGGTGGGTTTGGCTCCCATGTGAAATTAAGTGGTGAGAGCGTCAGTCCTTGGTGAACAAACACACACATACACAGAGAATATTTCCTCACTCAAGGAAACTTCAGGAATATATCTGTTGGGTAGAAAGTTCCAAGTGGCAAAACAACTAACATTCATTGTAAGAACTTATCCGCAAATGCCAGCTGTCCAAGTTCCCTCCCTCTTCTTACTGCCTTACTAGTCACATGGCGCAGCCTTCAATACTTAAGCACAGAGGAGCTATGTTGCTGCCATTTCTGTCTCCCAATCCAGCAACTGAATTGACTTCTTCATCTATTTAGGGTGTCTAAGGGGCAGCAGAAATTTATTTTGTTTAAGAGGAAAAGAATGTTTACCTTATAAAAGGTTAAAATGTCACTCCAGGAACATCCTTAGGCACTGCTGCTGAGAGAAAAATACCAGTATTTGGAGTGTCAAAGTGAGTCATCGCTCAGCTTGCTTCTTGAATTCCCAAATTGTTTTCCTTTCTCACTGCCCAGAGCTTGCTGAATGTTGATCATCAAAATATAATAGAGATATCTTTTCCTGTATCCTCCCATAAAGGACTGTTTGAATGTCAAAGTGCTGGGCGTTCTTGACCTTAAACACGCTGGGCACCTCCGTGGTTTCAGCCGGCAGTAGAACCACACAACATTCTCTTTCTTCAGTTAACGTGTCACTATTTTCCCATGATAGCAGAGATTTTATACCAAAAACAGCAAGTGGTCAAGAGCTAAAATAGACTTACCAGCATGGTCCTTCTATAGAGATCTCTGATGTGTAGGGTATCTATTCCATGTGTGTGTGGCAGGGGGGAGGTTGTCGTGGCCAATGGCAACTGGTATAAAAGGATTGCGTACATTTTAAAAACATGGAGACATTACTGAAGTAACTTTTAAGGCTTTGCTAACATTGTAGTAAGGGTTTATTTTATGGCTTTTTAATTTGTGACTTGGAGGATAATTATAAAGAGAGTGGCTGTTCCTCACAGATGGTAACACTAAAAGTAATGTTCAGAAACATTACTTGTTGGATTTAACCCTTTGCTGTCCTAAGATATTTTGAAGAATTGAATTCTCAGCTAGTGCACAATGTTCCACCCGCTCTGAAACCCCTCTCCCTAATTACTAGGTTCATGAAAGCAAAGAAACAAGGTTTGATGAATGATTCTGTTCCTTGTGGTTCAAAGACATACCCCCATCTGTACCGCTTCTTTTGCGATGGCAACCAGACCATGGATTTTCACGTGTTTATCTGTCTTATGAAAGCCAAGACCAGCTCTACAAACCTCAAGTGAATCTGAGTAGTGTTGACTGCCTGCCCAGCTTCACAGAAGTGACTTTTGGGTGATTCATGGTCACATTTATAATGTGCTCTGGCACTTCCCTCTCCAGCTTAGAAGACTGAGTGATATCTAGTATGCTTGGAATTTTTTGACTCTTCATCTCCTACCATACCATTCTCCTCTTCTCCCCTAAACCAATTCACCATTATTTTTGGAAAAAAGAATATTGGGGAATCCAGTACAGTTCAGCAAAATCTTCACATTGAAATGGGCCTAGAGGATAGTCAACAGTGAAGAACTAGGCCCACTGATGTTCTTGAAATATATTGCCTCTCACTTCGGCAGCCTTTGTGGTTTTTGTTATTGCTTGATTTATTAAAATATATTAACCCAGTGACTTGGGGAGATTATATAATAGCTTGGGCAAAATAACACAGTTGTTAAAAATCTCCGGACTGTTTTCCAAACTTTGTTTCCAATCGTACCTCGCAAGTGTGACTCGTAGATGTTATTTACTACTTATTCTCACAAATTTCCTTTCATAGGTTCACAGCTTAGTAGTAGACGACCAACAGCAGAGTGTTGTTTTGTCCGCGATTAATGGCCAATATGGTTTCATTAACACTAACAGAAAATGGGTATAGTTTTACATCATTACTCTTCACTCAAAAATATGTCTTCTTAAACCCCTCCAGCGAAATACCTATTTTTCTCAGGGGCTAAGGGAGTAGGGCCAATGATAAAAGCATCAAGTAGAGGCCAGGAGTCAGGAATAAGAAGACTCACAATAGATGATGCTAATTCTCAGGGTTCTCACCTTGTCCAGGCCCTTGACTTAATGTGGTACATCCATAAAGGATGGATAATCAAATTGAAGCCCCTAAATACTGTGGGAACTGTTGAGAGGAGCTTTTATTATTTAAACATTGACTTACCAATAAATGCACCGTAATAAAATAAATCCCACTAACTTTGTTCCATCTTATCTTAAATGTATTCTTTTTACTGTACAGTTATGTGATGTCATTTTCAGATGGTATTATTTAGAAGTAATACCATAACTGGGAAACAAACAACGTCTTAATCTCTAAGCCACACTGGAGATCTCAACTTAACCTATTATACTCACTTTTTAAACATAGGCTATGTCTGCATTTAAACAAAGTATGGATTTGTACATATTTTTCCTAAAATAGCTTGTTGACCTTCAGGGAGAACCGGCAAGTCAGAGTTAAGGTTATACTGAGGAGTGTTAATTAGCATTCACCAAGAAGCCTAAGGAAGACAAAGATTGATCTTTGCACTTCGAGTGGAGTAGTTGGTTTTCATGGAATTTATAACTATAATGTCCGATAACAAAAGGACATTCTTCTAATTTAAGTTAAAATGGTTTCTTTTTCAGTTAGGAACATGCACTCATTTAAAAGGAAGGAAATTGTTTTTCCTAGTCACCAATACTGCTTATAAATTGGGCTTTGGGAGGAAAGTCTTATTTGTGACCAATAATTATGCAGTACAAAAACAACAGAAAAAGATAGTATAAAAGAAGTTTCTGTAATAACATTAAGTGATGTTTAATCTCTAAATATAAAGGCAGTGTACAATACTCATACTCTGAAATTAAAGAATCACCTACAGGCAAAGATTAATTAGATAAATTTAATCCCATTCCTAAGCCAGACTCTGGAATGTATGAGAGCTGCTGAGATGCTTTTGTGCAAAAGCAGAATCTGAATTCACCACCACCCTGACCGCCCCCAACCCCCAGCTCTGTACACCAACCTCGAGCCATTCGAGAATCAGTCCGTATGCTTTGGACACACTTCTTTTAGGATGTGGTTCAAAACCCGTAGCTTGGAACCAATTGCTCCTCAATTGTGTGTAGATTAACTTTATAAGCCCCCTCTTGCATCATTACTTTCCACTAAGAGTCAAAGTTCTTACCATCTCCTGAATGTAGAGCAGACCCTAAGGTACCTTTCTGCCCCTTTGTCTGCTGTTTCTAGTGCCAGGAATTCCTCTCCCTCCTCTTCACCAGAAGAAAACCTTTGTTTCTTCCATAGGCTATTGACACCTTCTCTGTAAAGCCTTAATCAGGTTCTCCATTCAAAATTAGCTGCCATTTTCTTTGTGTTCCCATAGCAGCTGGGTGAAAATCTGTTCACAAGTTTGTCACTCCAATTAGACAATGAATTCCTCAAAAGGAAAAATTGATAATCATTGTCTCCATATTGCCCTGTGTTATTTGGCATTTATTGGTTCTATTTTACTTTGAGGAATAAATGAATATTACACCTAATTTATCTTGTTTTTTAAATGATGTTCTTTATGTGCAAGATTTAATTATGAAAATATTTTACAGTCCAAAAATATTGGAAAAGTTTTAGGACTCAACTTCTTTGTTATATTGGGTGGTCTTGAAATATCATTTAAAAAGACTTTGTGCTTCATTTTTATTGTATTTTTCTCTAGATTATTGATATGTAATTGATATATAATATTGTGTAAGTTTAAGGCATACAAAGTGATGAGTTAATACATGCATATATTGTGAAAAGATTACCAAAATAAGTAAGTCATCACTTCCCATAGTAAGTCATCACTTACCATAGTTACCATTTTGTGTGTGCGTGGTGGGGGTAAGAAGCCCAGGATGTTAAACACATTGCCTTATGTTCCTCAGATACATAGAGATCAAGCAGGGATTTGAATTCAGGTGTTATGACTCCTAGTTCGGAGTTATTTCAGACCTTTCTTAGGGAATGTTTGTAGAATTCATGTTACCATCTCCTAAAAACTCAATATCTGCCTATGTAGGGTTGCAGTGAATAGGTCTGGGATAGTCAACTGAGTAGGAAAAAAATAATGGATGAAAGGTTGGGTTCTCTTCAAGGTGATTTCCCAAGAATGTGTACTTTCATCCAGTTTTTCACTGCACCATTAGCTTTGATAAAACGTACACATTCATTGATTCAATAACTAGGAACCAAAAACCATACACAAGCAGCAGCCACTGTTGAACACAAAACACGCCATAGTCAGCATTAGATTTGAGTCTGCGAAGAGCAGTGACTCCCTTAGGGCATGTGCTGACACACTGTAACTTGTGTATAGAAACTTGTTTCTCAATGTATAGAAACAAAAGGCTGAGATGTAAAGTGGTTTCTAGCCATTTGGGTAAGTCACAAGTTCCATTTAGAATTTGATGAAAATTATGTACCTTTTCTCAGACCTAAAGTTGTTTTTGGAATTCACATTATTGTGCAAGCGAAATTTAGCATATAATTACTGGGGGTAGGTCTGTCCCATAAAGCATACCCATAGTGAGCCTCAGTCTCTCTCTCTCTCTTCTCTCCCTGTCTCTCTTTCTCTTTCTCTCTCACACACACACATACCACACTCACTCTCAAGCACATATTCATTTTTCACTTTGTGACCATAGTTCAGGCTTAAAAGTCTGTAGTGAAAGTTACATTACATTCTATCTGCCTGTGATTTTTATATAAAGATCAGATTTTCATTATCTGTCAGTCAATCAAAGGGGCTTTTAGTCTGTGAAGATAATCTTTTTAATTTTTATGTCAATAGTGATTTTAAGAAATTAGCAATTTGGGGGAAATAGCTGACTACTTCTCTTCTAAATTGAATCTTCATTTTAAAAAATTCTTCTATTATGTGCATTTCTCATTTTGTTCTATTCATGAAAAATCATTGGCTGTTGATGTAATACTTTAACATCAAAAAGTGGATATTTATAAAGGTTTGCAGTCTATTCTTTATTTTCATATTTTATTTGTCAAGTAAATGGTTCATCTATTTTCTCATTCCCAGAATATAGGTAGGAATTGCTTATTATACTTGAGAAAAACAAATAATAAAATATCCAAAAATATACCTCTGCCATAATTATTTCTGGCTGTAAAACTAGCTTATACATCATGTTAGCTCCTAACAGAAAACAATAATGTGAGAAAAAGTTTCAAGTGCATAGGGCCTATGACCTTTCACATTATAGTGTTCAGGGAAATAGACATGTTTCTGCAGTATATTTGGGGATGAATGTTGGCAAATTCTTGTGAAATTCAAGTCTTGTGTAATTAGAAACTTAATTGTAGTGTTTGGAGTGTGTTTGAATCAAATTTTGAGGTAGCACAGCTGTACTATAAAGTTCCCTTAGTGGACTTCTAGAATCTTGGTGTAAAGGTCCTTCTTGTGAATTTCAATTGATTTCCGAGATGGGGTAGACTTAGTGTATACATGTAAAGAATTTCATTTGGTGGATAATAAAGAGTAAATCTGAAGGAAATTCCATTTATAGGTCAATAATCTGGATTTTTTTCTGAGTTGCCTTGATTTCATTAAGCTTAATTAAGATTGTTCAGCTTTTACTGTGTCATTATTCTTTACTTGAAACATAATCTATTCAGTTAGTTCTTCAGAACAGGAAAATAAATTCCTGCAACTATTTTACCAGCAAATATTGAAAAAAATTGATATGGAATACACTTTTAGGATATGAAAGCTGTGGAATATGCAGAATACGATCAAATACAATGACTTTGTCTTGAATCATTGACAAGGAGGTTTAGTTTACTTAGTCAGTAAAATAGCATCTTTATCAAGTAATCTTACTTTCAAGGACATCTCAAATCATAAACTCCAAAGGACAGTGTTATATTGAGTGTCTTGGGTTCCTTGAATAAAGGTAATGTATTTTTCTTGTAGAGGTTATTAGAATTCAATTATTGCACTAAGTATTAGGGATAAATTATGCAGAGCAGTTCTCAGGAAGCTGTTGGATGGAAGTTACTATCAGAGAGCCCTCCACAGAGAAGGATGAATCACAGAACGTTTTGCTCTTCAAGAACACTGGTAGAAAGATACCTTCATTCTCCCTTAAAGCCTTCAATTTTGAATTTGGCTGAAGGTCAGCTAATATATAATCATAACCATTTGAGGTTATCATACCTGTTGCTTTGTGCCTTAGGACGTTAGACTTAAAAAAAAAATAATGGCAGTTTGTATGACCCTGCCTTTGATGACTTTTGACTATATTACAAAGCTATATACTACATATATATTGCAAAGCTATAGCAATCAAAGCAGTATGGTATTGGCATAAAAATAGACTCATAGTTAATGGAACAGGATATAGAGTCCAGAAATAAACCCATGCATATATGGTCAATTAATTTGCAGCAAAGGAGCCAAGACTATGCAGTGGGGAAATGAAAGGACTGTCTCTTCAATAAACGGTGTTGGGAAAACTGAACAGCCATGTGTAAAGAATGAAACTATACTACTATCTTGTATCATGCACAAAAAAATTATCTCAAAATGGATTAAAGACTTGAATGTTAGACCTGAAACCATGAAACTCCTAGAAGAAAACATAAGGAGTAAGCTCCTTCGTAGTGGTTTTGAATTCTTTTTTTTTTTTTTTTTGCGGTATGCGGGCCTCTCACTGTTGTGGCCTCCCCCATTGCGGAGCACAGGCTCCGGACGCGCAGGCTCAGCGGCCATGGCTTACGAGCCCAGCCGCTCCGCGGCATGTGGGATCCTCCCAGAACGGGGCACGAACCCGTGTCCCCTGCATCGGCAGGCGGACTCTCAACCACTGCACCACCAGGGAAGCCCTTTCGTAGTGGTTTTGGTGATGATTTTTTGGATCTGACTGCAAAAGCAAAGGCAACAAAAGCAAAAATAAATAAGTGGGACTACATCAAACTTCTGCATCAGTGAAGGAAAGCATCAACAAAACGGAAAGACAACCTATGGAATGGGAGAAAATATTTGCCAATAATATAATAAGGGGTTAATAACCAAAATATATAGAGAACTCATACAACTTAATAGCAAAACCAAACAAACAAAAAACCAATCTGATTAATAAATGGACAGAAGATCTGAACAGACTTTTTCTAAAGAAGACATATGTATGACCAAAAGATACATTGAAAGATGCTCAACATCACTTATCACCAGGGAAGTGCAAATCAAAACCACAGTGATAGCACCTCACACCTATCAGAATAGCCATTATCAAAAAGACGAGAAATAAATTTTGGTGAAGATATGGAGAAAAGGGAACAGTTTTGTAATGTTGGTGGGGATGTAAATTGGTCCAGCCACTATGGAAAATAGTTTGGAGATTCCTCAAAAAATTTAAAATAGAAATATCATGTGACCAAGCAATTCTACTTCTGAATGTTTATTCCAAGAAAATGAAAACACTAACTCCTAACGATATATGCACCCCCATGTACATTGTGACATTATTTACAATAGCCAAGGCATGGAAATAACCTACGTGTCCATCAATGGATGACTGGATGATGAAAATGCAATACACACACACACACACACAGACACACACACACACACACACACACACACAATGAAATGTTTAGCCATAAAAAAGAATGAAATCTTGACATTTGCAACAATATGGATGAACCTCGAGGGTATTATGTTTCGTGAAATAAGTCCGACAGAGAATGACGAATTTCGTATGATCTCACTTAATGTGGAATCTAAAACAAACAAACAAAAACCAAACTCACAGACACAAAGAACAGATTGGTGGTTACCAGAGGCAGAGGTTGGGAGGTGAGAGACATGGGTGAAGGTGAATAAAAGGTAGAAACTTCGAGTTAAAAAACCATTAATTTACAGCATGATGACTGTAATTAATAGTACTGCATTACATACTTGAAAGTTGCTAAGAAAGAGAGTACAGTCACCCCTTGGTAACCACAAGCGATTTGTTCCAGGACCTCCTGCAGGTACCAAAATTCACAAATACTCAAGTCCTTTATACATATAAAATGGCATAGTACAGTTGGCCCTCTGTATTTGTAGATGTGGAACCTGTGGATATGGAGGGCTATCTGTACGTCTTAAAGGTCCTTATCATAAGAAAAAAAATTGTAACTATGTATGGGAAAGGATGTTCACTAGACATTGTTGTTATCATTTTGCAATATATACAAGTATCGAATTATTAGTTGTACACCTGAAACAAATATAACATTATATGTCAATTATACCTCAAAAGTATTAATGACAGGTTGTCTGATCCTGCCTTTGATGACTTTTGACTGTGGAAGTGTAACTGTGTGCATGCAAGTTGAATCTAGGTAGAATAAAGGAGTCAGTAAAGCTTTATGCATCCGAAGATTGTCCCTAAATTTGACTCTTTATAAATCAATTCCTTTTGATGAAATAAATATTGCCTTGAGAGATATAATCCAAGGATAGTGGCAAGCTATTTGTGTTTTATATAAAATATGACTTAATTAGATGTTTTCCTTGTGGAATTAAGATCTATGAAGATAGAACACTGTGTATCATAAGTCTGGAGAGGAAATAATCTTGGAAAATGATGACTGAAGGAGGGACCTACATGCAAAGAATAGAGTTTGCCCAGGTGACAGATGATGCAGAGTCAGTCTAGCTTACATAGCCTTCTTGTAATTTTCAAGTCGCATGTGAGGGACAACTGTGATTATAGCACTCTCGCATGCCAAGCTCTCACACCACAAACTATCTTATAGTTCACTGTACAAAGCAAAAATTTGAAAATAAAATTCAAAGTGGGGGTAAATTAGCTGACCATGGCCAGTACACTGACCTCGTCCTTTATGAGTAATGACTCCATTCCTAATCCATGATGTTAGTGACATTGTCTCGATTGCTGCTGTGTTCTCAACACATAGAACAATGTCACATAACAGGGAGTTTTAAATATTCCATGAATGATGAGACAAACCCACAATAAATAAAATAATGACTTTTCTAATCTGTGCCTATACAAAGTGTTAATCTATATGGAGTCAATAATTGAAAGCCATAGGTGGTATGTGGCTTAAATCTTGAATCCACCACTGAACTGGCGTCATGAATTTACACAATTTATTTAACTTCTTTGAGTCTCAGTTTCTTAGTTTATATAATGTGACTGGTGATCATTCCCATTTTACAGGATCATTTTATGAATTAGAGATTATGAGTGTCTGGTGTAAGAGGGCTCTCAGCATGTGGCAGTGATTATAGTTATGTGTGTGAGTTTATGAAGTGTTTCTTATTAGCAAATCTCGGTATGAGGAATGTTTTGCTCTGTATGAACAACCAAGCCGGTGTATGGAAGACGAGTAATTAAAACCATCTGTGTTACTAGATTTTCAACCTGTTCATTCTGGAAAAGAGAACCTTGAAAGGATTACTTTTACTTTCATTTCTGTCAGCAGCTATTAGGAAACTAACTGATCGGTGAACTTACAAAGTTTTGAAAAGATGTTTATTTCCCTCACCCCTCCTGTCCAAAAGGAAACTATTTGAACACATAAGCGGTCGTGAGAGTATTTCTTTATGATACCTTGAATCGATACAGCTTCTTTCTTCCAAGTTGCTCCGATGACTCCACCCATCTCATCTCATCTATTCCTCTCATAGTCTTCTAACCTTCCAATGATACATTCTGGCTTATCTGGATTTATGAATCTAATATACTCAATTCGTATTTTTTCCATTTACTTTATCGTTTTGAATTTATTTTTCTTATTCTCTTTTTTCAATTGTATATCACTAGAACTTTTTCTTCAGCTGGTTAGAGGCTACAACTTAAAATTAAGGATCTTGTTAAGCACGTTGTAGTCTACATGCTAGTGAATATCATTCACGTTCTTGTCTACCTAGAAACAAACTAGGCAACCTTTCTAAAAAATGGTGCCGCGATGGAAGAAGACCTGGCTTTGTGACATGAAAAACAATTGAGAAATACTTTAAAATGTTTGTCCTAATGTTTAGCCAAATCCAATGGTAAATCATACTGATTGTTAACACTAGACCATAAAAAACCTGACTAGTAGATGCAGTTTTGTTTTTGTGGTAGATATGCTAAGGCAGAGGGTAACAAAAGCCCCCATTGTTAATCCTCAGGTATAAAGTCAGTCTCTTATCCCATGGGGAGTTTTGTGTGAACTGTTTCAGTGGCCTGGGCTGATTCGAAGAAGTTGTATGTGCTATAGGCTGAATGTTTGTGTCCCTCTCAAATTCATGTTGAAACCTAATCCCCAGTGTGTTGGTAAATGGCAGTGGGGCCTTTAGGAGGCCTTTAGAACGGGATTGGGGCCTTTATAAAGGAGACCTCAGATAGCTCCCTCACCCCTTCCACCATGTGAGGACACATTGGAACAACCACCATCTATGAAACAGGAAGAAGGTCCTCACCAGACATTCGATCTGCCAGTGACATGATCTTGGACTTCCCAGCCTCCAGAACCGTTGAGATATAAATGCTGGTTGTTTAAGTCACCCAACCTATGGTATTTTTGTGATAGTAGCTTAAACACTAAGACACATGCTTCTTTCTTTCTTTATTATTTTATCTTTGTACCCGAGCACTTTACTCCTTCTTTACCACGTAAATCAAGAAATGTTAAGTATGTCTCATACCATAGGTCTATTTAATACTAACGTTCAGGTTGCAATGCCAGTGTCTTTAATAACATATCTGAGGAAAAAGTAATGTTAGCATCTCAAATAAACAGAGTTCCATAATAAATGTGATATGGTGGAAATTATCTAAACCATAATCTGTTTGTACAGTTGTGAGAAATAGTAGGTGATAGTAAAGCCAATTACTAAGATTTTGTGTCTATCATTATGTTGTCCTATAAGTCAGTGATGCCCACAGGAGCTATCAAAAGGTTTATGATTCTTTGTTCCTACACTAAATGGCCTTGGATATCAGTTTTTTGAGTATTTATTTTCCCTGCTTGCTATAGTCTCCCTTTGTTCAGTTTTCTCCATCATCATTGGTTTATTCACTAGTCCCACTACCCACTTTCACTGGCTGGTCTGTAGGAGTCCTCCACTCTCTTGTGATTTTCTGAATCAACTATTTTGTGAGATGAAAAGTCAGCTTTACTTGTTAAAGTAGACTATAAGATAGGAGGAGGTTCAGTGTTAGAACTAGGTGACTAGGGAAAAGTAAAGCCCAGATACCTCCTGTGTTTCTAATCTACAAACACTTAATGGCTCTTTTTAAATGGCAAAGAATATTGAATATAAAATGACCACTGGAATATAGACAACTTTACAGATCAGTTATGTTTATTGTTTTCTCTGTGGGGTTGCTTCAGATCATTTATAAAGAAGAATCAATAAAGAAGTAATGCATTTACTTACAAAAGGAACATTATTTAAAACTGGAGGATTAGAGCCAAAAATGATATTATCAGCTATTGGTTTTGCACAACTAAGGATTAAAGTTGTAACTTTTAAAGTGTTGGCAGCAAGGAACTATCAAAAAATTTTTATACGAAATGTGCCATTTCTGTATAAACATCAAACATTTTATTTTAGGTGCAAGATGTTTTTATTGAAAGAAATGAAGTGATTTCACCCATTTATGTTAAAAGCTGTGCCACGCATGCCGTATCCTTTACTTATTTGTTACAAACTACTTTCATTATATTAGCCAATCAGCCAGGTTGGAACGTAATTTTTTAGAATTGCACTCCTTGCAGGCACTTCTGAAAATAAAAGTGTCAGCTTATTAAGATTTTTAGGCCTAAAGCATCAATTACGCCAAATACAACATCTGAGGGAGCAGTCTTCTAGAATGTTGTCATCTGCACGCAAATGCATGTGACATTATACCAATGGTATAAGATAACACGCTTATTTAGCAGTTGAAAGGCTTTTGCTTCCATGTCCCAGAAGGTGGGTGTCTTATGTGACACAGTAGATATGTTCCTGAAAAGTTGTATTAAAATTGATATATGGCAAATTCTACTAACTGTGTGACCCTGGGACAATTGCATCACCAGAACTGTTCAGTAAGCAGCTGAAGGTATAAGCCATGCTCGCTGATAAAATCTTAAAACACTGCTGTCCTATAGTCTTAAGCCTCTAAAAGCCTCTCCCCCAGTAATTTCCTGGCTATCTCATTTCTTCATAGAACCACTTGAATCTTCCCAAGCTTTAGGAAATAAGGATCAGGGGACCTTTAGGACCCAGTTCTCTTGCTAAGGCCAGTTCCATTCTGATAGGTTGATGCCGGAGTACTTGTTAAGTAGTTTGATGATCTCCTCAGCTTGCACCTTCTCTGGTTCTCAGTTTCCTTCTTGTAAATGAAAAAGCTGGACAAGATGGTGTTTTCTTGCAGTTGCAAAATAAATAAATAAATAATGTGAACTATATTTTGTTATTTAGAACTACGTATCGAGTGCCTATAATGCACTGGCTTTCTGAGAAGAGAACAAAGTTATACAGCTGTCCTGGCACCCTCTCCTTTTCTTCCTCCCCCTCCTTCTTCTTCTCTCTCTCTCTCTCTCCCTCTCTTTCTCTCTGTTTCTCCTCCTCCCTCCTTCTAAATTAGTAAGAAAATAATCATTTCTTTAAAACAGCGGTGTCAGAATTAGCCTGTGACTATTATAAACAAAATTCAAAAGAGTTCAAATGAGGTAGAGATCATTTCTGACTGGAATATATAAGAGAAGGGGTGGAGAAAGTGAAATGTAATCTGAACCTTGAAGATGTATGAGATTTGGGAATGTAAATTTGGAAGGCAGACAAAAAGTCAGAGCTTTTCCACTTGGATAGAGTGGTTTAATTCCGGAACTTGCAGGCAGATCTGTACATTGGGATTTAGGGGTAGATATACAGCAGTGCTAGATAATAGGACTGTGTACTGATGGACACTCTGCTATGTCCACTACAATAGCCCCTAGCCACAAGTGGCTGTTGAGGACTTGAAATATGGCTAGTGCAGCAGAGGAACTGGATTTTTAATTTTATCTAATTTAAACTTAGACTTGAAACACGGCTAGTGACAACTGTATTAGGCAGTGCAGTTTTATTAGTGGGAGCTTCTGTTAGGAAGGATAGAAGAAAATTCCCAGAAAAAGCATATTGGAGCAATAACATTTGGGTTAAAAACTCTAGACATACATTTTATGTGATAGCAGTGGCGGGAGCACAAGGGTCATAAAGTATTTTAAAGCAGATAGTGCTTTTTAGGAGATTCCTCTGGTTGTGGTGTGAGTGGGAAATTGAAGGAAGGGGAGAAGATAGGAACCCACTTAGGAATTGGTAGTTATAGTCTAGGATAGAAGTAGAAGGGGTGGTGGCAGTAAACCTGGGGAGGTGCCACGTGTAAAATGGATGATTTATTTTAAGAAAGTTAATGAGTTTATCAAGGATTATCTCCTCCCTGGTTCATTGATTTTGCAAATCTAGATTCCCCAATATTTTCTGTGTACAGCTCTAATCTTGGGAAACTGCCTATAACTGACTTTAAAATTTGTCATAGTACGGGGTGCTTCAATAATATAATTATATTTTCCCTACGTGTGTAAGACTGTTACTCTATAAACCCACAAAAGAGAACTATTTTATTGTTTTACTCCTCCCCCTCAATTCTTCTGCATGGTTTCTATGATGAAGTGTTAAGCACCTAAAATAAAGTTCTGAATAGTCATGGCCTCTCATAAAACAGCTGTTTGTCATTGTAATTGATTTAAACATGCATGTGCAGACAATGGTTCTGCTCATCACTGCCTCTGTTTGTCGGCAGTGTATGTCACTGCATTCATAAATGCTCAGGCATTAGTGTACGTTCTGGGCTGTCATGCTCACGGTACAGGGGTTCTAGCCATCTAGTAAACTTGTTGAGAGCTACCACTAATTGGGCAGGAAACAGCTCAGCGGGTGGCTTGCTCGGCTCAGCACAAGCGATTCTGGGTGCTGAATGTCAGATCAGCAGCCTAATATGTTAGCCAGACTGTCTGACTGAGTATCATCGTCCCCACAAAGGTATTATTTAGGTGGGATTTCAGGAGGACAAATGCCAGCAAATCTGAGCAGTCTGAAGAATTCCAGCAGGGAAAACGCTCATCAATTAAGAGAACCGTGAGGACAGCCAGTTGTCAAAATGTACGTTTTTTTCTCTTCCAAGGATTTGTTCTTTTGCATATTTGCATTTGCACAGAACTGCAGAAGACAAAGACAGTTAATTTGAGATTACATGTGTGTCTATTTTCGTAGCGCAAACAAATTGGACGGCATTTTTCCTTGCCAAAATTCGTCTTTAGAGAGAATTATTCTTTTATTATCCAGAATAGCTTTTGGATTTAGGCATAAATAGAAAGCTTTATAATTTCTGGTCACTAAGTATAGAAACCCTCATATTCTAGATTTGTTGTTCCAATTGAGAATGCTTTAAGCACCCTGTTTTAAATTACTGATAATCCCAGAGAGGAGATAGTATAGAAAAGTAAACAGTAATAGATCTGGGTTTCATTGCCAGCTCTCACCCTTACTAGTTATGGGATCTTGGTCAAAATATTTAATCTCACTGAACCTTAGTTTCCTCATCTCTAAAATGAGGTGAAGAAGTTTTAGACATACAGCCACTGTATTGCAATGATTAAATGTGGTAACTATGTGTAAAATATAGTAAAAGCTAGTTTACTTCTGTCATACCTTAAGAATTCACAAACCATTCTTAAAATGGCTGATCTCTCAGCAAGATGGGAGGGTGAGGAGTGATAAAGCACATTTACAACATCAAAAAGATACCTCATTATAAAGACCTATTCCTCTGCAACTCTAACATTGTAAACCTTATAACCTCCTTGATAACCCTTTTAGCATGATACTGAAAAGCTTTGAGGCAAGTTATCTTTCCATATCTCTGTGAAAGAAAGATACATTTTCTTGGTAAAATTTGATTAATGGGAAGCAATTTCCTTCTTTTCTGAAAGTAAATGCATATTGCTCATTTCCTCTTGGAGATTACTGAATTCTTGGAGAGCATTCCTTTTGACTTTATATATTATGAGGGTTTAGAGATGGTTAGGTGGGAGTATCGTAAAACTTTGGGGATCAGGAAAGCTTTAGCTGAGTAAGAATCATTCACCGGAAGAGGAAATAAGAATGATGTCTTCTGATCTTTGATTACTCTTGTTTCACTACTTATAGTTCTTCCCAAAAGAATTGTCTAAATTACTGAAAATCAACTAAAAAACTGAAAATCTATACCAGTAAGAAGACCAATCCACCTGTCTTGGTTCCTTATTAGAGCATTAGCGCTCACTGCTTAACACACTGTTTGATGTGTATCCTTTTTGTATTTCCCTTGCAATCTGTATAGACTACCCACTATATGGGGTCATTTGCTTATGTACCAGAAAAGTTCGAAGTAGCTATTGCAGATGCCGCAAGGAAAGAGGATGGGGGTGTCTTAATTAGTTTGCAGTAAAAAAAAAAAAAAAAAAAAAAGCTGCTCTAGACGAATTCAGTGAGTGCAAATTGAAAAGTAGACAGCTGGACGTCTCATTAAGTGCATATTAGCTGGTATTAGCACACTGCAAAGCTGTCTGTGGTGCTTCCTTCTCACTGTGTGAAGGTATGTCTGCAGAAGTAGAAAGCCTGAATCCTTCAGCCTCCTCCTTTATTTTCTGTTACACCTCTATTAGCCATATATATATTATTCTAAATTTATAAAACTGATGTATACCATGTATTTTTCTGTAAACCAATTATAGAAACATGGACAGATCTCCTTGGGTAAGTTAAGAAAGTGATTATTAGAGGCTCCCCAGCACTTTATTTTGTTTTCTGCTGTAAATGTTTATTCCATGGACTCCCTGTGTTACTCAGGTCCATATCTTGTAATAGACAGATCTGTTTCTTTTTGAATGGCTCTGAATAGCACTGAGTGATTTTCTTAAATGATAATTCTACCCAACTTTTAGACCAGGCTGATGTCATCAGAATTTGTACGTATTTTCTACAGGTTGGTTGGAAGCTCTGGAGGGTGGTTGGGAAGTAAGGAGAGCAACAGAGTCCCCGTGGTAAGAGAGAATTATGTAGAAGGAGTTAGGAGACTAGGAGTGTATTTATAGGTATCATATCATGTATTTCTCCTTCTTTGTTTCCTTACTCTTTATTTTCACTTTAACCAAAGAGCTTGCAATTTCTTTTGGAAAGACACTATACTGAAGACTCTATAAGGAAGAGTTGGAACTTCTTTTTTTTTTGCGGTACGCGGGCCTCTCACTGTTGTGGCCTCTCCCATTGCGGAGCACAGGCTCCGGACGCGCAGGCTCAGCGGCCATGGCTCACGGGCCCAGCCACTCCGCGGCATGTGGGATCTTCCCGGACTGGGGCACGAACCCGTGTCCCCTGCATCGGCAGGCGGACTCTCAACCACTGTGCCACCAGGGAAGCCCGGAACTTCTTATTGTACTCATCCATCATTGTGGAATTTTACACAGAACTGATGTTTCAAGAAAGAAGTCTGCCACACACAGTGTTTAAATGACTTCACTTAAATTTTTTATTATCACGTTCAAAAGATACCTGTTAGACCCTTTAATAGTCAGGGGTCTCATATATCTATATATCTATATCTATATCTATATATCTATATCTATATCTATATCTATCTATCTATCTATCTATCTATCTATATATATATATATTTAAAGAGAGAGAGACATTGATTTATTTTAAAGAATCAGATTTCATGATTATGGAATATGGCAAGTCCAAAATCTGCAGTGTGGGCCAGCAGGCAGGAGACCCGAGAAGGATCTCATGCTGCAGTTCAGGTCTAAAGGCTGTCAGGCTGGAGAATTTCCTCTTGCTCAGGGGAGGTCAGTCTTTAGTTCTAGTCAGGCTTACAACTGATTGGATGTGGCCCACCCACATAATGGAGGGTGATCTTCTTTATCCAAAGTCCACTAATTTAAGTGTCACTCTCACCCAAAAACATCCTCACAGAAACATTCAGAATAATATTTGACCAAATATCTGGGCACTGTGGCCCAGCCAAGTTGGCTCATAGAATTAACCATAATATGCCTCAAAAGTTGAGGAAAAGGGAGAAAAGGTAAAGGTAACTTCACCAGTCGTTGTGAGCATGTTTTTGCTCCAACTACACCTGGATCACCTTTTTTTTTTTTTTTTTGTCTAATTGTGGTTGGTCAAGTTGGGAGACACAGGCAGGAAGGCCAAAGGCATCTTTGAGTAGGAAGGTACATGAGGCTGGACACGCCTTCTCTCGTTCTCATTTCTATTCCTACTGTATGTACAGGCATTGGAGAGTAGAGGGAATGATTTCATACTTCGTTTTTTAACTGGTGAAAATAATTCCTTGGATTATTCAGTTTCTCCCAGATGCCAGCCTCGGAATCAATGGAGGGGCCTTAACCTTTTCTGGAAATTAAAAACATCCTGGAGATGTCAATACTTTCCCCCAAAAAACTTAGAAATGCTTACAAACAGAAAAAGATAATGTTGTACACAACAAAAATAATTTAACAGAAAAATGGAGAAAAGGGCGCAGTACTGACATAAATTTTTTGTGACTAACAAAAGAAGGACAGTTTTGTTTTTATTTCTTATGTAAATTACATTCATTGGAAAGAGGTAGTAAAAGTTATTACAGAGTGTTTAGTCAAGAAGATAAGTTCCATTATTACACAGTATACACCAAAAACTATGAGGTACTTTAATGGTCACGTTCTATAGGATTCTGGAACCTGAGGTTGGAAGAAATTACTACAAGTTATACAACCTACAGACAGCAAAAAACATGGGCAATAGCCTATTATGCATGGAATTCTACACGTGATACCACTGGATTGTAGACAAAACAAAATGCATGGTTCCTACCTGGAAGGAACATTCTCTGGGCAAAATGGAACATATATTCATAGGCTGCATTTGAGGACATTTCTGAATAAACATCTGAATCTTCAGATTGAGACTTTGAGCCATGATTGTGGATTTAAAAACTAGAAAAACAGAATGTCTTTTCCAGAGCATGTTAGTAAACGGCCACACCAAATACTGGCAACTTCTCTTATAAAGTGCTGACAGTGTCTGAGTGTTTACTTGATGACAGTTGTTAGAATTGGTCTCATTGCAAAGTGAATGTACATGTATCCTAAGGAAATAAACAACTGAGTGAATATTACCAACTCACACACTTAAGAGTAGTTAACCTGAATTATTCTTTCAAAAAATAAGAAATCAATGCATTATTTTCTTGAGAGTTGGCAAATACCTTACTTACCTATTTCTTTCTCTCTCTTTATTTTAAGGCATTGTTTACAATTCAAATCACAATCAAATGGGTTTTATTTGATTTATGTGGGTCCTTCTTGGAGTATACCATTTTTTAGTGATGCAATAGAGCAGTAAAAGGTAAAGACATATGGACCCATAATGAAAGAGAGAAAGGAGGAGGTCCGAATTGCAACATTTTTGAGGTTAGAAAGATGATAACTGATTCAGCTTTTTGTTTGTTTTGCTAAAGTGACAGTGTAGAAAGGCAAGAACACCCCAGTTTTCATCACAATACTCAAAATTTAGGATTGGTCCCAGGTACTTCTGGTAGTAGAGATAAAACTATGGCTAAAAACCCAGGATTGGTTCAAAGTCTCTTTTGAAGAGTTAGGCAGCTGCATCGCTTTCCCTGTACTTCAAAGTAAGGCCACTGCTCCTCAATCCTCTGGTAGGTCAGAAGAGGTTCATTCCCCAGAGAGCATAAAACCAAGGATCTCTGGCCTGGAAGAAACCAGGACACAGCATGAAACTGCAAGCCAGGGATCAGCACACTGAATGTTGAAACACCTCCCCCTGCCTGACTCTCTCCTCCCACTTAGATTCTTGGCAGAACCCTGGCGGACAAATAACATCTAGACAGGAGAATGGAAGAGTCTTCTCCAGAGAATCTGTCCCACCCAAGAGAAAAAAAAGTTGACAAAAATGATGGCAGGAATTCCTCAACTAGAACCAAATCAACTAGACCATAGTGAAGACTGGGC
Organism: Aethalodelphis obliquidens; assembly: GCF_003676395.1. NCBI lineage: Eukaryota > Metazoa > Chordata > Mammalia > Artiodactyla > Delphinidae > Aethalodelphis > Aethalodelphis obliquidens. Next base: position 5,143,937 of record NW_020838008.1, read on the forward strand.
TTAACAAGACCCACTCAATATATTAGCACAAACCCAAGAATTATTCAATATTTGAAGAAAGTATCTTATATCAGAGACTAAAAAAAAGGAGAAGAAATAACTTAGAGAAAAAGAAAAGTTTATGCACAAAGATAAAACTTTAACAAAACTGTGATTAATATCCTCAAAGATATGAGAAGAGGTTTTGTATTCTTGAAATAAGAACAAAAATTTTTTTAATGTTGAAAATTGAAATATAAGTGAAAATATTCAATAAAAAGTTTAGCAGAGAAAGTTCAGAAACTATTGCAGAATAAAAAGCAAAATGTCAAAGATGGAAATGAGGAAAAGAAAAAAAAGAGAAAAAAAATAGAGAGCCAAGAACCAGTAGAGTATGTCCAATATCTTTAAAATATATTATGCCAGAAGTTAAAAAAAAATAGAATATATAGGATAGAAAATCATGAAAGAAAAAAAAAAATCATGAAATGTTCCCAGAACGGAAGAACATAAGTTTTCATATTGAATAGAACCACCATATTCCCAGTGCTATGGATGGAAATAGACTCATATTAAAGCACACCAAAAAAAAGGCAGTACTCTGGAAACAAAGGAGAGATCTTCAGCCTTTCATAGGAAACATTAATGTGAAGTAAAATAATAAAACTATCAATAACAGAAGCTAGAAAACAATAGGACCGAGTCTTTATGTGCCTGATGAGACAATACGAGTTACGACCTAGATTATGTGTAAGAGTACACAAAAGACTTTTATCTCCTCTGCACTAATTTTCAGAAAGCTACTGGAAGATGTTCCCCACTAAAATTAGGGAGTAAACCAGGAAATAAGATCCAGAGAACAAGAGACCCTACATAGAAGGAAGGTGGAGAGAACGACCAATCACAAGATGATAGCTGTGGAGCAGGTTTGCAGGTATAAGAGCACACCCAGAGCAGTCTGGAGCAGGATTTGTTTTATGGCTAGAGATATCTTTAACAAGATAAATTTACTGTGTGTTGCATATTTAACTGTATCAAGAAGGGTTATATGCTTTATTTTATTCATCTACTTAATGTTTCAAATATTAACATAGGGAATTCCCTGGCGGTCCAGTGGTTAGGACTCCACGATTCCACTGCATGGGGCATGGGTTCATTCCCTGGTCGAGGAACTAAGACCCTGCAAACAACGTGGTACAGCCAAAAAAATAAAAAAAATAAAAATCACTTTAATGATTCTCTTTATACCCGGTTATATTTGGAAAAGAGCCTATTCAGTCAATGACTCTATTGCTTTTCTGTTAATGTGAAACATTTCTAACATACAGAAATGTATGGAGAATACTATATTGAACAGTAATATACTCTGAAGATTTTGAATAATTGCAAACTACTTTTAGATTCCAGTGCATTCCTCCTGGATCTCATTTCACTTCCTCTCCCTCAGAGCTAACTACTGATTTGGGTACTTATCACTTTCATGTATGTGTTTACATTTTATTACATGAACATGTAATCCTAAATAATAGCATTAGTTCGCATTTAATGTGCATTAGTTATTAACATAATTTAAATATCTATAGTTGATATCATACTGTATGTTTTGTTTGTTTGTTTGTTTTTTGCGGTACGCGGGCCTCTCACTGTCGTGGCCTCTCCCGCTGCGGAGCACAGGCTCCAGACGTGCAGCCTCAGCGGCCATGGCTCACGGGCCCAGCCGCTCTATGGCATGTGGGATCTTCCCAGACCGGGACACGAACCCGCGTCCCCTGTACCGGCAGGCGGACTCTCAACCACTGTGCTACCAGGGAAGCCCACTGTACGTATTTTTTAACCAAGAATCTAAAACTAATTTATATAGATCTCTCTATGTTGATACATGTAACTTTAGTTCACCTATTTTTCATTGGTATTTACTACTACATTTTATGAAAACAACCAACAATTACCACTTTTCTATTGATAGACATTTTGCCTCTGATTTTATGTGTTACGATGATCATTCTTATAAATGTTTCTCATACATAATATAAGAAATTAAATATAACTTCCAGGTGTGGGAAGCTTTCATAGATATTGCCAGTTTATGTGTAGAGAGATTTTTCCAGTTTAAATTCCAGCCAGCACTGCATGACCCCTGTTCCTACATATATCAGCCGGCCATTTGTTGATACCGTACCTTAATATTTTTCTCTGATGATGTGGAATAGAATATCACTTGTTTTAATTTTACTTTTATGATTACTAGTAATGTTTTACATTTTTCACAGAATAATTGTCTGTTACTAACTTATTTAATAACACACGAACACATTTTTATTCTGAATTGTGGGTCTTAGTCTATGTTTCAAGAGTTCTTCACATATTTTGAATATTAATATACAAAAGTATATTGCATATTTTATCAATGCCTTCTCATTCTTTTTTCCCATTTTATTATGCATTTTAAAGAATACAGGTATGAATTTTTAATCAGATCCAATTTATTAATCTTTTCCTTTATTACTTATCCTTTCTGTATGTTTTTAAAGAAATTTTACTCTACCCCAAATCCATGAACATTATCTAAAATTATATAGTTTTCTGTGTTATTGTAATCTTGCTACTGATTTTAGGCAGTGTATTAGGCAAATGTAAATCAAATTTTATAGTTTTTTCTTACCCAGTCTCAGAATCATTGAACAGTCCATCATATCCCCAAGAATCTTCTGTAATTTGTTTTCATTTATGCATGGGTCTATTTCTAGGCACTCTTGTTTTCTTGTGTTCAGTTTGAACTATCCATGCATGAATACCTTCTGTATTGATTAGTATAATTCTATAATAAGTCTTGCTGCGTCATTCCTTTAGGGAGGCAGGCAGGCAGGAAGTAGGGAAGTAAACAGCCTCAATATCTGTCAATATAGATGTTAAAAGTCATACAACGGAATTCTGTTTAGCATTTAAGGTGAATGAACCATAACTACATGTGTTAACATGACTCAATCTCAGAAGTATGCTATTGCATGATAAAAACTAGTTGGTGATAGACACTGTACGATAACATTTATGTAAATTTTAAACACACAACAGTGATATATGCTATTTATAGATACCTGGATATGTGTGACATATTAAAAATAATGCATGGGAATAGTAAACGCTTCAGGAAAATGGTTACCTCTGGAGAGGAAGGGTGAAGGAATGGTTTACTTATATCTGAAACTTTTTTAGTTCTTCAAAAATAAAATCTAAAAGGACTATAGCAAAAGGTTAATATTTTACATTGTCAAATATGAGTTATATCTGGACAGTAAAAACAGCTGTTTATTATCTTCTAAAATTTCTACACTTTTGGAATATTAACCTAATTTATACAAAATAAACATTTATTTTAAATTGTAGTCAATATCCCTTGGGTGAAGATATTAAAAGCAGTGGTAACAACCCCTTGTCTACATTTTTACAGTGATTTCCTCAGGTCTGTAGTTTGCAATAATACATGATCACATTTTTTCTCTATCTTAGCATTGCAAATAATTAGATTATTCTTGAATGAGAAATCCAATGTAATGTCCAGATACCTATTTTTTAATTGCACTACATTTACTGTAGGAATTACCAGCTCAAATTCTTCTCTTAGGAGTTTCTCCTCAAACAGTAGACACTAGTTCCCTTGCCTGTCCCATATGACAGCCCTCTGCCCAAAGCTGGCTGGTCAAAAGATGCACAACTAACTCAAATGTAAAATTCAGATTTGAGGGATAAAGAGAGGTGGAATTTTTGAAACTCTAACAAGCTTATCATGATTCTTTAAAGGAAAGTTTCAATTAACATCTCTAGTGAGAACCTGTGAGGTCCCCATGTACCTGCTTTTCTGAAGGCTTGCTTGGGTGGCTTGTCTTCTGCAATATAGCCTACCTTCTTCTAATAAATTTCTTGTTTGGCTTGGGTTGGCTAGAGTCTGATTAAGTTTCTGGTAACCGAAAGAACTGTACGTAACATACTAATGTAGAACATTTTACTCAGATTTATGTATGTGCTTAGAAATTTACTGGCTCTCTTCCCCCAATTTTCTTCAAAGGCAATGAAGATAAATCCATTGATTTGGGCTTATTTTATCATCATTCACTCTCTGTATATCGGCATTTTGTTCTTATCGGTTTTTTTTTTTTTCTAACTTTCTTTTCTGTGCACTAAAGCCCAGTTTCCTCCCCCTTCTCTGTTCGTTATGAGTACTATTCCATATTCTAATTTTGAAACTGACTCTGTGTAAATTCTTGTTGGTATTATATTTCATTTCTTGCAATCATTTGTCTATTTAATGGAGGCTCTTCCTAATTTCCATGTGTCATTTAAGGCAAGTGAAAATAACATATTTCTTTCTTTCATATAACATCCTTTCTTAAAGAAACTAAAATTGTTTATATGGTTTAGTTTTGAAAGCAGTAATTTAGTGTTTCTGTTAAGAGTAAAGTTGCTGTCTCTAGTTGATGGCAGTTTCTCTTTTCTCTCCTGTCGATGGAACTCTGATTTTGAAATTTACATCAGAGTAATGGAAATGCAAAATTCTACAGGGTCTCTTCCCATAGTAAATGTTTTCATTAAATGAATTACTAAACTTCTTCACATATAAATATTTCTGTATCTTTACCAAAACTTGTGAAAGAGGAAGAAAGCAAAGGAAGGTTATAGAACAGATATATGCCTCATTTGTCCCGTATTCACATAGTGATTAGATAGAGAAAACGCTTGATTCTGTACATAAACTAGTCGGAAACCAGTTTACCGCTTCACGCCAGATCGTAGCAACAAGCAGTGGAATATGCAAAGAAAACGGAGGCATGTTTAGTATCGAAGAATCACACTATTCATCTTTCTTTTTCTAACAAGGCTTTGCTCGAAGTTATTTGATGGATTCAATTCTGCTCCGCCACCTTTTCCTAATCAATTTACTTGCAGTTTGGAGATACTTGATGAAGATTCAAGGGTAAGATTCTAAATGCAATTTAGGATGAAGATAAAACTGCTTGAGAGTTTGAATGCAGAGATTTGACCTCATTATTATTCTGCTTACCTAAATTGAATTGATCTACTGAAGCCGTATTTATGTTAAATGAAAACTAATGGGTCTGAAGGCTTTTTACCTTTTTACATTTCCCTTAAAGTATCAAGGTATTTTACTCTTGGTTAAGAGCAAATTGGTTTAATTTGACGGATTAAAATTACATATTTCACCCTTTCTATCTGCTTAACCTTAAACGTGTTGTATGGACTTCAGTGCCTGTTTTCTTATCTGTAAAATGGGAATGATGTTAGTTATAATACTTATCACGTAGGTTTCTTATTAGAATAAAACTAGCTAATACGTGAAAAGTACTTATAGTAATGGTGATTTCTAATAAATATGTAGCACTATGTTGGTTATTGTAATTAATATTTTAATCAAATACACCTTCTTTTTTGGTCTCATAATCACTACCTTAACTGAGAATTTCTCCCCACAATCCTTGACCAATTGCAGAAGTCCCCTATACCGCAGTCTGGATCTTGTATTTCCTATAGAAAACCTTGTGGGTTATGTGGATTATTTTTCAAATCAGACAGATGCAACTGAATTTTGGCTCCCCCATTTTCTACCTCGTGACACTGGGAAAGTTATTTCTCTTCAATAAATCCCAGATTTATTCAATACAGATTCAACAAATCTATAAAGTATAAGGGTTCTTAAGAAGACTTAATATACAGTAGGCATACCTACACAGAGTAGGGGAATATTTGGCAAATCTGTGTGTTTCTTTCTCACTCTGGCTGGCATTTAAGGACTACTACCCAAACTTTTCTTTCCTTTTCCACTTTCCCTCTAGTTTCACTGCCCACTCTGCCCTCCCTACGTATAATAAATAAAAAGTTCTTTGATATGGTCAAACCAGCCAATCCCCTGATTTTTTTAAATCTCGTTTATCTTTTTACTGTGCCTTCCCACATATTATAGTGCCTCCATCTCAAGCCCAGAATGTTTTCCAGACTTATTTTTGCAGACCTACTACCTTTCCTCCTTTCAGAAGTTAAAAATTGGTAACCCTCTGGCAGATATGTTTCATTGGGGCAGTCCAATTTTTTTTAATTGAATGGGAATGCCTTTAGGTAGGGTAAGAAATCCACAGTGCACCGCAATAACCGTTATTCTGTCACATATTTAGGTCTCCTGCCTGGCCCCTGAAGTCATTGTGTTTATCACTGGAGCTCCTCTTGTTTAAAGCTAATATAAATGAATCACTACCTTGTCTGCCTCCCCTCAGTTCAATTAAAATCTTTTTTGGCCCCTTTATACAATCTGACATAAGACAGAAAAAGGGATTTTGGGGGTAAGACAGAATTGATTTTAATCTCTGCAGCTAATAATTGAATAACTTTTAGCAAGACTTCCTTACTCATCTATAAAATGAAGAAAGTAATTCTCATAGGCAAATCACAATTCTCTTAGGGTTGTTTTAAGAATGACATAAAAGGATATATATAAGATAGCCAACACACTGCCTGGTCCCAAATAAGTAATCTGTAGATATTAATAGCTCCTCTGAATCTGTTTTCTAATTTGGCACATGTGGGCGTTGAGATTAAGTAATCATCCATGTCCTGTTTCCAGCTCAAAAAATAGTAGGAAACCCATGGAATTCTCAATGTTATACTTTAAGTATTCTATCTCTTGTGTTTTCTTCTCACTATACTATAATAAATATATGCTATTTGTTCCTGTGTATTATGATGTTTCTATATTCAATGTGCATCTGAATACTACCTTGACGTATCTAATGCCATACTGATAATGCAGTTTACATTGCTCTTCTTGCTCTTACAGTTTCTGGCTTTTTTATGGAGAGAAGGAGAGAAGGATACTAAAATGGTGACAGTGCCCACTATAGGCTCCCTGCTAGGTCCTTGCAAACACAACTAACTCTTGTTGATGGAATGACTTGCTGATGGAGCAGAAGTACGTGAATAGACAAGTGGGTGGTCTACTTCAGAGAGGGTTTGGTGTACCTGGAACATCAGGTAGTGAAGTTTACAGAGATCAGTGCAGAGATTCTGTTAACCCAGCACCCACTAAGTGCAAGTCACTCAACAGGGCTGTCACTGCTTTAGATCTAAGATTCCCAGGTACAGCCTTTTTTTTTTTTTTTTCCGGTACGCGGGCCTCTCACTGTTGTGGCCTCTCCCGTTGCGGAGCACAGGCTCCGGACACACAGGCTCAGCGGCCATGGCTCACGGGCCCAGCCGCTCCGCGGCACGTGGGATCCTCGCAGACCGGGCACGAACCCGCGTCCCCTGCATCGGCAGGCGGACTCTCAACCACTGCGCCACCAGGGAAGCCCGGTAAAGCCATTTTTAATTGTGGAGTCGCTTGATAACAGAGCAGGCGACCGTATTTGATAAAAATGAGCTCATCAAACTTATGCCATTATCACCAGTTATTCAAGTTTCTTTTTGCTAGGATCATAATTGTTTGTTTCATGATTTAACAAAGGAATCAAGATCATGTCAAAATTAAGTATGTCACTAGGTGCCTTCTAACCCCCTCCTCCCATGTTCTAATGTGTGAATGACTAGTTTGAGATTGGTGAAGCAATACTGAGTTTTACATTATTGATTGAAAGCAAGAAAATATATTTTATTCAAAATGACTGTTCTGCCTTCTCTCAAGCCTTTTTAATGCTTTTTGTGCAATGTTATATAAAAAGCATGTAGGCTTATGCTAAATATGGAAAAATTAAGTAGGAGATTTTATATATTCATACATCTACATTTTTTGTTGTAATACATTTTTGTCACTGTTCCTGCGTTTAAACTAAAATATCCATAACAATTCTGAAGGATTCCAAATATGAGTGTTGCTCAGTCCCAAGTGGCCTCTGTTCACCAGATTATTCAGTGCTCTACATAAATGTGTCAAATTTAGTCCCAGGGCATAAATGAAGAGATCTAGTGCTTGATAATCCAGAACTGCCTTTTTAATAATGAATAAAATCATTTAAAGACATTGAAAGAAGGATCACAAGTAGCCTTTAAAACTTTCTCTTGGTTCCAGAACTGAACTGCTCTACATCTATATATAAAGGAGATTTATAAGAACTTTGTCATAAGCTAAATAAAGCATAGGTTTAAATAGACATTTATTAGACTGATCAAGTTGTAAGTGGGAAATTCAGAGGCTTGTTAAATCTGTTAAAGACGCTTGGGTAACTTTGATACTTTGAAGTCTCATATTCCCCTTCTGCCTTTATATGCAACTGCCATTTCCTGATGTAATACCTATATCATTTGGCATGTTATTTGCATTTTAGAAGTGTCTGCTCTCCTCTCGCCAAAATTATCTACCCCGGAACATTTGGCAAAGGACGTATTTTCTTGTATTTGAAGCCTGCTTTTTCACTGGTACTTGGCTCCTAACAGCTGTTTTTTGTGCTCTACACTTGGCTTCTTCTTCTGTTCCTTTCTGCCCTTTCCTAGAATGCCCTCTGCTTTTAGACGCTGAAGCACAGGATTGTCGTATGTAGCAGAGTTTACTGAAGTTTTAGGGCTGTTTTTCTCCAAGCGTGTGGTATTAGCACCATATCACCCACACCAGTACTGCTGAAATGCAAAAATACTAACCCTTGAACTCAGGGCTGCTTCCATGAATTAATCCTTGGGGATCCTAGCCAATAATCTGTATATGCCACAAGTGCCTTAAATGATTCTTAATTACACTAAAGAGAACTCTTTGGGTTAATCAGAGGTAATGGGAGAAAGGATCATCCATCTAAATGAGCATAAAATGTAAAATATTTAAATTTGATTCTTAGGCATCCTTGTCCTGATGTTTTCTGGGTATCCAGGGCGCAAGAATGTCTCAGAGGGTCACTTTCTCTCTAGGGCTCTCTGGTAGACGTGGAGACACGCTGCCCAGGTTCTGGTTCAAGGAAGGCCTTGCCGTCCTGCTGCGAGGAGAGCTATCAGCAGACAGCTTGCAGCTGCAGGTCCTTCAGGCTCTTCCTTAGCTGTAGAGGACGCCTTGCTCTACCTCTTACCCTTCCAGCACCTGGTTTCTGAGTGAGGAAGGAAAGGCCATTTCAGCCTGTTGCAAGTTAACTTTCTCAGGCACTTTCCACTCTAGAGTTGCCTGCGTGAGGCCTTGTTGCCAGCACTGCAGTTTAACTTCTTCCCTTGCCTTATCCAGCTTCTTACCTTTCTTTTCATAGGTGTTGATCCCTAATGAACATCTTGCACTGCAAACTCAGTCTTGGCATCTGCTAGAGAACCCAGTGTGTAATAGCCTCCGCCCACAGTAATATGTAAAAGCTTTCTCCCTCCTTTGAAAATAGCCTGTCTCAGGTCCCTGGGCCTCTCTCAAACCATGGAGATATGTTTCTAATATTTTTTTACTTTAGAATATACAGTTATTTTAAATTTTAATTTGAAAAATTCAGCCCTGGGACTGATTTTCCATATTCAAGAACCCAATAGGTGGGTTCTGTTTTTCTAATCCCAGCTTGGCCATCTACTTCCTGCAGTGATTTATGCTGTACACCCAGGAAAGGCAGTCAGTTGGGTTTTAATGAGCATATCTGGGCATTTTGTTTCAAAGAAATGAGAACATGTTTGTTGCTTCACCAGCTCTGATACTTTGCTTTTTGTGTAATTAATAAACATGGCTTCCCAGACCTCTTAATGATTCTGAAAACTAGCTAACCAAACATATGAAACTTTCTTCCCTATCTGGAAAGTTGACTCAATTATAAAAAATTCTCCTTGTTTTTCTATCCATGATGTTTTGAGAATCTATTCTTCTGCCAGTGGATGTTATTCTGAAAATGGAGTTTCTAATTAATTAAGCCATCCCATATGGACCAGTTAATTTCACCAAGGCACATAAACCTGTGATAGAAACTGCGCCCCTCCTTCTTAGGAGAAGGGCTTGTTTGTAATTTCACTGGTAAGACAATGGTATTCTCTGTCTGGAAAAGATCACAGAGTTCGTTCGTTTCAGTATTCTAAGGTAAGTTAACCACTAAATTCCTTTGCTGACTTCCGGACATTATCTTGGATAATGGGATGAAATGGTTTTCTGTTCGGAAATATTGCATAGTTTGAGTTGCTTTTATCTTTCTGTAGCATTGCGTCGGCGTTAGCAACTACATTTTTATTACTCACTGTTTCTCATTTTGGCATCATCTGGAGGTCCTTTCTATTTAACCTGTCTCTATGCTATCAGATATATGTTCAAATAATTTACTCTAACAAGTATATTGGTATGGACTTGGCTCTTAGGTAGGAAAATAAAGCCATTAAAGAAATAAAACACTCTTTTTTAACTGAAACATGAGAAAAAAACAACCCCAAAGTTAATGAGGATTCAGAGCTCTGAGCAATAGGTTAAGTAAGCAACTACCTGGGCAAGACTCCAGCCTACAACGCTACAGTGACAAGGTGCAGACTGCAAAGCCCTGTGATGGCAAAACAGATCTCATCTTGCCCAGATATGGATTTAACCTAATTTTTAAACTGTAAACTTGGTGGGGTGATGATGGCACCTACACATTTTTATTACCTAAATCCTAGTGACTAAGATCATTCCTTGATTAAACAGACAGGTATAAAATTGTTACTGAGAGTGGTAATGGCATTGGCATTGTTTTTCTATATTATGTGGGAGATACAGGCAGAGAATACTGAAAAATGCTATAAAAGGTGAGTTCATCATGGCTGTAGCCACATGTGATAGTTATGGAAAAGGTAATAAGGTAAGGGTTCTGTGCTTCCAGTTTCTTATCAAACTTTTTTCAGCGTTGTGTTATTTCTTTTGGATTTGGAATCACTCCCCACCCACACCATAATCTAAGCTTTCTGTCTAGAAACACTTGTCAAATTTTGCAGCATCACTGGATAAGAGAAAGGGGTGAAGGAAAAAATGAGTCAGGCATCCTGTGGAAGTATATCCAGCTAGTGAAGCCTGTGGGATCTCGTATTGTTTATCAGCTCCTCCTACACTCTTTGCTGAACCTGGACTCATTTTGCAATTAGAGTTGAATTAACAATTCACATTGCATGCCCACCAGATGCTATTGAGGAATGTGAAGGAGATAGCCACATAACCACACTGAAAACAGAATTTGAAGATCACTTTGTCCTGTTAGCATCAGGGACTCGGTGAAACAAGATGACTGATTTATCTATGCACCTCATGCCTTTATTAAATAAGCAAAGATGAGAACACGAGCATGATATTACACAACAGTGTTATTGATATGAGTCCCAGTACCTGTAATTTAGCAGTCACATTGTCTAGCTCAAACAGGTGGCACAGACTGGCAGATGATGTGAGGATTTCTTTATAAGGTTAACTGTTTCTTGCAAACTGCTTGCCTTTTTTTTTCTTTTTCTAAAATGTTATGTGTGTGTGTGTGTGTTTATATGCATATACCCGGTTGTGTTCGTATAATATAAGCAGTGCTCGTTTATTTTGGGGGGCTGTTAAATCCATGTAGACTCAGAATTGTACTAACTCTGATCATTTTTTTCTGTTACTATTCATTCAACAGTCACTCAACAAACGTTTCTGAGCACCTATGTGCCAGGTACTATTTATTCTAGATTTGAACTTAGGATATATTGATTAATACAGTAGAAAAAATCCCATCATTATGTCGCCTACATTCTGATAATAAACCACTGTATAAATAGATATTACTTAAAATCAGTTTCGTCTCAGTGTTGTTCCATAACCTTTTTCAGGTTGGTATTACCTGATGTGTTCTCTTTTGAGATCTTTCATTTCAAACTTACTGAAGGAAACTTTATGTTTAGTTGTGTCTCCTGTAAGCACAGCATAGCTTTAAAAAATATAATTGGGGCTTCCCTGGTGGCGCAGTGGTTGGGAGTCCACCTGCCGATGCAGGGGACGTGGGTTCGTGCCCCAGTCCGGGAAGATCCCACATGTCGCGGAGCGGCTGGGCCCGTGAGCCATGGCCGCTGAGCCTGCGCGTCTGGAGCCTGTGCTCCGCAACGGGAGAGGCCACAACAGTGAGAGGCCCGTGTACCGCAAAAAAAAAAAAATACAATTGAAAACTCTCCTACTTAAAACTGGGAAGTTAATAGGTTATTAACTGGAAGTTAATAGGCTATTAACTGAGAATAATAACCTATTTGGATATATTCCCTTATTGTGTGTGTATTTTTTCTCTGCTATGCTTTCTTTGATGTTTTTATAAAGTATTTTCCCATTCTTTTTTATGAGTCAAGTTTTCTTTATACTCCTTTATTCCCTCTTTAATTTGAAGTTATGCATTCTGTTTTTATTCTTTTAGTGAGAGTCTTAAGTTTAATGGCTTAATACTTGTCTTAACAAATACTTGTCTTAACCATGTCTAATGTTAACGAATATTTCTTTTGTCCTCCTCCAAATACAAAGACTTTAGCAATTTTTTTCATCCAATCACCCCTCCCATCTTTCGTGTCTATGTTTTGAATAGAAGCCTTCAAACGTGGTCATTATTATCGATGCTTTTTACAGCCAGTACATTCATTAATTTATTTGCTTGCTGTTATATTTTATACTCAGCATTCTCTCCTGAGTTAAATTTCATTCTGCCTCAAGGCTTTCTCCTAGCTTCTGGTGGTTTTCTGGCAATCTTTGGCGTTCCTTGGCTTCTGCTCCATCACCTTGATTTTTGCCTCCAACTTCATATGCCATTCTTCCTGTGTGCATGTCTGTGTCCATATTTTCCCTTTTTGTAAGGATGTTATTCATGTTGGACTAGGGGCCCATCCTTATCTGGTATGGCCTCATCTTAATGAATTACACCTGCAATGACCTTGTTTCCAGATAAGCTCACATACTTGGGGTTAGGACTTTAACATACGAATCTGGGGGGACACAAGTCTGCCTATAACAGGGAAACTTTTGGAAGTAGGTGTCTTGAATTTAGAGTCTGAGAGATTTCAGTCTGAAGTCTGTCTGTGCTAGTTACTAGCTTCAATAATTTCTTCTTTTTCATTATCTGTAAACGGGAAAACAATGATTATATGATGAGTTAATTAATCAAATGTGTATAATGCACAGTATTGTCTACCATAAATCACTTCCTCAGTGAATGGTAGATATTATTGTCTTTCCTTGGTGAGAGACATGTGCCATAGTGGCCTAGTATCTGTTGAAGTTCTGCCTGCTCACATCAGACATGCTGGAAATTTATGTAGTTACACATGAAAGGAATGAGGAACATGCTAGCAGTGACTAGGAACAGACTGATGTGGTACAGTAAGAGAAGTTCCGAGACCTCACTTGCAGAGAGCTCACATTATTGAGTAATTATTGTAGCCAACCCTACACTAAGCCCTTTTGTGCGTCGTCTTTTTCAATTATCACCACTTCCCTAAGACAAAGAGGATGGTTACTTCTGTTTTACAAATGAGGAAACTGAGTCTCCAATAAGTTAAGTAACTTGTCCAAAGTTCCACTGCCACTAAGAGTTGGAGAATGGATTTAAACCTCAGTCAGCTTGACTCCAGAACCCATGATGTTATAATGCCTATCAAATGAGGAGACTGATTCTAAACCACAGAGAAGAATCAGCCTTGTAACCTCAGAAGATATTTCTGTTACTTCTCACATTTCCATAGCTTCCTAAGGTTTCTGAATCACAGTGGTAGCACATCTGTAACAGTCATTCATCACTTTGCCCTAAAAGTTACATAGTACCAAACACCATGTTTTATAACCCAGCCTGGTTACTATGCTATGTGGTCTATTCAAATTCTGTCAAGCTGATATCTTGGTGCAATCTTGAGTAGATTCTTGACTTGGAGTTACGTTTATCACAGGTTTTCATGGAATGAGAGCACACTGAATATAATCAGCATTTAAGACACTTTCAGTGACCCATGCGACCCCCCTCTGTCTACCTCTGTTGCTTGTGCATGACTGTCTTATTCAAGGTTCTCCCATATGAGTGGCTTTGGGTGAGGGGAAATATTCACTCGTGTGTTATTGTTCAGCTATGCTAGATGCACAGTAGCAGCTATGTTTCTGCAGTGACCTTACTTTTGCTTTTAACTTAACTGGAAAATATTGAAAATTGCCTGGAGAAAACTATGACTACATTTTAAATAGTTCCTTGAGGAAACACAGTCTTTGTTTTTGTAACCAGTGAATATTTGTATGCCTGTGAGTTATTTGAGGGAAGGAATGAGTGAAAGGATTTCTAGTAAAAAATAAGAATTATGTAAAATTGGATATCATATCTGTGGAGTCTCTGTACCATACTTAGACACAGAGAGTTGAAAATCTGTATTGGCAATGTGTATCTTCAGCCTCTGGTATCTGTGCTTTCAGAACAGAGTCCACGCCCTTACCTGAATTTTGTCTCTAGTCAAGAACACCCAAACTTCTGATTCCTGAGTGACCAGACCCCCCAAAAAATCAATATTATCCTATTATTATAAACAAAAATAATAAAATAAATACCATCATAGTCCTTGGCCAAGGAAGTCCTCCCTTGTGCTGGGGTCTCAGGTCCAGCTCTCTTGCTTAGCTGAGGCCAGAGGGCACATCTTCTATCCCCAAGACCATTAAAAGCCCAGCACTAGAGTTTAGATCCTCCTTGGAAAGTTCAACCAACTATCATGATATCAGTGACCTTTCCTTTTCTGGATTTGGCTTATCCCTTTGTTTCCACACCTGCAGACAATGGAAGAGGAGCTCTCTGGCTTAGCTCAGTGAGCGCATGTATGCATGTGTGCATTATGGACTCGGCATTACTCAGCATTTCTCTGTATTTGTGGCAAAACTTTTCCCCACCTTGCTGTTGAAGTTCCTGAATATTTTCTAAGTGTGTGTACATTTTTTAATAAGTAAAGAAATAGGTCTTGTTGTATGTTTTTTGTTTTTTTAAATCATGGCAATATAGATCAGGGTTTCTTTACCCAACATTTCAAAAGTGGTTGCTGGAAATTCACACACCCCCAGCCCCACTCCCAATTGCTTGCCATTTTGTTGTTTGTGTACATGAGTGCATTTTTCTAGGTGGAGCTAGAAATATATAGCTTTTATCAGAATATCAGTATAATCCATGACCCCTGCAAAAATCTAAGACATATTGAATATAATTTTGAAAATATGTTATCTTCATGCACATTAGATTATGCCCATTGCCCACTTAACATTCTCATAAGGCATGCCTATCAAAGGGACCTAATATTCCATTATATGAATATGATGAAATTTACATTAAATTCCTGAATTGTTGGATTTCAGATTTTTTTCTGTATAGATTACTGTAATGAAAAAATGCAGTGAACATTCTTGAAAGCAAATACATGAACTCGTATCTAACCATTTCCCTGCGGTAATTTCTTTGGAGTGGAGTTTTGAGGTCAAATAGAAAAGTCATTGTTAAAATTATAGATATATACTGTCCTTTTCTGTTACATTTATGCTTTTAAAAAGTGTGTGTGTATACAATTTAAAAAATTTTACTTAACCCATATAAAATAATGGGACAGCTTTTTAAGTTTTTTGACAAAACACCAGAATAATGTGCCATGAATACTAAGTAAAGCTTTAAATTCAGCTGCATTGATGCTGTCGTACAGGCGAGATTTAAGTATACAGATATTTTTTCTGTGATTGTACAATGTTAATTTCTATTCCTTTGCTCTAAGTTTCCATATTTAATTCAGTAGAATAATTTAATGGCTTTTTAGTTTGCTGATTTTTCAGTATGTAAGGGCTTTTTAAGGGAAGCAAACATTTTAGTAGTAAGCAGTGTTGTATTGTATAAAAAATAAGACAGGAAATTAAATCAATTTTCTTAGAAAGAACATAAGAATGACGAGATTATGGAGTGCTAGTGAGGAATGGGGAAATCAAGGGAGAATTGCTATAGTACAAGGCATTGTCTAGTTGTCAAATAGAAGAAAGAAAAATTCCAGAGGGTCCAGAAAACACTCCAGGGCAGAACTTATATGTTTTTGATAAGGTCAATGAGCTCTAGTGTCAAGTATCAAAGTAAGGAACTGTGTAGTGGGTTGAATGCTTGGATCCAAGCCTTTTTCACTCCCTGCATCCACACTCTCGTCATGACCTATCATGGGAATAGTGAAGTCTCCACTCCTTGACTTTGGGCTTAGCTATGTGATTTGTTTGGCCAGTGGTATGTAGATAGAAACAATAGTTTACCAGACTCAGATCTAGCCTTTAAGAAACCTTGCTCGTTTCCACTTCTCCTCTTGGGCCTCAGCCATCACATGAAGCAAGCATGCCCTGGCTAGCCTGCTGGTTCTTGGGGGATGATGATAAACAGGTGGAGGAGAGGCAACCAGCCAACAGGCAACATGAAGCAGAGCCGCCTCAAATACTGCAGCCTGAAACTTAGGCACCCCAGGTGATCTACAAACTCATGAGCAAGAAATACATGCTTATTTGTTGTGTAACACTGATATTTTGTAGTTGTTTGTTTTGTAGCATTATTGTAACAATATTTAATTAATACAGAGACTCAGATTTTCTTTGCAGAGCTAATGTTTCAAGTACCAACTTCCTATGGGTTCACCTAAGTCAGAGGGAAGTACATAGAGAGCAAAGAAACTAATCATCAAGGAAAGGAAGCCATAGATTCAGCATGGCATTCTGGAAAGCAAAATAGTACAGCAGTAACAAGCTGGAATGCTGTGAACTGGATAGGGGCCTTCAGCTGTGTTAGCCTCAGCTATTCAATGTTCTTAATGATTTTTTGTTGTTGTTCAATAGAATTAGTTGACAACATTAGAAAATTTGGAAGGAATCAAAAATCCAGTTTCTGGCTTTCCTGGAAAGGTCAAAAGCAATAGCAAGACTAGAAATGTTGTCCCTCAATGCAAAAATTGGCTGAGGTTGAGTAGAAGCCACCTTCTCAAGATGGCCTGAGCTCTCCTGTTTACCCAGCACTCACCTACACATCTTTCTCAGTTAGCCATGTGCATATAATAATGTCTACTTATGTGGTTTTGTAAGAATGAAAATAGAATTCTTATCAAATATGCCTGGTGCAAAGAAGGTGCTCATTAACAGTATGCTTTATTTTTGAGTATTCAGTAAATAGTAAGTCACTTAATAGTAGCAATTTGTGTAGTAAATTTCCTGTGACAGAAATTTTAATCAGTGAAAATATATCCTTTAAATCCTCTCTGAATCTCTGAATTGTATTTAGGTATCCACTGGTCTAAAAGAACAGAATGAGATTTCATGAAACCTAGGCGATATTGAATTGTGTACCCACCTAAGGTGTCTTCTTAATTAATTTGATAAGAAGAAAATAAATTGCTAATCATATTTTCACTTATATCAATTGGTTCACACCCCTCCACTAAGTTGAAAGAGCTTAGCTACAGTAATACATTAGATTTGTTGAATGGTTACACGTCACAGAGGAGACTCGTGTTTATTATGTAACTTCATCTTTAACATAAAATTCCAATATCCAATAGATATTTAAACTTGAAAGAAATAATACAACTCCTCAAACAGAAAAAAACTACCATCACATTTAAGCTAATTTACTTTGACCGATTTATCAAATACTTCATGAATATCTCCTAATTCAGGTACTTTTCTAGGTACTGGAAATACTGAAGTAAATATTAGCTACCATTTACTAAACTCTCATTGTATTACAGTCTTCTTTTTCTAAAGAAAAAAAATAACAATCCTTGTTATCAACATAGTATTTTTCAAAGGTACAACCTAGTGAAGAAAAGGATATGTACAGTCTGCAGTCACTTTCAGACCTCAGCGCTTGGCTGATAATGCAGGTAACTCATTCATTACCTGTTGTAATTCATCAACCTAAGTTTGAGATTCTCAACTCAATCAGATTCCAATGCCATATTTATGCCCTAAATCCTCCCTTGTATGATGACAAGTATCATGAACAGGGTCCAAGGTGTTGCCTTGCCAAGACTGATGAAGGGCAGACTGGATCTCAGTCCATTAGAGGCACTAAACATCATTAGAAATGTATGATGGAGAAGGAAATTATATTTATAAGAACTCTCAGGGAGAGAGTCTATATATTTGGGAGGAGTTTTCTGATGCCCAATCCCCCATCGTCTACAGTCAGCCTTTCAGCATGGGCTGGTGTGGTTAACTTTCCTTTCTTTTTTTTTTTTTTTTTCCACTTTCCTTTCTTGAGCTGAGTTCAGAGCTGAACTCTTTGGAGGTTTGGAGGGGGAATCAAACGCTGATTGTAATTAGAGATCCTGCTTTTTCTTTCTTGTTAGTTTCACCTCTCCACCAAACGTTGAATACATATACAATAAATGTGTAAGCAATGTTAACTTGAAGAAGTATGCTCAATCCCAATGCAGGTTCAAAGACTTTGTTTTGTTTCCTAATGTAACAAATGGAAGTGGGTAAGGCCTCCTTTTTCCTGGGGAAAAATTCATTCAGGAAGAAAAATCTGAGGAGAACTCTTGAGAAAAAAAAAAAAAAATCAGCAACAAAAAGATTATTTTGGCACTTTTAAGTCTCATGGTCTCCTTTAGCTGCATATGAGAAAATAACTAAAGCAGGATCTGATTCTGGTTTGCTGAGCTCAAACCTCTCTTCCTCTTTTTCCTTTCTCTGATTTCCCTCACCTTTCCACTCAGCCTGCATTCATTCCTCCAACCTCACTTCTGGAAAATTGGTAATGTAAATTCTCTGCCATGGGTGAAATTTGGACAAAGAGAGAAAGAGATTCAATAGGGAAAGTCTATTCCACTTTCTTTTCCTCAGCCCAAGCTCTCTGAAAAGATATTGTCCTTTTCAGATGAGAAAACAGAGGTAGAAAACGTCTGTTAAAAATCGTCTGACTTCTGCTTTTATTAGAAATGAGAATGAGAGTTTCTGCTCTAGGTTCAATATCTTGCCACTTATGCTTGCCTCATTTTTGTAAATCTGAATGACTCTTATTGGAACATTACCAGTTTGTAAAATAAGAAAGCTCTCATAACAGTTTAAAAACCATTTTCATGCCTTTAGATACCAATAACTACAATTTTAACATGCTATTTTATTTGTTCAGCTGTTAGCCCATAATATTTTCCAAATAAAAATGAATAATTCAGTGCTTCTTAAAGTTTTGTATTGGAAATGCTCCAGGATTTTCACACAAAAAAGCTGTTTTTTTCACCCTTGAAGACTTAAACTAAGTTTCCTTAATACCACTCTGTAAATTTCAAGAGCTGGCCCCTAGTGTATGGCAAAATCATAGTTGTTTATTCAGAAACATTAGTGTAAATAAAGTGAATAGCATTTGGAAATTAAATATATATCCTAATGGTAATTAGCTGATAATAGTTTTATATAAATATTTCTGATTTTATCTTTTGTATTTGTGGTGTTTAGCAAAGGGGAAAAAGTAGATAAAGCATAATGGAGCAGTGTAGTCTTAAAACTCTGGCAAACAAAGGACAGTGTAGCAAATACAACCACTGCTTTCGAACTTCTAGGATTGTGTGTGATGGAAGGGGCACAGGTTGATGTAAAAGAGGCAGTGGGTATCCGCTTTGATGACGCATTACTGTGTGAGGAGATAATAATATATTATTTTGGATTTTGTGGAGAAGGCTTAAGAAATATTTGCTCAGAAATGATTTTTTTCTCAGTCATTTCAGTGACTGTTAGGGTTGCCAGGTCAAATATATGATGTTGAGTTATATCCATTTCAGATAAACAGTATGTAAGTATAATAAAATAATTTTATTTTACAATAAATAAAATTACTTTACAATAAAAGTATTTTTAGATAAGTATGCCCCATATAATATTTAGGGGGCATACTTATATGTAAAAATTATATGGAGCATACTTATCTAAATATACTTTTATTGTTTATCTGAAATTTAATTTGACATTCTGTGTTTTTATTTGCTAAATCCGGCAAGCCTCGTCACTGAATCTCTGAGAATATGGCAGGACTTAGCATATGGGAATTATAAAGCATGGTATGAGACATTAGGAAAAAAACCAGGTGCAAAAAAAAAAAGGTGCTTTTTAATATGCACTTAATATGCAATAAAATAGACATATGTGTAAAAATTGAAATTTTGGAGAACGGAAATCCTGAGAAGTTTATCATGATTAGAAGATGACAGAGGAAAATCAGTAGTCAAAATTTCAATATTAATGATTTAAAATATGTCATTGATGTCTTTAGGTAATATGTTACTGATTTTCATTTAGTGATTAAAAACATCCGTTCCATAGGTCTATTCTTTTAATCCTATTTCCCCATGAAATCTCAAGTCACTACAGGTTTCATTTTTTTCACACAGTAGTTTTGGGGAAGATGCTCTCTAAAGTTCGAAGGAAACAATGGTATAGTGTTAATTGGGTCAGCCTATGCATGGGGCCTTTATGTTTACTCTGGTAGGAAATGAGGAAATCAACATATTAATGAAGACATCACATTCTTTTGTTGTTGTTGTTGGGGCAAAGGCATCCCAGTTTTAGATGGTTTTTATTTGAGCAAAACTGTATTGTACATTTTGTGTAAAATCTAGCAAGTGCAGTTATTGCCTGAGGGGTGATTTGCTCAAAATGGAATGGCAGATGGTACATGGTGATGTATTGCTATAATCTAAAATATTTTGCATTATCCTCGTCACCATTATCGTGCTTTAAACTTGTCTAGAATTGTCTGATCAAGAGCCATTGCTCACAATATTTTCTCATCTGGGATACCATCTTTACCCGCTTTTACCAGCCTGAACTCAGCTCATCTTTTAATGGTCATTTCAAAGGCTTTGTGAACCCTCTTTTACTCCCCAAATCTCCAGGATCATTTTCTACTGATTCCTCTAGCCCTAATCACAGAGTGTTAGAGGTGGAAAATACCATGTCAGGTTTAATCCCCTTGTTTTAAAGAGGAAGATGCCCAGAAAGGTTAACAAACGGAGTCAAGATTGAACAACCATTTCGAGGTTGGATTTTTTTGAAAATAATGTTTTTTAAATTTAGAGCCCTTTCCACTCTCTCATGCTCTTTCACTTCATCATATAAACTACTCCTTTGGATTTATATTTATAGACTTATCAACCCAGAAAGAAACTGGTATTCAGTATACACTATTCATTATTTTATAGTTATGTTATTTCTCTAACCAACCAGATTCAAGATTTTTATGACAGACATGTGTTTCAAACTCTTTTATAGCTAGAACAGAAGTGGCAAATAAAATTTTTTGCAATTTATCCTAATAGTTGCCTGAAGGAATAGTTTAGGTTGGATATTGAAGCCTCAAAAGCCTGCCATTTTGAATTAGAGATGGCTACCTTAATTGTTCACTATGACATTGTACATTGTTGGTCATGAAGCATGAATTAAGGACTAAGGTATGTGTGAAAAAACACTGTCTTAGACTCTTGGCAGGTATCATATTTAAAATGCAAAATTGCTTATGTGTAAACTGAGCCTTAAGTAGTACAACTAATATGTGGAAGAATAGGGATTTAATCCTAGTCTTTCTAATGCTAAATTCCATTCTAGATAAACAATTTTTTTTAATTTAATTTTTATTTTATATTGGAGTATAGTTGATTTACAATGTTGAGTTAGGAGTCTGAGATTAACATATACACACTACTATATATAAAATAGATAATCAACAAGGACCTACAGTAGCACAGGGAACTCTACCCAATATTTTGTAATAACCTATATAGGAAAAGAATCTGACAAAGAATAGATAAATGTATATGTATAACTGAATCACTTTGCTGTACACCTGAAACTAACACAACACTGTAAATCAACTATATTCTAATATAAAGTAAAAATTCAATTAAAAAATAAATGTTTATTAATAATCAAAATAGGCTTACATTAATTATACCTTGTATATACACTCTTTCCCACAATTCCACTTGTAATATTGAAAGGAGAATGGTCATTACAATGTTTAAAGTGGCTTTAAACATCTCCTTAGTGACCAGATGGGAGCCCAGTGGGTTCAACCTGCAGTTCCTGAAGGAAAGGAGGAAACAAGGTTAACTTTCAAAAACTATTCCCCTGATTTAGAATTACTGTGAATGATACTCAGGCTAACCTCAGAAAGAACACCAGGGGACTATTCCTGCCAATGATTGGAACAACACCTAATCCTTAATGATTGAGAAAAATGAAGGAAGTGTGTTGTATTTTAAATAAGGCATTGATTTGTTGAGAAAATAATGATTTTTTCACGGCAAGACCAAATAATATCATTACCTCAAATAATAGATGGAGTGTTGACATTCTTTTTCTTAGTATTTAGTAGATAGTAGACCAATTTTAGTGTCTCCTGTGGAGTTGTTTGTAATACAATTCAAAGACAATTATGTAGTACAACCCCTGTAGCTTTCTTTAATGCAGAGACATCCTGGAGTGTTTCCCCATTCCCAACATAAAGTGTAAGCAGTTTTCAATTAGAGAGCATGCCCCAGTGAAAAGATAAAAGTTTAGATCTGAATGAATCTATTGACTCTACCATATCAGATTCCAGCTGAGAAAGAATTATAAATTGGCCTGTGTGATGACTAAACTGGAACGTGTGGATTTTTATTTCGGTATTGGGGGTTTTGTTGTTATTGTTTTCTGTTTCTGAAAGTAGACCCATAGACCTTCATCCCTCAGTCACAGACAAGAGCTCAACTCTGAAAGATAGCTTCTGACAAGCATCCAAGTTCTAAGTCATGGATTCCTTTGCAAGTCATTATGTGGCAATTATTAAATCAATGTGGCATTTAACAGAAAACCAAAGTAATTTTATCAGAAGTCCAACAGAGCCTATCTCTGGTGTGTTAAAATCCCAGCATCAGCATTTTCTCCTAGGTTGAACATTGGAGAGGGTTGTATAGATATGAGCTGTCCATTGCAGAGAGATGGTGTGGACAATACATGACATCAGTGTGGAGAAGGAAGTGCAGTTGACCCTTGAACAACATGGGTTTTATGGGCACCCACCCTTTGAGCAGTAGAAAATCCTAGTATAACTTATAATCAGTCTTCTGTGTATAGGTGGCTCATCTGTATCCGTGGTTCCTCCCTATTTGCAGCTCCTCCCTATTTGTGGCCCAGCCTCCATGGATTCAAACAACCACCTACAGAGTAGTAACTGTAGTGCTTACTATTGCAAAAAATCCCATGTAAGTGAACTCACTACAGTTCAAACTTGTGTTGTTCAAGGGTCAACTGTAGTCCTAGAAGTATGTTGGGTATTTTTGGACATTATTTACTAATGACTAGTTTGGAGCTATTAAGGTACAAGTAAACCTAGCAGGAAGAATTAATTTCTTTAAACTCATTTACAGTGAGATGTAAATGGTTCATATAAGCCCTTATGTTTATGCAGACATTCTCAATTTAGTCAACAACAAATATTTAGTGAGCATTCATTTTGTTCCAGGTACTATGCAGATACTAGAGATACTGGAACAAACAGGACACAAGTCCCTGCCCTCTAGGAGGTCATAGTTTAAGAGGAAGGAATGACAAGTAAGTAGATAAATACCTTCAAGTAGTGATGCTCTGACAGAGATAAGCACACAGTGCCAAGGGAGCACAAAGCAAGGGCATGTAGCTTGGGGCAGTGAGGGGAGCAGAGAAGGCTTCCTGGAGAATCTGTCTCAGGCTTATAGCTCAGTGTCACTTAGAATAGGAATGCCCTGCATCTCTGAAGAAAGTGGAGCTTGGGAAGAAAATGGTAAAGCAAAGAGGAGTGGGAGGTTATTTCAATGAATCTTTGCAGAAGACATGTGTGGTAAAGAAATAATGGCTCCCTGAGGACATGTACCTTGTCTGTCTTCTTTATCTCTGCATTTCCTGAATTTCAAAGACTACCTAGCACAGAGTGGACAGTGAATACATATCTGTGCAATGAATACAATAATGGAATGTTTACAAGTACAGATCTAAACAGAAGAAGAGAGGAGGGTATGGTAAAGTGTAAGGAGTATTAATCAGGCAAACTATCAAAGTTCTAGAGTCTGGTTCCAGCCTACAGTGATTTAATTGTCATCAATTCTCCAAGGGCCAAATTTGCTCACCTGTACAATGAGTTTAGATTACATAATCTAAGGTCCCTTGACATCTGGAATGTATAACATGATTCTATTGATACTTCTGTGAAAAAAAGCATAGACTCTTATTATGCTTCTAGAAAATTATTTCTAAGTGAGTTTACAGAGTGATTGAGTTGGTTTTTCAATAGTACACGATCTTAATATAATAATATAAAATTTAACATGATAAAAAGAAGGTGGTTTGGGCTTCCCTGGTGGCACAGTTGTTCAGAGTCCGCCTGCCAGTGCAGGGGACACGGGTTCATGCCCCGGTCCGGGAAGATCCCACATGCCATGGAGCGGCTGGGCCGGTGAGCCATGGCCATTGAGCCTGTGCGTCCGGAGCCTGTGCTCCACAACGGGAGAGGCCACAACAGTGAGAGGCCTGCGTACTGCAAAAAAAAAAAAAAAGAACATGGTTTGTTCTTCAAGTTGTATTGTAGTGGACACATATTTTGATTGCTCCCAGCAGACAAACATTAATTTTAATTTTTAGGAAAGTTGCTATACTTTTTTAAAGAAATAAGTAATTCATTTAGAAAATATAATAACAAGCTCAGAGGTATTTGTTATATTGTAAAATAAAGAGTAAGCTTAATTGGAAAGGTTGGGCAGGACACCCCAGATACTATCAGATGTGGCATTCAGCAAATGAAGAATCCAGGGGATATCTGTCCACAGTGGTAGGATGCCATTTGGCCATTGGGTCTGCTCTTAGAAACACAGGTATCCTCTGACTCTATTACCTTAATATTATAGGAAGGCCCTAGAATTCATTGAGATTTACCTAGAACATCAGTTTTGATAGAAGTGAATTCAAAAAGGCTAATAAATATTCTAACATTGGGTAAAGGGAAGATGGACACTACTCTGAGTACCTTGTAGATGCTACTTTTCTCTTTCATGGGTGTTGCTATTAAGAAACCTGAGATGGAGAGATACATTATGTTCTTGAATTGGAAGAATCAACATTGTGAAAATGACTATACTACCCAAAGTAATCTACAGATTCAGTGCAATGCCTACCAAACTACCAATGGCATTTTCCACAGAACTAGAACAAAAAATTGCACAATTTGCATGGAAACACAAAAGACCCTGAATAGCCAAAACAATCTTGAGAAAGAAAAACGGAGCTGGAAGAATCAGGCTCCTGGACTTCAGGCTATACCACAAAGCTACAGTAATCAAGAGAGTTTATGGTAATAGCACAAGAATAGAAATATAGATTAATGGAACAGGATAGAAAGCCCAGAGATAAACCCATATACCTGTGGTCACCTTATCTTTGATAAAGGAGGCAAGAATATACAATGGAGAAAAGACAGCCCTTCAATAAGTGGTGCTGGGAAAATGGACTGCTACATGTAAAAGAATGAAATTAGAACACTCTCTAAAACCATATACAAAAATAAACTCAAAATGGATTAAACCCTAAATGTAAGGCCAGACACTATAAAACTCTTAGAGGAAAACACAGGCAGAACACTCTATGACATAAATCACAGCAAGATCCTTTTTGACCCACCTCCTAGAGAAATGGAAATAAAAACAAAACTAAACAAATGGGACCTAATGAAACTTAAAAGCTTTTGCACAGCAAAGGAAACCATAAACAAGATGAAAAGACAGCCCTCCAAATGAGAGAAAATATTTGCAAACAAAGCAGCTGACAAAGGATTAATCTCCAAAATATACAAGCAGCTCAATATAAAAAAAACAAACAGTCCAATCTAAAAATGGGCAGAAGACCTAAATAGACATTTCTCCAAAGATGATATACAGATTGCCAACAAACACATGAAAAGATGCTCAACATCACTAATCATTAGAGAAATGCAAATCAAAACTACAATGATGTATCACCTCACACCAGTTAGAATGGGCATCATCAGAAAATCTACAAACAAGAAATGCTGGAGAGGGTGTGGGAAAAGGGAACCCTCCTGCACTGTTGGTGGGAATGTAAATTGATACAGCCACTATGGAGAACAGTATGGAGGTTCCTTAGAAAACTAAAAATAGAACTACCATACGACCCAACAATCCACTACTGGACATGTACCCTGAGAAAACCATAATTCAAAAAGAGTCATGTACCACAGTGTTCATTGCAGCACTATTTACAATAGCCAGGACATGGAAGCAACCTAAGTATCCATCGACAGATGAATGGATAAAGAAGATGTGGCACATATATACAATGGACTATTACTCAACCAAAAAAAGAAACGAAATTGAGTTATTTGTAATGAGGTGGATGGACCTAGAGTCTGTCATACAGAGTGAAGTAAGTCAGAAAGAGAAAAACAAATACCGTATGCTAACACATATATATGGAATCTAAGAAAAAAAAGGTTCTGAAGAACATAGGGGCAGGACAGGAATAAAGATGCAGACATAGAAAATGGACTTGAGGACACTGGGAGGGGGAAGGGTAAGCTGGGAAGAAGTAAGAGAGTGGCATGGACATATATACACTACGAAATGTAAAATAGTTAGTGGGAAGGAGCCGCATAGCACAGGGAGATCAGCTCGGTGCTTGGTGACCACCTAAAGGGGTGGGATAAGGAGGGTGGGAGGGAGATGCAAGAGGGAGGGGATATGGTGATATACGTATGCATATAGCTGATTCACTTAGTTATACAGCAGAAACTAACACAACACTGTAAAGCAATTATACTCCAATAAAGATGTTAAAAAAAAAAAAAAGACCCTGATTCCACCCTGACATTTGATTCATTGTAAATCAGTTATTTTTTCTGGTTGGGTACTCAAAGAATTATTTCTTTGTTTTTAAAGTCTAATAATTTTATTAGTATATATCTTGATGTTTTGAGTCTCTTCTCCATAATATGGTTTGCTTTTCCGATATCAAATTTTAAATTTCATCATTGTATTATTCACTATATTATTTTAACAACTTTACTGAGATGTAATTTACATACCGTGATGTTCACCAGTTTAAAGTGGACAATTCCATTGCTTTTAAAAAAATATATTAACAGAGTTCTGTAACCATTACCAAAGTCTGCTTTTAGGACACTTCATTATCCCCCAAAGAAACCTCGTACCCATTAGCAGCCACTCCCGTTTCTCCTCACATGTACGACTAATCTATTCTCTGTCTCTATAAATTTGCTATTCTGGATGTTTCATATAAATAGGACTAAACGATATGTGGTCTTTTGTGACGTTGTAGCAAGAGGAAATTTTTGAATTCTGTTGCTTTTGGTTTCCCTTAGCCATTTCCTGTGATTTCTTTCTGTGATGACCTATCATCATAGCTTTCTATTTGATCTCAGTACTTTTCAAGGGGTTCCCACTTCTGGAAGGTCACCTCTTCCTGAAACTAAATATTAATTGTTCATTTCTGAGAACTGCCACTACTAGATTCCCCCCACACATATTCCTCATCTGAGCTTGTCTGTTGTCATGGAGGTTTGGTTTGTCTTAGCTGCTATATTAGTTTCCTAGGGCTGCTATTACAAATTACCACAAATTGGATAGCTTAGAAAGTGGAAATTTATTATCTCACAGTTTTGGAGGCCAGAAGTTCAAAACCAAGCTGTTGGCATGGCCATGCTCCCGCCATGAACCTAGAGAAGGACCCTTCCTTGCCACTTCTAGCCTCTGCTGGCTGCCAGCAATCCTTGGCATTCCTTGGCTTGTGGCTGCATAATTTAATCTCTGTCTCTGTCTCCACATGGCTGTTTTCCCTCTCTAAGGTCTGTATCTAAACTTTCCTTTTCTTATTTGAATATCAGTCATTATACTAGGGCCTACTCTAATCTGGTATGCCCTCATCTTAACTTGATTACATCTACAAAGACCTTATTTCCAAATAAGGTCCGATTCATGGGTTCTGGGTAAACGTGAATTTTTCAGGGACACTATTTAACCCAGTAGCATTGGATTTGTCCCTGCTTGCATGAAATTTGAGGATTCTCCTCTCTTTTTATTACAATCTCAGTATTTGTAATTTACAGGGATTTTTTTCCCCCAACTTTATTAGTCATGCTACAGTTTTCAGAAGGATATATGGTAAAATGCATAAATGGTAACTGGCTGCCAGAGACCTACCGTATACTTTCCTCAGATTTTGACACACAATGTTCTATATTGCTGAGCAGCTTTCACATAACATCTATAGTACCTTGTGGATATATTTATAGGTTTGGCATTCTAAATAGGAACCCTCTTTATACACAGTGAAGTTGGCCCTAGGGAGCTTTCAGCTAAAAGAGAATCCTTCATACCCTGATTACAATGTTGAACAGTATGGAAGAAAAGCTAGCTTTTATAGATTGTCTACTGGATATAAGAGCTCATGTTTCTAATGCCTTCTCAGTTATCAAGAATTAGGGTATTTATTTGTCTCTTGCTTTTAACATCCCAAGTAGTTTTTAATTTAGATTATATTAAGACATGCCAGAAGAGTCTACAATGGAATATTTCTATCACAACAAATAATTCAGAGGATTAATATACCCTTAACTTTTAGGCTTTACTAGGCATAACTCTAAAAGAAGAGGCCAAGATCATTTATTTAGAAGGAATTTAAATGTAGGGATGTAAACACTTTTACACACATCCAGCCACTGAGGATAGAGACGCTGGAAATCCAAAAGGGACAGGTCAAAAGGAATCAAAGGGTGACTCACGTACTATTGTGTGAAATGCCTTCAAAACGAACATTTCCTGTATTATTGTTTTTCGTGTTCTTACTTTAGAGTACAAGTAAAGGAGATTTAATGAAAAAAGTTGAAAAATGTTTATTCCTCTATGTTTCTTATTACTAGATATAAAAATATACTGTATACCATTTCCTTGGTATAGGAGCTGTGTTAGCTGACCTGTCTAATTAGTTTCCTGATCATTGGTGGAATGCTGTAATTTATTAATTCCACAAATATTTATTGAATGCCATTTGGGTACTAGGCGCTATTCTAGATGCTGGGGAAACAGTGGTGAATAAGAGAAATCAACTGCCTGCCCTCAGGAAACTTGCATTCTAGTGGGTAAGAAACATAAGTAACAAGTCAAAAATAAATGTTAAAATATCAGGTAATAATTGAGGCTTTATAAAGAATAGCAAAATGAATAAGGTCTGAAAATCTAATGTATAACATGATATATAACATGATGGATATAGTTGATAACACTATTGTATAATTGAAATTTTCCAAGACAGAGTAGAACTTAAACATTAACATACACACACATATATATAAGTAAATATATATTTATATATCTCTCACATATATATATATATATTACCTAGTTTAACTAGATGGAAGGAATCCTTTTACAATATATATGTTATCAAATCATCATGATGTATACGTAAAATATCTTATAATTTTATTTGTCAGTTATACTTCAATAAAGCTGGAAAAAAAAGAATTTCAAAGAAGCTGAAAAAAAAGAAAAAATTAAGGACATCAAGAGTGACAGGAGATTATTTTAACTCCTGGGTGGTTATAGAAGGTCTTTTTAAAGGGGTAAAAATTAAACAGTAACTGGATGATGTGAAGAAATGAACTTGGCAAAGATTTGGGAAAAGAGCATTCCGAATCCATAGTAATATTTCAAAGGATAATAAGAATGCAAAGCCTGCTGGAATGAATTGAGTAAAGGAAACAATAGTGTCTGCTGATAGTTGTGAGATCTGTTAAGGCTTCTATAGCCATGGTAAGCGTGGATTTATTTTAAGTGTGATGGAAAGCTATCGGATAGTTTTGAACAGGAGTATGGTATAATCTGATTTCTTTCACTGCTAGATAAGAGATAAAGTGTAGGGGACAATGGTGGAATAAGGGAGGCCAGTTAGGATGCTATTGTAGGAACCTAGACAACAGAAGATACTGGTGTGGACTAGAGTGTTAGGTCAAAATTTATGTTTTGACCAAATTAGATTTAAATGACTGTTAGATTTTTTTTATTTAACTAGAGTTGATTTATGATATTGTGTTAGTTTCAGGTGTACAGCTTTAGACTCTTTTCCATTATAGGTTATTACAAGATATTGAATATAGTTCCCTGTGCTATACAATAAATCCTTGTTGTTTATTTTATATATAGTAGTGTGTATCTGTTAGTCCCATACTCCTAATTTATCCTTCCCCACCCCTTTCACTTTGGTAACCATAAGTGTGTGTTCTATGTCTGTGAGTCTGTTTCTGTTTTGTAAATAAGTTGATTTGTATTATTATTTTAGATTCCATATATAAGTGATCTATAATATTTGTTTTTTTCTGCGTGACTTACTTCACTTAGTATGGTAATCTCTAGGTCCATCTATGTTGCTGCAAATGGCAATATTTCATTCTTTCTTATGGCTGAGTAATATCCCATTTAGATAGATAGATAGATAGATACACACACACACATATATACATACATACATGCCACATCTTCTTTACCAGTTCATCTCTTGATGGACACTTATATTGCTTCCATGGCTTGGCTATTGTAAATGGTGCTGCTATGAACATTGGGGTGCATGTATCTTTTCAAATCAGAGCTTTTGTTTTTTCTGGATATATACCCAGGAGTGGGATTGCTGGATCATATGGTAACTCTATTTTTAGTTTTTTAAGGAATCTCCATACTCTTTTCCATAGTGACTGTACCAATTTACATTCCCACCAAGTGTAGGAAGGTTCCATTTTCTCCACACCCTCTCCAGCAAATTTGTAGACTTTTTGATGATGGCCATTCTGACTGGTGTGAGGTGATGCATCATTGTAGTTTTGATTTGTATTTCTCTAATAATTAGCAGTGTGGGATATCTTTTCATGTGCCTGTTGGCCATCTCTGTGTCTTCCTTGGAGAAATGTCTATTTAAGTCTTCTGCCCATTTTTTGATTGGGTTGTTTGTTTTTTAGTTATTGAGCTGTATGAGCTGTCTGTATATTTTGGAAGTTAAGCCTTTGTCAGTCACATCATTTGCAAATATTTTTTCCCATTCTGTGGGTTTTGTTTTCATTTTGTTGATGGTTTCCTTTACTGTGCAAAGCTTCTAAGTTTGATTAGGTCCCATTTGCTTATTTTTCTTTTATTTCTTTTTCCTTGGGAGACTGATCTCAGAAAATCTTACTACAATTTATGTCTGAGAAAGTTTTGCCTGTGTTCTCTTCTAGGAGTTTTATGGTGTTGTGTCTTATATTCAAGTCTTTAAGCCATTTTGAATTTATTTTTATGTATAGTGTGAGGGAGTATTCCAACTTCATCAATTTACATGAGGCTGTTGAGGTTTCCCAACACCTCTTGTTGAAGAGACTGTCTCTTCTCCATCGTGTAGTCTTGACTTCTTTGTCGAAGATTAACTAACCATAGGTGTATGGGTTTATTTCTGGGTTCTCTATTCTATTGCATTGAT
The DNA here is from genome assembly GCF_003676395.1 of Aethalodelphis obliquidens. Lineage (NCBI taxonomy): Eukaryota > Metazoa > Chordata > Mammalia > Artiodactyla > Delphinidae > Aethalodelphis > Aethalodelphis obliquidens. The sequence goes on from NW_020838008.1 coordinate 5,175,378, forward strand.
CCACATGTCTATTTTTGTGCCAGTACCACACTGTTTTGATTATTGTAGCTTTGTAGTGTTCTCTGCAATCTGGAAGGTTTATGCCTCCAGCTTTGTTCTTTTTCCTCAGAATCACTTTGGCAATTCTGGATCTTTTGTGGTTTATATAAATTTTAGGATTATTTCTTCTAGCTGGAGAAATAAATGTCATGGGTAATTTGATAGGCATCACATTCAGTCTGTAGATTGCTTTGCATATTATGGCCATTTTAACCATATTAATTCTTCCAATCCAAGAGCATGTAGTATCTTTCCATTTCTTTGTATCATCTTTAGTTTCCTCTATCAATGTTTCATAGTTCTTAGCATATAGGTCTTTTACCTCCTTGATTAGGTTGATTCTTAGGTATTTTTTTTAATGTGATTTTAAACAGGATTACTTTTTACTTTCTCTTTCTGATATTTCATTGTTAGTGTAAAGAAATGCCACAGGTTTCTGTATATTGATCTTGTATCCTGCTACCTTGCTGAATTCATTTATTAGTTCTAATAGTTTTGTGTGGGATGACTGTTAGATATTAAAGTGGATATGCAGAAACAGTGTATGGATGACTCTAGAGGTAAGAGGAGAAAAAATAGGGAAGTAATAGTAATAGACTATATTTTATATATATGTGTGTATGTGTATGTACACAAAATATATTATATAATTTATATTTTGAATTCTATATTATATTATAATGTATATGTTATACATTATAATGTATATTGTATTTGTATATTATATAATATGTATATATATTATATCCATGGCACTACATGAGATCACATAGGATGTGATTACAGAGAAAGAGGAAAAATATCTGAGGAGCACTGAGACACTCCAGTAATGAAAATTCAAGAGAAAGGTGAGCCAGCCAAGGACATTTCATCCATGTCATTCAGTAAGAGAGAAATAAGGGTAGACTGTTCTAAAAAACAAGAAAGGAAAATACATCAGAAAGAAGAAAATGATCACTTGTGTCAGCCACTGCTAAGGTGAAAACTGGCCGTTAGGTTTGGTGGGATGGGTGTTTTACTGGTGACTCAGCCAGGAAGTTTCCTAGGAAGATGATAGCCTGCTTAGAGTGGGCTAAAGACAGAATGGGAGTACTAAGGACAAGATGACAAGTATGTTTTGATACACTCTCTCAGATCTAATATGTAGCAAAGTTTGATAAAATCTGAAAAGAGAAAACAAAGACATAGTTGGATTGTAAAAACAAACAGACCAAAACAAAACAAGACAGAAAACCTCCATGGATTAGAAAGGCACAAAGTGGTGACTGAGGAGCTGCCTGGATACCTGGCCTGGAAGCTGGCAATAGCAGATCGTGGTTCACCTCCTGTGGAGTCAAAGGGAATTAAAACATTCCAATTGGGGAGCTTTCTTGGCAAGCATGAAGTTAGGGAGGTTGGGAAGAGAGTGACAGCTTGGTCCCCAGACCAGTTAGCTGGGTTCCCAGAGGGCTGGGTGAATGTAGTGATACACCTGTTAAGGAGGAAGGGTCAAGAAAAGAGGAACAGAGAGAGAAAATAAACAAAATGCCTCACTTAAAAATCAAACCTGCAAATTTCATAAAAATGAATACATATTCAAAGAATGGTACCAACAAAATCAATATTTTGAATATGGATTTCCAATGAATTTAATTATGTGAAACAATCTAACAAAGACTTAAAATCAAGAATGCCTAGCATGCTCAAAATGAAAATAAATTTTTATTTAAAATATAAGAAAATATTAAACAAACAACTACAACAACAAAATGGACAGGTGAATGTAGAAAAAGACCAATCCGAGATTTTGTAAATAGAATCTTAATAGCTGCCAGAAAGAAGGGACAGATCGCCTTCATTTTAATGGCAGTAGACTTACTGTGACTGCAGATCTTTCACCAGTAGCATTACATAACAGAAAATAAAGGATCAATATGTTCAGTGGGCTTAGGGAAAGGAAAATAAGTTAGATAAAATTATATACCCAGCTAAACACTTTTATGAAATTAGGCCAAAAAAGGTATTTTCAAATATATGATATTTAAGAGTTTGCCACTCAGAACTTTATTAAACAGGCTTTAACAGTATCCTAAAAATTATAATTCAGCACAGAAATAGAAAATAAAACAATAGCAAGTGAGATTTGTTCTTGAGCAGCAAAAATGAATCATCATAGAAAATCTCTGAACAGATTAAAGGAATAGAACCATATCTTTTTAATATGTACAGACATAATATTTGATAAAACCCAGTAAATGCTCAAAACAGATTTTTGATAAACCTGTAGAAGAAAATTGCTTTACCTTATCCATAAAGACCTACCTTATGATGATTAATAATAAAACTTGAGAAAAATTCTTAAAGTCAGGACCTAAACAGACATCTGCCTTTTCTGCTTCTATTCAGTATTCTGCTGAAACTTCTAGCAAATGCAATAGGAAAACAGAAGAGGTAGAAGAATTAAGAGGTTGGGGAAAACTACTTTTTTTTTTTTTCTTATGATGTGGTATGTATATTGAAAATCCAAAAGACTTTACACACAAACTCTTAGGTCTAATAGTAATAAAAATATTATGGATACCAACCAAAATATTAAAATCAATAACATTCTTATATATAGTTTAAAGACAACAACTGGCATATGAAGCTTGACCTAAACCTCACACTTTAAACAAAAATAAATTTATAAACATAAAACCATACGTCATCACAAAAGGAAAAAAAAAAAAAACATAGGAGAACATCTTCAGGATCCAGTGCTAGCAAAAAGTTCTCTGACTTGACACCAAAAGCATGTTCCATCAAACTTGATAAATTTGAACCCATTGAAATTAAAAACTACTGCTCTGCAAAAAAGCCCAAGTGAAAGGGATGAAAAGACAATCTACAGACTTGGCTTTTAAATAGTTCTTCCTTCATGAAAATCTTAGGTGCAGTGAAGGATGTATAGTACAAGTAACATTTGTTATCTGGAAGTTCTGTCATTCTACAACTTCATTTATGGGGCTGTAACTTTGTAGCATCCTGAATTTCCATAAGCATGATTCGAAAGTTTGACGGTAGTAACCACAGTACATGAGAAAGGAGTGATTTGTTAAGTAGAGCACAGACTGTTCTATAAATGCTTTAACATCTTAGAAGTTATACACAGCTCAGCATTTCCAAAAAAGAAAGTCCTATCTGAATAACCATACATCAGTAGCACTAGCTCTTTATTTACTTCAACAGCTTATTGAAGAGATGAGGAAAATAAAAGCAAAAAATAAAAGATCTTGTGACAATATTCTTCAAACAGGCAAAATGTTTATAGGATTCAGTAGTATAAGAAAAGTAGAAAGCGCAACATAAATTAAGCCAATATGTGTGGTTCATTAATTAGTGGTGGAAAAAAAAGTGTACACATGCACAATGATCTTCATAATTTTTTTGAATGGTGAAGAGGAAGAGAAGCTACTGGGAATCAGGAAATCTGTGTTTTCTTCTTGGTTTGTTTTAACTATTGGGAAGCCAGAATTAATTAACTTCAACTCTCAAATTCATTTTCGCCTTTTTAAAAGAGGGTGGCAGTTTTGAGGGCCCCTCTGAAATCCTTCTGAGTCTGATTCTCTCTGAGGCCCTCCTGCTGGCTGTAGAGGTGAAATGACTCTGCCCTATGCCAGTGACTCACTGCCAAGGGTAATACGGAGTGACAAACAAGATCCCAGTATCCAATTGTCTCTGCTTTCTCATTTCCAGAGTGCTATGTTCTAACAAATTTAAAAGTTCTTCAATTTATAAATTCCACCCTTGAAGCAAAGTGAATCAAAGCACTTGTGGCATTTGAATCCCAGTACCTTGGGAATGATTTATTGTGTTTGAATTTTCATTGTGTTTCTACTGGGGGAAACAGGCTGCTGGGTAGAGTAAACATTTCTTCAGTGTGAAAATATGCTCCAAGTAGCCCTGAGTATGTGCCAAGAAGTTCTAATGTTGTTTGACAATTATTATTGCTCCATTAAGGATCCCTGAATTTCTGAATAGTCAATGTAACCACGTGATTCATGTATACCTCCTTAACTCTAGATGACTGCTTTCCAAATGCTCTTTATTTTTTTTTTCAAATGCTCTTTAATTTCAGTACATTTACAAAAATAATTAAAATGCAATTTACGAGGCTTTAAGAGTGTTTGCAATAGATGTTCATAAATGTTTCAGGTAATGCTACTTTCTGGGTTTTTTCCTAATGGTGTCTTCCTCCCCTCCAGTCCTTTTAATTCAACACTTAACAGGTAGAGCAATTCTCATAAATAAACATGTGAATTGATTGAAAGAAGTGATTAAATGACATTCAGAGGTTAGTGCTCTAGCATTTATTTCCTAGACGGTCTGTTAAATGTTTTCAGTTAAAAAGAGAGGAGGGGAACCTCACAACTTGGAAATTGAGGGGCTTTGAATTAGTGCTCTATTAACAGCCTGGCTCTCTTAGAAGGGGTCCTGGGTGTACTGGGGGTGGAGGGGAAAGAAAATGAATAGAAGGATTAAATTACAACACTTAAATTCCTTTGTCAGTGGAAAAGACCTTTCCATCTGATTAAGTGAAGATAAATGAATGAAGAATCCCAGTGTTCTTACTTAATCAGCTTCATCACCTTGAAAAATTGAGGTAGTTATTCTGCCTACCAGGCATGAAGGGCCTAAGTGATATCTGCCAAGCTGTTTCAACACGGTGATAATCAAGTTGTACATATCACCATAGATCTGGACTGACAATGCATGCCCCTAACGTGCTTACGTTACTTTGAAATTGCTCTGAATTGGCATTGTTAATAAAACTTAAGAAAGGGAAAATGACCTAGGAACAGGTCTTACTGGTTTTAATGTTTTCAAATATCTTCTAGAATCACAGAGAAAGAGGATACTGATGTGTGATCTGATCCAGGTTCTAAACTAACCGAGGAGACATTTAAAACTGAGCTCTTACTGGTTGGGATAGAATTTTTATTTTTATTTTTTAACAGTAACAGCAGAATTGGTGTCAATAACAAGTTAATGGTGAGGGTGTCAGATATTCCTCAGTGGTTTTTACCCATTGACACTTTTACAATATTCTTATTCATTTTTATGCAATAAATACTATTATTACACCATTCTAGATTTGACGATGCAGCTTGCAGAATTGAAGTATCTTCCCCAGGGTCCACAGCTAGGAAGAAGTGGAGCCATGAGGAATGCAAACCCAGGACCCATGTGTTCTGAACCAGCCGTGGCTCCATCACAGCCCAAGACATAGCTTAGTCAATAGGACATTGTATCCCTTCTCTCTTATTTCCAAAACCATCCGTTGAAGCTCAAATCTAGTTTCTATTCTCTATGAAGGCAGTAAAGTACCCCCAAATCATTTTGAAATGATCTACCTATATTGGAAGCTCCCCTCAACACTATGGGGGTGAGGAAGTAAATGTGAATTTTACTATACCTGCATTTACAAAGTTGTTATGTTCTTTTATAAGCATATTATATTTGATCAACCTCTAGTTTTTCCCCAAAGTAATTTATGTTATCCCTTCCGAAAATATTTGAAACGTGAGAATAATATACACATAAAGGAAGAAAAATAGACCATTTTCATGTAAATTTTATAGGAAGATTTTCAGAGTTGTTTACAAAAGAATGTTACAAAAGTAGAATCATCCAGTGATTTTGTTTAACAATGTCCAAATATTATAAGAAACTAAATTTAACAAAATATCCCATTGTAGAACTCGTGACAATAAAACTTAAATGAAAATATTTACTCAAATGTTTCTTTATATTTAATTAAAAACACACAAATTATCTATAGGGAAAATGCATTTTCTATAATTGTGTATTTTGCATACACTTAGATATAAACAGGGAGATCATAGACATATCCAGAAACTAAGAATATATGGGAGCACCCTGAAAAATCATGTCCTTTGCCATTCTTATAGGAAACACTGTGAATTTGAAGCACTGTACTAAGTACATTTTAATTTTAAAAATATTTGTTTTGAGACATTATAACAACTTAAGCTAGGGTTAACTCACAGTAGTTATTACACAAATACAAATTGACGATTGATTGGCAAACCAGATGGGAATACCTACATATGCCAACTTTCATTTGCCTATGTGAAAAAAAAAAAAAGTTTGCATATGGGGATTAAAAGCTTCATATGCAAACTTTTATGTACTCTTGTACATAACAAGAGTTATGCACATTCATAACTATGTTTGAGAAATTATTTTAGTGAATTCAATCAATAACATGTCTCAATTTCCACCAATGTATTTAACTTTTTCACGTTTCCAAGCCATAATAAATAGTTGAGCTCTTTAAAGTATAGGGCTATCAGCTGCCTGAGGACAAGTCTTCTCTCTATCACAGCAGGAAGTGAGCAAGTGTCACTATGTTAATATCAGTTTATGAAATGTTGCAATTATTGTCAACTGACTGAAGTGCTACTTGTTTTATTTCTCTGCAAAAGTATTTAGGTTGTGTTGAAATAGCAGAGTAACCAAAATCTAGACCATGTGTATATTAGTCTGCCAGGGCTGTCATAACAAAATACCACAGACTAGTGGCTTAAACCACAGACATTTATTTCTTTCAGTTCTGGAGGCTAGAAGTCCAAGGTAAAGGTGCTGTCAGTGTTGGCTTCTGGTAAGGTCTCTCTTCCTGGCTTGTAGATATGTCCTCAGATGGCTTCTCCTCTATGCCCATGAGGACGTCTCTTCCTCTTCTTATAAGGACACCAATGCTACCACACTAAGGCTCACTGCTGTGACCTCACTTAACATTTATTACCTCCTTATAGGCTCTGTCTCTAAATACAGTCTTATCAGGGATGAAGCCTTCAACATTTGAATTTGGGGGGAGCACAGTTCAGTTCATAACAATACACGGGAAGCCACGTTTTCTCTTAAGCATCTTCAGTGGAGACCGTGGTTGTAAAACACCAACCTGAAGAATGTCCAGCCAGGAAAATATTTCAGGCAGAGATAGTTTTAAGCCATAAAGATTGTAGTAGAATGGCTGCATTTCATTATGTAAAATGCTTTGTGTGTAAGAGGGAATGGAAAACCTCATTTCCAGAGATAGTAGATTAATGGAAGTGCAACCAGGGGAAATTAAGCTAGACTCAGCTTTTAGGAGTGGTGTGCAAAGTGGAATCTCACTCAGAGTGAGATTAGGCAAGCAAAAGCCTAAGGTAAAATTAGAGCCAGTGAGGCTGATTTAGACCAGAGCACATGAGTTCTAGGTTGGGGGAAGTACAAGTACAATATCAGAGCCTCCCTGCTAGATTCTTGGCACATTATTTCATGTAGTCACACAACCACATAACCACAGATGTAGTTATCATCTACATGCTACAGATAATGACATCATACATGCTACAGATGATGACATCTATGTTAGTTTGGGTAAGAAACTAACCCAAAGGGCATATAGGTAGTAAGTCAGCAAAGATAGGGAGCAAACTTTGTTTTCTGTCTGTTATATCTCATGATCTTTCTACTCTACAAATAGGGTTTTCTATATTAAATACAAAAAGAAAGACATAGAATGTTTTGCAAATATTGCCTCCCCTGACCCCCAAGAAAAGTACTCAAACAACCAACCTTCTACATACTAGTCAAGTAAAGGAGAGGAAATATTCTGGGATCCAAGACAAAATGTAAGGGTTAATAGAAGCCCAGATCCAGTAGTTAGATAAATATAAGTGCAAAAAGGCAGACAAATCATTCCACACAAAAGCTAGACTTAAAAATAATCAATTAACAAAGAAAGAGAGTACAGAGGGAGAGAAAGATGAAGGGTGAGCAAAATAAAGAAGATAGGAAAGTAGAGATTTAGTTCTCCAGTTTCCTTTAGTACTTCGTATATGCCTGAAGGTGACATCTTAAAGTATTGCTACAAGTTATCTGAGTAAAAGATCGTTCAACTATTGAGCCCTGGAGAATAACACACGCAAATGGACACTTAACGAATATTCCTTTCTGATGTTGATAATGATATATTAAAGCTATATTCTGCTGGCATACAAATGTATGTAACAGAATTCTTGGAACTGTTAACAAATGGACAAAGCAAGAACTAAAATAACAAGGGGGGAAATATGTGTACTGATAGTTTTATGTCAGTACTATTTAGGTTCATAAATTAGTGCTTTAAGAAAGCCAAGTATACTTTTGTAAATTCTAAATCATTTACAAGAATTGGAATAAGCCTATAATACCCCACATACATTTAAACTGCCCACTAAGAGAAAACTGATTTTGAATTCCTATTATTTTTCTTGTCAAATATGACCAAATGTATTATTGGAAAGAGTGGCTTACAATGAACCCTTCACGGTCATCCTAGCTTTGCTCTAAGGCACAAAATAAAATACTTGGATAAATTTTTTAGAAAAACAATGAAAATCTACTTGTGCTATCATTTTTAATTAGTTTTTTTCCTGATTTTAACAGTAACAGAGGCTCATTATAAGCATTTTTAATAGTACAGTCTCTATAGTACATGAAAGCCTTTTGAATTTGTTTATTCAAGTATAGCCACTGTCATCACATGAATGCATATTCTTTCAGATGTTTTCCAAACAGCTATCAATATGCGTTCATGTATATGAATATGTGTATGCATTGTTTAAACAGAGCTTGAATCATAACTTATACATGGTCCTGAAACTTGACCTTTTCTTTACTAAGATATCTTAACCATGCTTTGCTGTCAATATATCTAGTTAAACTTCATTACTGAAGAAGGGGAAGATGAGGAATTCACTTTTTCCCAGGAAAGTCTGAGATGTCTTTTAGATATCCAAGTGGGACGCTGAGTAGGGTACTATAATCCTGGAGCTCCAGAGAGAGAACCACTGAGTATAAATGCTTAGGGAATAGAAAGGTGGAGTTCTTGACCACTCTAGTTCCCATTACTGTGGGGCTTTCTTACATTAGGTTGGGAAATAAATCCTGCCCTCCAAAAGGACTTGGCACACATAAAGAAGACTCTTGGGTAGGAAAGGGTAATTCTTTATTGCAAAGAGTCAAATGTATTTTAAAAAATAACTTCTCACTGTCCTCCAAAATGCAATAACATTTATTCCTGATTCCAATTGAGCATCCAGGACAAAAGGTCTCAGTCAGCCAGAGGTACCATCCATGGGGCATCTCCTTTGCAATATCTCTTAAAGGTATAAGTCCTTGCTTCCTTCCTGTAGACCTTGATGCTCAAGATTCTTCAACTAATAAATACAGAAATAAGATTCAACCCAAGTTTTCTTGTTTTTTTTTTTTAAATTCTAAATCCTATGCACTTTCCATTACACAGAGCTTTCTCTTTTCTTTGTAGCTCTTTTGAATATTACAATGGCATAGGTAGAAAAATAAAATTGAATCAAAGAAATTACCTAATGGCTCTAGAGAAGATGATTTAATGAATCTACTAGAGTTTGTTATTCCTGGGAGGAATACCTTTGTAAGTGATCAACAAGACAATTTTTCTTATACTATGAACTTTCCAAATGGCATAAACAATCAGACTACAATTATGGTGCCCGGGAATAAACCTTTTTACAGCTAGTAGTGTAAGTAAAGACATTTTTCGTATGTGGTATAAATAAGTGTAGAGTTATTTAAAATAGTAAAGAAAGATACCCAGAATATGGGTTTTTTTGGGTCTAAAAGTCCTCAATTAAATCTGGAGGAAGGTCATTTTTGTGATTTTAAGATGTTGCTCCACTAATAATACATTAGAACTTAACCTTACAATTGAACATGTTGAATACAGGGTAATATTCACATCTAACAAAAGAAGAAACTAAGCCTCCAAGTTCTGACTTTGCCTAAAGTAGCTTTGTTAGTAAAGTATGGAGCAGTTCAAAGTGAGCCTCAGTTTTCTTGAATGGAAAATGGAAAATTAAAATTACTTGGGATGGAATATTGCTGATGACCCCATATAACTATACCATATAGTATCGTTATAACTATATATATATAACTATACCATATAGATAAAGCATCTTGAATTCTTTATGTTGTTATTCATTTTATTGTTACCGCTAATGGAGAGAAGAATTCATCCACTGGTCAGCACAGCCACTGAAGTTACATTGCCTAGAGATACAACAGAAAAAGAAATATCCTTGCATAAGAATAATTCCTTTTCAGTTAGAAAGTAGGAAGAAAACTATTAAGCTAATGTCATCAGTAATTTTGGATAGTGGTTTGCTGCAACAAATGACAGTTTTTTCCTCCAAGAAACTATGCCTTTTCCCTGTTTACTAACCTGAAGAGATAAGAATGGAAAATATATAGACCATTAACAAATATGATACCTAATGCAAGAGTAAATTAAATGGAAATCACAGTGAGTTAATATATAAAGAATCTGAAAATTATCTTGGATTGATCTTCCCTAACATTAGGTTCAGAATTAAGGCTTACTAAAGTAGAGTGCATATTAGTTGCTAAACCTAGCAATCGTTAGCCTAAGGTCAAAAAATGAAACATAAATGTCCCCTGGGGAACAAAAAGCTCATTTCTATTGAATATTCATTTATAATTTATAATGATAACTTGTCCTATTTCTAAAAAAATATGAATTGACTTATAGTAAAAGTGTAAGACCTTCCAATTCAGTGTGTCATTGGTCACTAATTAAGACCTTAACTAAGCAGACGTTAGCTTACCAAAACCTCAAAAAACGTTATAATGTTATAAATTATATCTAGCAAATCTACCCACAGATTTCTTAACTCCTGCTTGTCTGAACTCTTAAATTTTGTCCATGGAGATTAAATCAAAGATGCAGAAGAGCATTTTGTTTACTTTTTGCCTTTAGCCCCATCTGAAAGTCACTTCTGAGTGTTGAGAGTCTTCTTTGTTGCATAAAAAATGCCTCATATTTCCCCTTCAGCTCATCTTTTCGAGACTCTTTCCAGTGATACTGGTTTTAAACATCAGATAATTTGCTTAAATTATTACAGCTGTTTTAACCAGTAATGTTTTAACCAGTAAAGTGATTTCCTTTTGCTTTTTCTATCTCTAGGCTGGTCTTACTTTTTCATTATGGTATTCTAAGTCCACCTTAAATTGGCTCACATCTAGTTAAAGAATTTGGTTTCCCATCTTTCCCTAACTTGAATCCTTCACTCCAGTTATTTTGGTCTTCTTGGTATCCTTTTATGCTCATGAGCTTTCCTCTACTTATAAGGGCTCCCTGCATCTTCTTTCAAGCCATACTTCCTGCATCTTCTTTCAAGCCATACTTCCTGCACTTCTCTATGAAGCCTTCTTAATTTCACTTGAGTTTATACCACTTAATTTTTTCATCAAGTACACCCTACCTCTTCACTTCTCTCTCATTTCTGAATCTTGTTTCCCAGCTAAGTGATAAGCTGATTTAGGATACTGACAATGGCATTATTTTTTTTTTTTCCCCTACAGTAACTGTTTTTAGTATCTGGCACATATTATGTGCATAAGAAATATGTGAAAAATTATTTATACTTTATCCATTTTCATGATGGAACTAAATGCATTTTCTTTAGGAAAAATATAGTGGAAAAAAAAATCTAGCAGCAAAAGAACAGTGAGACTAGAAACGGATGAAAGAACACTTTCCAAACAACCACATTAGAACTGTGCCAGTGTAAGCATGGCACAGTAGGGGCTTATTTTTCTCTTCCCAGTTTAGAAGCCTTATGTATGCACTGGTAACTTCTACACTTCTTTTGAAATTGGCCTCTTGTGAAACATTATGCCACGCTATGTCTCATATACCATGAAAAGTTGTGTTTTTCTACTGATGTTACTATGTTTTTGGACATTGCAATATAAGTATATCTGAATTAAAAATGCTAGTGGAAATGGGAAAGTCAAATGGAAATCCAGCACAGTGTTTTAAATGTTAAAAAAAATACTACACAGACTAAATACATAAATATATAGGAAAATATAGACAAGAGATGGAGGAAAGAATTTTTTTTCACTATTCTATTCAGAACATTTTCTTAGCCTTGTAAAGTTGAGTAAGAAAATAAACTTTTCCCTAAAAATACGGTTTGAAGTATAATTGTTAAAATCAGAAGAAACTACTGGACTGTATGCACTGCTGATCTGACCTTGATGATATTTTTTCTGTTGTATGGAATCTTATCCTGCTCTTCACTTTTGGAGTTTGAAATCCAGAGGCAGTAAGACAGCTCTCCAGTAAATTTCAGGAGAACCCCCAAAGTTACTTTCACACCCAAGCCACCTTCTCTTGTTCTGCCTTTTCTATTGTCTTATCTATTGGTCTGCCTCTCTGATTTTCATTTTTAGTTTTCCCTTTGTTTTTTCTTTTCCCTTCTACAGCCAGTTCAAAGCATAATGTCTAACATTCAGTTATCTTCTATAAAAGCAAATATTAATCCATTTTATATGGTATTTAACTTTTAGTCTCTTTATGGAAAACAGATTTTTTAAAAAATCACAAATTTATTTACCAAAGATTTTTCTCCCATTAAAGTCTGTTCCCATAAATATGACAGTAATAATGAAATAAACCTTTTGACTTTAAGTAGACATAGATCATATTTCAATATGCCATCACCTAGAGGTGATACTGGGTGGGTCATTACACATAATACCTAAAGGTGTGCTTCAGATGGAAACACCATCAATAGACTTCTAAAAAATATGTTGATTTTAGGATTGCCTTCATCAGTTATTGTGACATCTTCTAAATTAGGTATTTTATGGACCTCTTAATTTTTTATGTACCATTAATGTATTTTTATAAAGTATTTATGAACTTTTGTATTGATTGGCTCATTTTGGAGACATACTAAATTCATCATCCAGCTTAGAAGTGACTTTAATGGACCCAAAGGTAACACAAAAGGTGTTCCTTTCCATACTGGTTAACAATAACAGCCTATTGTTTGAGTCACATTTGTAAAAATTGTACCTTAATCTGCAAATCCATTTTTTCATTACTGATGCAGAGCAAGGAAAGCCAACAGAATAGCAAACACTAACATTTTGCCTCTAGGTTCTCACGGACGTAAAATAAATGAGGCATGGCTATTGATTGGCCTACATTATCTACACAGGAACTATTAAAGAGGCTTTTCCATCTTCCTTTCATGGCTCATTTTCTCATACTATCTAATGAAGAGCTTCACTTAAACTATAATGTGCTACTCTCCCGAAAGTACATTTTTATGGCACTAAAAAGCAATACTTGTGTATCAAAGACTGTTTTTACTGCTACATTTATTGGCTTGTTGCACTGTATAAAATTATAAAATAATCTAGAGCAGGGTGACATTATTAGTTCTTTTCATTAATTTCTGATTTTAAAGTTTATTTTGCCAATCCAAACCTGCTGAATAACAGATATCACTGTAGTATTCACATCATTGTGACACACTTTTTTAAGCCCTCTAAAAATACTTATTTTATAGTTTATCATTATATATACCTTTAAGAAGGGTTTGTTGTGAGGTTCAAGTGATAAATATGTGTAAAATACATTTTAATATTTGGACATTCTGAGTTTAATTAGGGTTCCTCTCAAATATTAATGAGTGAGCATTTGGATGGAAGAATTAGAATTTCATTAGGAAGATCTGGGCTGGAAATAATAATATGTGAGTCTTCCGTTGTTGAAACCAGAGGAAAGAATGAGACCATTTGGGAAGATGGTGTGGCAGGAAAGCAGTCAAAGGTGGAATTTTGAAAATGTTGGTATTTAAGGAGTGGAGAATAAACAAGTACCTGTGAGATCAGATAGGTAAAGAAGGACACATACAGACCAGCAGAGGGTGGTATCATGGAAATCTAAGGAGGAAAATCCAGGGAAAAGGAGTGTCAGATGCCACAGAAAATGATTTTTTTGTTGTTGTTGCTTCTCTCCTCTTGAGACCTGGAAATCAAAGATAGGAAGGTGTATTACCTTCCTTTCCCTTCCCTTCCCTTCCCTTCTTGTCTTTCCTTCATTTTTTCTCTTTCTCTCTTCCTTTCTGTTTTACCCAATTAATCAGAAAAAAAAAAGTGTATCTCACTTTAATTTGCATTTCCGTGCTACCCACAAGGTGGTATATTTATTGGCAATTTGCTTTTCTTCTATGAATTTTCATGCATTCTAAGTCCATTACATTCTAAACATATAGGAAAATGGACAAAAGATACAGATTATAAAACAGAATATTTGCTATAAATTTCTAGTAAATAAGTTTGTCAAGTATCAGTAAGATTATCAACTGTATGTAGGGTTTGGGTATGTATGTCTCTCAGGTATACCTCTTGCAAACAGGTTATAGGTAGACAGTTGGATTTTCTTTTTTCTGCCTTTCCTCCCCCACATTATTAGTCTCTGCCTTTTAATATGGAAATTTTAAAAATTGACAATGACAGTATAGTGGTCACTAATATTTTTTTACTTACTTTTGGCACCTTAGCTTTGTTTTGTTTATTTGTTTTTTTATTGTTGTTGTTTGTTTTGTTGCTTGCTATGCTTTTTTAAAATTTCTCTTTTCACCCTTGGCCTTGTTGGATTAATGGAGTGTCCTTTGCTCTGTTTCATTATTTTTATTGATTCACAGTTTATTCATCCTATTTCCACTCTTCAGTGGTGATGATTCTTAAGATTTTGCTAAACTTTGAAAAGTTTTATTTTCCTACCAACATCTGGAATTGATTAGTATCTATATCCACATTCAAACAGATCAAAAAACTCAAAATGCTTTCTCTTTTACCTGCCCCTGCCTTATCCTTAGTCTAAGTAAATAGTTCCTGATTGCTAACAAGTTGTGTGTGAGGTTTCAAGTATATTTTTATACAAGTATAATGATGAAAAATTTGCTCACCAGTGTTGCTTGTATCTTATGTATTTCTACATTCTGGAGTATAATTTTTTTTTTCATTTTGATAGGGTATATCCTTAAAACATATTTTTCTGTTGGTAAACAGAATATTATAAAATATCTTTAGTTTGCTGTACTACTTACATGTCATTTTGCTGGTTATGGGATCAAGGTTTTTAATGATATTTTCCTATCTTCTATCCTCCACTGCAACTTCTAAAATATCATAGAGTAATCTGATTCTCATTACTTTGAATATAACCTGGGTTTTTGGGTAGCTTTATATAATTTATTTCTGAAATATGGTCACATTTCTCCTTTTCTTATCTTTCTACATAGTACCCAGTGATCCCCTTTCCATTTGCAGTCATCTTATTTTGTTCAATTTAGGGATCTTTTATTACTTCTACTTCATTTAAAATTTTTTCTCCTCATCATCTCTATAATATTCCTCTGAAAATTCTATTAAATGAGTATTGAAACATTCTTGCTGTTAACGCTTCTGTTTTACTTTTTATTTGTTTATTATTTTGTAGTACAGTTCTGAGGAAACATCTTGCCTCAGTCTTTCAACCAATTTAACTTCACTTTGTATCTAATCTTCTATTTGTTCATTTTGAAAATTTTAGCATTTTTTTTTTCAATTTTCTTCAGAAATTATGTTTAAGAATGGTTTTTATGGGTATGATAGTATCCTTAATCTTTGGGGATTCTAATCAAAAGTATTGACGTTGGTTTTCCTCAAATGTCTGGGATTCATCTTTCTCCATCTATAGAGGAATGTGGGTTGTGATTATTGGGGTATCTGCTCAGTAATTAGAAAGGAGGACAGGATGTTTAATAAGGTGAGATATGTTGATAGTGGATTTTTGTGGTGTGGAGGCACCAAAATTTACTTCAATCTATGAGTTGCCTGAGGCACAATTCTGCTTCTTCAATCCTAGCTCCAGTTCTAGTAGTCTTCCAAGTCAAACAGCCACATGATTACTCTACTCAGGGTTTAATTCTGGAACTGAAAGACTGAGGATGATGAAAGAACAAAACAGGAAGAAGAGCAATGGCTCCTGTGTGGTTAGAATTGGAGAGAGTATATGCCACTTAAGGGGAAATGCAATACCAAGAAAAGTCTCTGGTATCACAGTTTACCTTCAAGTTTGCAATTATTTACATTTACTGTCAGTAAATAGAAGTTTCTAGAAGGTGACATACTTTATGTCACCCATGTGGCTATGCAACTAAAGCACCCAGTAGGGACAAACAGGAAGTTATGCACTACTCTCTGACCAGTCTAGAAAGGTTGCATGAAAGAGATAGGATTGTAGGGGAGAGATCTTTTACAAGCATCTGTGGAAATGCCCTGACCATAAAGTGATGGCTCCTCAAGTGAGAAGGAGGTGAAAGAATGCCATTTGTCTAACAACTAATATGGCCATATATCGGTACTATGCTAGGTGCTTGTATGTATGTCATACCATTTAATTTTCAGAAATGTACACTCATCACTTTACATTTGAAGAAAATCAGGATTAATAAGTTTAAGTAATTTACCCAAAGTCATTTATCTGGTAAATGATAAGTCTTTGTTTAAACCTGTTAATGTCAAAATAAAATAGAGATAATTGTTCCCAGGCATTTGAATTGAACTCATTGCAATAGGAGAAGAAATTTGCCTCTTACTTTTTATGAGCAAAAGCTAAGGGAAACATATTGATCATTGACTGCTGGCTTTCCCAAGAACTATTATCATCCAGGACTTCATCAGGTACATCCATATATACATATTGAAGAATAAGAGGTGAAAATGATGTCCAAAATCCTCAGGTAAGACTGATTGAGATCTTCTTTCTACTTCTCAATTCTGCGTGTTCTACACTGAGTGCTTTCGAAAACAGGCAAACCATCTGTCTTTGACACCAAGGCTAGGGAATGGCATTCTCAATTCCTCCTCTGCATTTCCAGCTGACCTCCCATTTTTTCCCTATGACTTAGAAAAAAGGTGACAATTATAGCAGCTGTGAAATGTTGGAGATGAACAGCTTTTCTTTAGGATATGGATAAATGAACCAAAGGTTACTTTCTTGTGAAAGGTACACGCAAACGTTGTGGATATAGGTTAAGTTAATGTAAGTTGGTCTTCTTTCTGAAATTTAAAGATCAAAAACCCCCACAAAACTCCATAAGTCTTTGAGTAAAAAAATGAGTCCTGGGGTCCTTGAGTATTTCCCAATGTTTACCTTAATCTTTACCCCACAGATTAGTATTCTTTTTATCCTGTCATTGTCATATACACGTATACTTTTATATCTCCCATGTACTAGACACCTACTGAAAAGGTTAGCCTAAATATCTATTGATATTCATTCTAAATTGAATGCTCTATGAATTTATAATTTTAGGATTTAATAGATTTGTGGTATATATGTTGAGTGATTTTTCAAATAAGTCACATATAAACTATTTATATCAATAACTTTACTTTGAAATAGCTAGGGAATTCTTAGAGAGGGGGTAGAGAGTAGATACTACATTTACCAATATAGCTCCAAAAATTTATTATTGTGTCTTCATTAAATGACTTTGGAATGCTTAGCTGGATGCTTACCCAATATCCACCCTCACTTGACTCCAATATTGATTTTGGAAGCAGTTTGTCAGCTCTAATATTTTTCCCTGGGTCCCTGACATTGAAAGGTGACCATGTGTTGCATTATGTTGAAAGAAGTGTAGTTGGAAATACTAACAGAGGGATCCTCTTCATGACCAAAAAGGCAATGCCTCATTAAATAGAAGCCCTTTGCCCTTCTTCCTCTGATAATTCCCTTTCTGGCTATCTGGCTATCTGGAAGTATGGATCGTTGCCTGGAAATATGATAGGATAAAGACTACAAACTAAGGACTATGGATCCTTAGAAAAGGGAACTCTTGTGTCCTTAAAGACATACATTTTATTTTAAAGACATACATTTTTTTTTCATAAATTTATAAATTTATTTATTTATGTCTGCATTGGGTCTATTGCTGTGAGCGGGCTTTCTCTAGTTGCGGCAAGCAGGGGCTACTCTTTGTTGTGGTGCGTGGGCTTCTCATTGTGGTGACTTCTCTTTTTGCGGAGCACAGGCTTCAGTAGTTGCGGCACATGGGCTCCGTAGTTGTGGCACATGGGCTTAATTGCTCTACAGCGTGTGGGATCTTCCCGGACCAGGCCTCAAACCCATGTCCTCTGCATTGGCAGGTGGATTCTTAACCATTGCACCACCAGGGAAGTCCCACCTGGGAAGCTTTTAAAACACACATTTCTAATTCACCCACCTTTAATTAATCAGAATTTCTTGGAGTGTAGAATGGAAAATTTGCTTTCGAATAAGCTCTTAAGCTGATTCTTGTACCACCAGTTAGAAGCAGCTTATGGTCTGTATTTGAGAATAGCTGCCTCAATATTTCTAAGCCCGAGTATTGTTTTCTTTTCTTAAGTTCCTGCAACATCAGCTTGTCTTACCCTTATGTTATAATGGGACATGAGTGTTACTTGTTCCCTTGGGTCTGCTTTCTACGTGGAATCTTTTACCATCTAACTGGGATGGGATTTGAAAATAGCATACCTCTTTCACCATTGTACCAATCTGGAACTTTGCTGACTACTTTGATGCTGTTAGAAGACTAAATTCAGTACTCCCTTGCTTGTTGATTTCATTAATGTTCATTATCTTGCCTTATTTGTGAATATTAGTGGTATGGGAGGAATTTGGTCAATCCAAAAATGGCAAACATAGTGGCCCAGTTACCCTGTTTCTCTATGGGATTCTTGAGAGAGCTGAACAGACAAAGGACAGAAAAGTATATTCCACTTTATTACCAACTTTAAAGAGAAAAGTGTACTCCACTTCATTACCAACTTTGGGTCCAGACACAAGAGGAACTCTCAACGGATGACCGAGTAACCCTCTAACATGCTCTCTAGAATAGTTTAATTGTCCATTTCCTCTGTAAAACACACTTGCTAATGCCCTGAGCACAGCCAGACCTCACTCTCTAACACACACAAGCATTTCTGCTGCCACCAAGAGTCTGTTATGTCTGCTTTGTTTGTTCAAAAACCTTAGGTGTTAGCTGTTCTTATTACCGATGTTGCATAATTTACATAAACTTTCTATAAATTAGTGAAATGTGTATGGGGCAAAACTCTGATTATTAAAACTAAGTTGAATGCTTTGAAAAACCACATAAATGCAACTTATTTTTTATTTCCTGGTCCTTTCACTGAAGACATGGCTTTGTTCAATATACTCTGCAAGGAGAGCCATCAAAGGGTGAATTAAGGCAGAATGAGGAATATAATATGTGCTCAAAATAGTTCTAAATTTTTGTTCATAGTCCATCCCTTAAACTAGAATTTTTAAATATTCTTCAATTTACTCATCCTTTAGTCCATGAACATGCACTAGTGTAAGTAGAACATTTAACTCAGATATTCCCTGTCTTTACGTTGAACTTGATCACCAAGGCTTAGAGAGGGAGAGTTCGTTTACCAGAACCCTTCCCCAGAAATTCTGGATATCACTACATATCTTTAAATTCTCTTCTTGATGATTTCTCAAGATTCTAGATGCACTCCCAAACATTTGTCAAATTAAAAAAACCCACAAGAACCTTAAGAATTCATACTGACTGTACTTCACATCCTCACATCCCATGCAGCTTTTCACTACTCAAAACCATCCCCTTGGAAAAGGTAGAAAAAAGTTTTATCCCAGTAAACTGACTCTCATTTGGTTTGATAGAAAAGAATATGTACACGTACAAATTCGATGTCTGCAGGGCCGTACTTAAGAGTATACTTTGGAGCCGTTAAGTAGGAGTAATTGGTTTTGAGGGTTTATTTCTCTGCTTTATGTTGTTTTTTAATCTATACACTATGGGTCATATTAATAACTGAGAACCCTCATCAAATAGCTAACCTTTATTGACTGAGAGCATCTTGGTAAAATTAAGCTGAAAAAATAGTCCATCATTCCCCTCCATAATTAATGAGTTTGGGTTAATGACTGCAGCAGCAGTATTTAACATTTATGCCACATCAGCAATAAATTAGGATCAAGCCTGAATGCAGCTCACTGCACTCCCTGACTTGAGTTGTCACAGGACGGAGAAGATTAAGACTTACGCTGCAGCTTGTATTAATCTTTCTTGTGGGTATATTATGGATGTTTGTATGCACTTTACTCAATCTTCCACTGGGCAATTTGGTTTTTCCCACACATTTTATGTGGGTTGAGAGGAGCAGAGGGTGTTTCATGGGAGTATTGATTATATTGAATTAGGTCTCATAAGTTTGGCTTTCAAATACGTTTAGACAAATTTCCTTAAAAATTTCAGTTTAAGAATTATCATGCATATGACCCAAACTCTATTTAGTGACTTCTAAAATAATCATATAAGGCTTGTTGAAATAGGATCAACTTATGCTAAAACACATTACCTGTATTCCAGAAATACTATGATGTATTCGCCCAAATTGCAGTGGTGGAAGGAACATACAAAAAAAAAATTTATCAAAAGATTCCAACGTTCTATGTACTCTTAGAAGATAGCCTGCTTCTGGAAAGGCACAGAGGATGAAACAAAGCTAGTTCCCTGCAACAAAGGGACCAGTGTCTGTCTCCACGATAACGTCTGCTGGGTTAGTGAGCAACTTTAACTTTGTCTGGGCTTTCTTCCAATGGGAAGGTATAGGTTTCCAGCATATAACTTCCTATTACACTGACTTGATGTCACCTTCCTCTGGAACTGCTCCTGCCTCCTCTGCTTGGCACTGAGCATGTTGAATTGTTTCTCTGTATGTCTCAACTAAGTCTGTACCCTCAGTACCCAGAATATTAGCACCTTCCAAAAGGGAGTCTGGCTTTATATTTCAACTCCTCAGGGAATGACTATAAACTCTGTCTCCAGCCCACTGATTATGATTTTATATTATTATTTTTATTCTTTTAAAAATTCCACTAAGCGTTTTGTTCCTTGGAACTTGGGGTTGGTTTCATGAGTTAAAGGAGAGTCAGCACAAGATATCTTTGTGAGGTTAAAGGAGTATTTGGTTGGAGGCCTTGTATCACCAGCACACTGTTCAGTATAAAAGGAGAAAATCTTTCCTTGCATGAGGGAATACCCTTTGAAAACAGAAATCTAGGTAACAGGAAACAATACGACACACACACACGTGTACACATGAGAAGGCACATGCATGCCTATGTATCTATATGTATTTTCTTTGGGGGAGAGAAAGGGTTGGAGGAAGTTTCCAGGGATAATTTCTTGATTGTGATAAATGTATCTTTTATCCAAGTGACACAAAGCAATCCTAGATTTTATGAAACTCAATTACTTGGTAAGTAATTACTGAGCACCTATTACTTTGCATCAGCCAGTTGTGACACAATAATTTCCAGACACTCTCATTCTGATAATGGGTCTACATATGCCTAAGTGTAAGAAATTGGTGCACAGAATCTTTTACTTGTCTCCATTGTGCCTGTTTTCATCAAGAAAATGATTGGGCTGAAGAACAGCTAGTGCTACCTTCAAGGAGATTGTTGGAAGAAGTTAGCAACAAGACCCAACAGTTCAATTCTGCTGGATCCCTAATCAGGCATCAGAAGGGTATCCTTAAATTGATGTCTGTCCAGACACACTGGAATTGATTCTGAAGGCTCGTGCCTTTGCTCCTATCACAAAATTGATCATTAAGAGCTGTGTCACTTGGCCCCATGATTGAAGTCATGAAATGTCTGTTTCACCAGTTGGAGAGGGTGCCAAAAACAAAAAGCAGTCGCCGAGATTTTAGAATCACCCCCTCCAAAGCCAGTTGACAACAAGTTCATTTATTTTTAAATATATATCTCCTGAGTACACACACGCACGCACATGTATATATGTATGTCAAACCCCAAAAGTAGATATCAGGTCCCCTCTTGTTTTCACGTCTTCTGATATTTTTACTTATGACACGGCACACACCCCATAGGAATTGTAAAACCTCACGGTTGATTGTTATATCTTGTTAACTAAGCAGGGTGGGATGTTGTGTGCACCAGGAGCTGCTAAAATCCTCTGTTTATATTTGGATCCTTATCCAGTGATTCTGTGTTTCAGAGTTATTGTGTGCAGTTGCTGCATAATTTCTAGATCAATGGAGGGCTCTTTAAAAGCTTGATCACTCTGACTAGTTTGTAGATACTCCTTTCTCACAGCTCATCAACTGCCCTGTCTCCTTCTATCTCCTTCATGAAGGCCTTTCCATCTTATTAGGCCCTGTTGATCTTTCTGTCCTCTGAATTCCATTATTGTTTATTGTCATCAACATTTGACACTCATATTTTTACTGCTTTAAATGTAGTATCTTTTTTTTTGTTTGTTTTGCTTTTGGGTTTTTTTTTTTTTTTTTTTTTTTTTTTTTTTTTT
>NW_020838008.1:5197802-5203947 GCF_003676395.1 Aethalodelphis obliquidens
GCCTCTCACTGTTGTGGCCTCTCCCGTTGCGGAGCACAGGCTCCAGATGCGCAGGCTCAGCGGCCATGGCTCACGGGCCCAGCCGCTCCGTGGCATGTGAGATCTTCCTGGACCGGGGCACGAACCCGTGTCCCCTGCATCGGCAGGCGGACTCCCAACCACTGCGCCACCAGGGAAGCCCTAAATGTAGTATCTTTAAATGTAGTAACTAGACTGTAAGTTCTTCAAGGGAAAGAGCTGCAATTATATTCCTTTGTACCATCCATATTGTCAAGCACTGTGATAAGCTCACGTACCCACAAAGGTAAGTTGCTAGGTGAAACAACAAATGAATATGTAAATAGTAATACGGCGGAACTGGCAAAACATTTTCTCAGATCTTATGGAAGATGAAACTATTTACAGCTGGGCTAAATTATAAACAAAGACATGACTCCTGACAAACAAGAAGTTTTGAAACATTGAAATCTCTCACCAGGACAAATTATAGTTTACATAGAATCTTAGAGATATCTAGTTCATTTGATGATTGTATTAGGGTTCTCTAGAGAAACAGAACCAATCAGATATATATATATATATATATATATATATATATATATATATATAGACAGAGAGAGAGAGAGAGAGAGAGAGATTTATTACAAGGAATTGTTTCATACAATTATGGCAGCTAGAAGTCTCAAGAGCTGGTTTCCGCAAGCTGGGAGACCAAAGAAAACCAGTGGTGTAATTCAGTCTGGGTCTGAAGGCCTGAAAGCCAGGAGTGTCAAGGGTAGGGAAAGATCTATGTCCCATCTCAAGCAATTAGGCAGAAAGGGCTGAATTCTTTCTCCAACTTTTTTTTTCTATTCAGGCCCTCCACAGATATGGTGATGTCCACTTGCATCAAAGAAGGCAAACCACTTTACTAGGTCCACCAATTCAAATGCTAATTTCACCAGAAATACCCTCACAGACACACCTAAAAATAATCGTTAGCCAAACATCTGGGCACCTCGTGATCTAGTCAAATTGACAGACAAAAATCACTATTACAGTACTGAAGAAACTGAAAACCATGTATGTTAGTGACTTGCCTGAGGTTACTTAGCTGGCTAAGGAGAGTCATGACCCAGGTCCTTTCTCTGACAAAGAGTCCAAAATTTTGGAGGTTTAGCAGACAATATATTTAGCAGTATCTGAGAGAATGTTGTCTGTAGTGTTTTGTTTGCAACCCACAGGCAACATTCTCTCAGATACTACTCTGCAACACCACTAAGCTTAGAGTTGAATTTTTGATCCATTAATATTCTAACGGTTAGTTCTTTGTCTACTTTTGTGAAGTGGAAGTTTT
Source organism: Aethalodelphis obliquidens (assembly GCF_003676395.1). Taxonomy (NCBI): domain Eukaryota; kingdom Metazoa; phylum Chordata; class Mammalia; order Artiodactyla; family Delphinidae; genus Aethalodelphis; species Aethalodelphis obliquidens. The sequence goes on from NW_020838008.1 coordinate 5,199,139, forward strand.
CTTTAAGTTTAGGTCTCATCACTCTTCACAGATGAGAGAAATTTCCCAGTATTCTCTGGGCGTTCCGTTTCTACTAGAAGCTTCAGAAAAGTCATAGGATGTTCAAGATATTTTAAAAGGAGACATTGACAAATGGAAGTGCATCCAAAAGAAAGTGACCAGACTGGTGAAATGTCTGGAAACATGTCATGTGAGGAATGTGTCTGTCATTTTATGTTCAGGAAAGTGATGATGTTGAGTCGGAAAGATGCTCCATGTCCCTGCAGGGCAATGATAACTTCCTTCAATTATTCGAAGAGCTGCCATGTGGAACTAGGATTCTATATTTTCTGAATATCTAGAGGGCAAAATTTGGACCAATGTGTGACAGATACAAGGAGGCTGGTTTCCACGGCATGTAAACATTCTTATCCAATAGTTTGAGTTTTTGTTTCAGCTCCTTTTTCATACCATTGGAGCTGCACTGGGGACCCTTGTCAACAAAAGCCAGTATCCCCACATTGAATGGGAGATAGCCTGGATGGCCCGAGTTACTTACGACTTCAAGATGGGGTGATTATCTGTCACTAAGCTGTAACCAAATGATGACAACCAAACCTCATTCAGCAATTCTCGCTCACCTGACACAGGTGAAGAGCATTTTAGGAAAGATGATGCAGTTAGAAGCCACTGCTGACACCAGAGCCCCTGATTAATTGTCAGGCTGTAGATAGAACGTAGCCTGTTATCCCGAGGTGTTCGCTTCAATTCTACCTAACTCACCAGTGTGTGAAGCTTTTCCTACGATGGTGAAACAATATACCTCTTTAGGAGGCTGTCTGTATTGATCTACATGAAGGAAGTAGAATGTATTTAAAATAAATCTTTGTAGATCAACAGTAGATATTGAGTGGCTTATATAAAACAAGTGTAATTTAATGAACTACAGCTTTGAAAGTGTTAGAAAATGAATCAAACTGTAAAATGTGCCAGAGGTTTTAAAATAAGGTCATGTTTCATTGTAGCTGAAATAATGTTCGCTGTGAGGCAACATGTATGATAGGAATATTCTTTCACGTCTCACCTTCATTAGAATAGAAAGTACATATTTAACAGTTATGTTGAGGTTTGAATGTGACTCAAACTACCATTCTAGTTATAGTTTGTCTTTTATCTTTTTTTTTTAAATTTCACTAAAGCAGCAGTCAAAGCACATATTTAGGTTTAATACAGATTTCATTGACCACACAAGTTCATGTTGGAACTCATTTTATTAGACCCTGCACTCAATACAAAACATCAGTTACAGAGGGTCACGCTGCATCTTTCTAGCTGTCACACCAATATCTTGCTGAGTGCCATCTGCAATGTCTCAGGTTCTTTATTTATACTGGAACTCATTTAGTTTGATCTGAGAGCTATTTCCAAAATGCTTTCAGTACACATAAAAACACTTTATCAACAGTTAGTCCATTGCTTTGGAAATAGGAATAGCAGTAAGGTTCTCTATGGTAGTGGGTATCTAGATAAATGATGATGATAGGTTTAAGGAGAAACAATATTAATTCTAAGAAAAGTTGTTTTATATTAAATGAATCTACCTGTCCTAAACTTGTGTAGCTCAAGGGAGATTTGGATACTTGGCAACTCTTAGGTTTTGAAGCGCAAAGCCAATATTGGAAGCTGGTTAATTCTTCTTATATAATGTATCTGTAATTTAGGAAGCTACCACCAGATGAGAGAATTATCTTGGCAGAGCTCCATAAGCTAGGTAAAAATCTTTCTTAAACTGTGCTTAAATGATCTTTATAACCTCTGATGGGCCTGCACTCTCAGTCCACACTTCATTATCTTTTCAGGTTAAAAAAGACGTAAGTCTGTATTTAGAGAAAGGAAAATAAAGTATTCCAAAAAGTGGTTAATGATGCAGTTTGGATGACAAAGAAGTTGTTTGTGGCCGTGGACTCAAGGTAGAAGATTCAACCCTGGTTTCCACTATTTTTTAGCTTAACTAAAGACTTAGGGTAGTTACAACATCTCTGTGTTTCAGTAGTCTCACTTCACAGATTTACTTTAAGAATGAAATTACTCACAGTGATGAAGATCTTTGCAGTTTGCAATGCACATCTGCATTATGCATTTGCAGAAATGAGTCTGAAAAGGTGAATTAAAGACAATTGAAGTCTTCAGGCCCAGACTAAGGAGTTAGAAATTGGCTTCATTCTCCCGCTTTATTCTGTAGAGAAAGGGAAGCCTTAGAAATGTTTTGAAAAAGGATTGATAAGTTTCTAGCTTTGATTTAGAGAATTTAATCTGGTGAAATTGGTGAAGGACTTGGTTTAGGAAAAAGGGCCAAGACCATTGTCCAGGCAGTTCACTCAGCTAAGAATCGGGTGCAGTAATAGAGGCGAGGTAGCAATATCCTTTCTTTCTTCAGGAAAGTCCATCTACCCTCTTTCAAATTTTAGATTATAGAAGAACGTCAAGGCCTGACATAAGAGTTTGGGTATTAAAAAATAAATAAATAAAATTAAACTAATGTAAGAATACTGGATGGAAAACATGGAAGCATTTTAGGAGCAGTGAATAGAAAAGAGGCTGAAATCTAAGAAGCCAGTTAGGAAGTGGTCAAATACCTTAGTATGAACCCAGGGGTATTAAAATTCTCAGATTCTTCCTCCTAGCAATACCTTCTCCTTCAATTTTGACCCACCCCACCCCAAGTATACACTTCTATATACAATGTATTTTTCTTCTTTGCTCCTGTCTGAAATTTATCTAAACTATTGTCATTTTTACCCCTGTACTTGGGTCTTGCACCAGGAATTTCCTGAACAATTACACAACTACTTTCAAAAAGAATAACTTCTGAATGATTGATTTGGGAACATAATCAGAAATGAGATGCTTTATATTATGGAGGCATTTACATGCTTCTTTACAAAGAAGTTGAAGAAAGCATTTGAAGATGCAGGCAAAGAGGATGAGAGGTTGGCTCTCAGAAGTAGTGAAGAAAATGAAAACTGGCCAGTTCTTGTTAAACTTCTTTTAGAAAGGAGCCATTTTAATGTATTGGACAGAAACTATGCCTTTTCTGTGTTAGAAGTTTTTGATTTGGTATTGAATCTAAGTGCAACCATTATAACCTACAATGATTATAATATCAACTCTTTGGAAATTTAAGTGAACCTCACATGAAATCATAGCAGTACATAATCTATCAAACTAGATGAGAATAATTTATTATTAGGGTTGAAATTCTGTTTTGGAAGTGCTCCTATTAAAGTTTTCCCAAAATGCAATAGTCATAATCCCCCCAAAATTCCCTTATATGGATATATGTGTGTGTGTGTGTGTGCGTGTAGGTATATGATTCCAATAGGTAAGACATGCTTCAGTAATGGCACTCATAATGGGAGAAATGGTGATTGTAGGTATAACCAATGGTGTCTGTTTCTTTAATGGAATTTGGAGACATGCTTATGAAATATATTGCTATTTGGAAATTAGCTAAAAAGGTCAGAAATAAGCATATCCTTATTATATGGGTGCACAACTGTTAAAAATTTATTTCTTTCAATATCTAGTTATTTTTCTTCCATCCTTTCAACAGTGATAAAACTCATGCTTTCAGAAAGGTCATCATCGGTAATAAAGTAATATTTAGCAATGAAATAATCTTTTGCTAAGTTTTGGAAGTAAGGACTAGAATCAGTATTCTGTAAAGTTTATAATGACTTTTCCTGTGCTCTTGCACATAGTTCTTATTTTAACATATATTCTTTTAGTAAAGCATGTAATATAAAGGTTGAGTCCTATGTTTTCTCTTGCAGTATTATTGGCTGCCTGAAATATTTTCCATTAAGGAAGATATTTAATTGATTCTTCAAAAAATATTAATTTTCACCTTATTATAAAAATAAGGTATAACATACTTAAATTTGAATCTCAGTTTTGCCACTTTTAGGCCATATAATCTTGAATTAATTTATCTGCCTCAAAAACTCAACATATTAATAGCTTATTTTTTAATGAGGATTATATGAATTAATACATGCAAAACATTAATATAGTACGTGACCATTAGTAAATACCTAAAAACTATAGCTATTATTATTAATATTAATGGATAAATTTATTAATTAAATGAGATATCACATTTTTAGATGAAATTACATAAAAACACATACTTAGCATGGTGTTGTAGGACTTAACAGATGGTAGTTAAAATCCGTAAGGTAAAAGTCATTGGAAATATAGAAAAAAGTGAGGAAGAAAGCAAAAGTTACCTAAAATCCTATTAGCCAGTGACAAAAAGTCACTATTTTATTTATTTTGTTATGTATTGTTAAATTCAAGGGAGTCTACACGAGGTGACATCAAGATAAACACTTATTTTCAAAGCAAGGGAAATCTTTATTCATAATTATTGGTAAATTACAAAAAAAAAATAAGAGTAGAAGTATGTAAGGTTTGCTAAATGCTTACTTAGTATTGTTGATCTCACAGTAATGGCACTTTTTTGAAAAAGGGAAATGTAAGTTTAAAACCCTTTATTCGTTATAGTTATAATATTTTTGCACATGGAAAGCACACACGCACACAATATGAATATTGAATCATCTGGAACTATAATCTGAATTCTTGATACCCAATATGTGGTCAGTAGATCAGAACCATCAGCCTAACCTAAGCCTGTGATAAATACAGACTCGTGAGCTTCCCTGGTGGCGCAGTGGTTGAGAGTCCGCCTGCCGATGCAGGGGACACGGGTTCGTGCCCTGGTCCGGGAGGATCCCACATGCCGCGGAGCGGCTGGGCCCGTGAGCC